>NW_026928561.1:0-345751 GCF_032062105.1 Saccostrea cuccullata
TAAATTTAGACCTTTACTCGGCACTCAGGGCCATTGAGCAGTGAGGGTTCTTTATCGTGCCAGCGCCTACCGTGGCACGGGACCTCCTTTTTTATGGTCATATACGAAAAGACCCGTGACTTTCACTTCTGATGCCGATCGCTTGGCGAAGGAACAGTCACTACTTAATTTTACGTCTTAGTTGTGACGCGGCGCCGCAAATGAAAATCGATCACGAAGCGAAGGCTCTACCACTACCTACCGTGAACGGTGATTTTTTTTTTAAAAAAAGTAAGTAACACTTTATTACAAAATGACTAACTACCCCGCTCTCAAGCAAGAGAGTGATATAATTACATACAAGTTATATTATGTACAAGATGTGTAAAAACCTTTGTGGCAACGCACTTTGAAAAAATTACGCACTTTGAAAAATATTTTCAAAGTGCGTAATTTTTGGGACAAAATCAACGCACTTTGAAAAATTTTTTCAAAGTGCGTTAAATTTGGGACCAACTCAACGCACTTTGAAAAAAATTTTCAAAGTGCGTTAAGAGTCTACATCAATATATTTTACCATGGAGACACTTAACGCACTTTGAAAAAAAAATCATATTTTAGTCATGGAGAGATTTTATTTGTTATTTATCTTTCAAAAAACTAAGCCTAACCCTAACCTCAAAAATGATTTGATTTACTCCCGTCGAAAAGAGGAGAAGAAGAGTATAAGATCCCTCAGACCAAATCTTTATCTTTCCAATACATAGGTGTCGGTAACAAAAGGGGGAGGGGACGATAAACCTAGAAAGGGTACGCTGCATTTTCAATGTTTATACGATGTATATATGTTTCCAAAATAAGTGGGGGGCTTAGCCCCCCATCCCCCTCCCCTGGCCCTTTGCCCAGTCTCGATGTCTATGCTATACTCAAAGCATTCATATAATTATGTATTTACCTAACTGGTATGACGGTGAAAACTTTCAATAATAAATGAGTTAATTAAAACAGATGAAAACTATAATTTTTTAAGTACAGTAAAACGTATCAGAGAGAAAGAATTTCATAGTTTTGAACAATCAAATTGGCCCCTTTTTATTATGATAAATGCTAAGTTGCTTGAAGCTGTCCTCTGTTAGTGCCCTCTATACACCTTTAACATCTACTTATCAAAGACTAGAATTAAAAAAAGAAGAAGAAACGAATTAATGAACTTAAACGATCGTCACTCTTTTTTTTTTCAATACTCTTTAATTTTCCCTTTTATTTTTTCAAAACCTTAAATATTTAAAACGTCAATATCTCAGGTCCTACAGTGACTTAATCATAAAAAAGTTATTAAACCAGGATCTGTTATTTATCATACCGATTATTTGAAGGAATTTTGATCAATCTTTACATTTTTTCAAAGTGCGTTAATATGGTCGATATTAACGCACTTTGAAAAAAAAATATTTTTTTCAAAGTGCGTTAGCTTGGTCCCAAATTTTAACGCACTTTGAAAAATTTTTTCAAAGAGCGTAATTTTTCAAAGTGCGTTGTAACAAACCTTAAATGAAATTTTAAGCAGCGGTTTATTTCTTTAAAAATGATTTATAAGAAATCTGAGTTCAAATTTACGTATATTTCATTTTTTACAACTAACCGATTAGGGATTTTCAAACCGATTAGCATCGTTCCGACTGATTAATCAATTACGAATTGCCATCCCTAATAAAAAGTAATTCACATTATGGAATATAACATTCTCAAAGAAAAGCCAGCAAAAGTGTCGTCAAAATGATAGGGAGATCGGGTATGTGAAGCCACCATGAGGCTTTCAGTGGGCTCAGGGAAAAGCCTTTGATGGGTTTCAGAATCTTCTTGAAACTGGAATTTTGATTTATTGATTGATTGTTCTCTTACGCCCCATTCGAGAATTTTCAGTCATATATAGATACCACCATATATCGGTAAAAAGTTTCAAATTTGGACCATTATTCAGCACTCAGAGCTATTGAGAAGGTATCTTTAACCTCTTTAGCCTATTCTGACACAAAGCCTCGATTAGTAAGGTCTCCTTCGAAAGACCCGCAACTTTCACTTCAAAGTGTCGGGCGAAAGAACAATTATTAGATTTTTTATCGACTTACGTCAGTTGCGGTAGAGATTATAAGTCACAATCTTCCAATCTCCTTCGTGAGCGCTCTACTGTGTGAGCTACCTAGACAATAGTCCGAAAAATCTGACGTTCTTCATGCTTTTTTTTAACAATTTTGATATTTACCTGCCAGAAACACGTCAGAATCGGTGTAAAGACGAATAATGACCCCCATAGAATATTGACTGGGAGTCATTTTTCCACGGAGAAAAATGACTCCCGGCCATTATTCTACGGCGAAAAACTATTCGTCGTCGAAAAAATATCCCTTAGCCGTAGAAAAAGTGTCTTCACCATAAAATTTTGCATTTCCCATGTGTAGAAAAATGACCCCCGTAGAATAATGACGCCCTTGTGGATTGAAGTTGAAATGTTTAGGGGGACAAATAAATAAAAAAAAATAAAGAGACCTATTGGCAAAAATGCTCACCTGAGCTAAATAAGGAATACCGATATACTCGTGTTGATGATATGTTGATCTCATTACATTATACACTATTGTAATTTTAAGGTCAATGCAATGATTCAGAATCTAAAGAAGTATAAAAGATCTATCGAGCCCAAGGGGCTACAATGTAGGTGAACATTTTCATGATGATGAATTGTACTGACAAAAATTTAGCAATATTACATATTACTAATATTATACCCCCCGCTCGAAAAGCGGGAGGTGGGAGGTTATATAGTGATCGAGATGTCCGATATAGTACATGTATGTTACGCTTTGGGGTACCCATCTCTTATCAGCAATTCCTCTTATATCGCTAAATGAAATTTTATGAGACTTTCACATGCAGAATCTTTGTTACATAGTCCCATTGTGCATTTTCTACATATTAATGAATACTATGTAATAATACTTTCACAGATTTTTTTCATTATATATAATGTCAGTGTGCACCTCCAATTTTACTTTATGATCTGACGCTAATTGAGTGTTCTCAAGAGCGAAGCATGGACTTTGCCAATATAATCATATGGTAGACAGGGGTATCACTTAGTAGGCTTAGTGCTTAGTGCTAGCGCTCACATTACATGTACCTCTACTTAAAATATTGTTCTATTCCATCTTTTTATTCTGTTCTGTGTATATTGTAACGCTTCGGAACGCCTGCCTTGCGTTGAGAACAAAAACTTCGATGTAAAGTTTTATAATTTTATTCAGTAATACATGAACAGCGAAAATAAATAACAATGTTTGAAATTCACACAAGTCTCAACCCTCGGGACATAGATCTAAGACCAAAATCAGTACAACAACTAGGCAACTGGCACTATTTCCAGTAATTTATAATTTAAGTAAATTCCCCTGACCAAAATAAAACGTAAAGGCTCTCTATAAATGACTTATAATTAATTTACAAATAAATATTCCCGCTACTAGTTCAACTATTAGCACGCAGCAGAAATATTCCCTAACTCCTAAACTGGGCTAAAGAAGATAAAATAACTAGTTCACAACTAGTAATTATAAATAAAACTAGTACAATTACTAGTAATATAAATTTAGCCTAACCTAACATTACTTATTATGTACTTCAGTCACACAGATACTGAACTAGTACACACCTGAAACTGGATAGTATAAAACTGCAGACCTTTCACTAGGACGCAAAGAAAGCGAGAGAGCAAACGATATTCAGCATCCGAGTATTTATAGAATTAACAAAACCCGCAATAATTCACAACCAATCATAACTATTAATTCTATCCCGTAAATAATAATCAACCAATCAAATATAATTATCGTCCCGTAATGAAATCTCACTCTCGTACATCGTATGTGAAATTATTACAATACATAAATAAATTAAATAAATTCATAAAACATAAAGTTACACTTTTAAAAGCTCATTTAACACTGTTTAACATTTAATTTAAAAGAATTTACAATCAAATCTTCCGCCGAAATAACTCCGGTAAAAACAGATCACCGTGAAGCATCACGGGAAAATACACAAGTAAACAAAGTATGGCGGCGGCAGAAGTTTCAGTGAAACGTGTACTCGAAGACCATAAAACATCGATCACACAAGAAATAAGGTAACTATAAGACAATTCTAAATTACAGCACAACTTCATAATTACATATGTACAATTAAGCCAACAAAAAGCGTGTAATTAAATAGTAAGACGATGTCTGACATTCAACACATCGAAACACAAGAAAAATGACATAGATCTTCGCTACATTCAAGCAGTTGTCAACCAACAATTTAGAAATAAATATCGTGGAATATTTCAACATTCTATACAAGAACTGATGGATGAGTTGAAAGTTTGCATGAAAAAGCTTAAGAAAAATACCAAGATAAAAAAAAATGAGATACAAGAAAAATAGGGGGAGGGATCGTTACATTTTGCCCCTCTCTAAGAGTCCAAGTCCCTTTGGACTCAAAATACAAGCAATAAAATTCAAATACAACAATTAATTAAGACAATTCAATGACATATTTCCGTACTTCTACTTTATACTCTACACCCGATACATATATATTTCCAAGAACAGTACAGCTAGTCAATACACACAAGGGAGACTACTCAAAAACAAATGCTGTACTTCACAAAGATTACATAAAAAATATGCATCAACTCCTCTAAAAAATTCACATCACTAGGAATGAATAAATCATAGAATTTTACAAACTATAACACTACTACTCCAACCTTCCTGCATATCACTTATCAATATAATAGAAACTTTATACATAACACAAAATTCTGAATTAAAACATGAAGTTCAACATAATTTCATGAAGACAAATGAGCAGAGCACAGTGTGATAAGGTAAGTAAGTTAAAATGTACATGAATTATAATGATTCAATTAATATTTAATAACTGCCATTTCTAGAATGAGTTTATCTTACAAAAACAGTGGATGTACAAAATATAAGCAGCCTCTGATAAATTTATCATCTATACTTGCACTTATAAATACAGTGTACACATCACGCTAATGCTAATAGTTTAGACATATAACTTCTATAAGTATAACTTGCAAAAAACAAGTAATGCATAATCTTTCTTATTTTCAATCACAGGATTACAGAAAAAGTCGAAGAAGAGGATGGAAAGCAAAAATATCAAAGGTAAATAATATTACAGAAATGAATCTCATTACAATGCTTAAAATATCAATTTTAGAAAAATTACATATAAAATCCACAAACCTTCCCAGTTCTAACTTTAGCTCCCAATTAATTACAAATATTGAAATGAATATTTTCCTAACTTACATTACTTTGACTTACTTATACTTACTGCTCTAATAAACAATGATATAAATCTAATGTCTCTTTTAAGGTCTACTGAATCTGAAACGATCTGGCCGGAAAAGGTCATCTAATGGGGACTGGTGCTCTGTAGCTCTATGTGCTGGCTTTGGAAGGATCCTCCTTGGAATGGTAACCACAGACTGCAACCTCTTAGGTTGTTTCCTCGGAGACCTTCTGCGGGGAACTGGGTTATAACGCTCACCCTCGCCGGGGCCATCATGGATGAGCTTCACCTCCGACTGAGGACCAACTCTGGAGTCTAGCCTCTTCTCAAGGTCTGATATGGTGACCTGATTCTTCTGGATGACACGCCTCTGCCGGTCTATCTCCTTCTGGAGGCGGGCATTCTCCTCCCGCAGGGAAGACTCAGGCTCCACGGGCTCCTGTATTAAAAAAACTCTTTAATGAGCTGCTGATCCTCCTCGGTCAGCTGCTCTGGCAGGGAAGATTCTGGAGCGGTCTGCAAAGTAGCTGCGACAGGGGATGGAGGAGGTGGCAAGGAGGAGCTGGAGGACGGCAGCGACAGTGGTGGCAAGGATGTCATGGAGCTGAGGGACGGCAGCGACTATGATGGAAAGGATGGCAGCAACGAAGATGGCATCGACAGTGGTGGAAAGGAGGTCTTGGAGCTAGAGGACGGCAGCAACAAAGATGGCATCGACAGTTGTGGAAAGGAGGACAGGGAGCCAGAGGATGAGAGCGACGAGGATGGCACGGATGACGTGGAAGTAGGAAGACTCTTGGCTGGCCTCTTCTTCGATTCCCAATGTACGATCGACTCTGCTACCGTCAAGGATCGCAGCATCTCCTGCAGGACCTTGGAATTGTCTCTCACTGTCATGAAGCCCGACCCCTCAGCGTCGGCCGTCTCTCCTGCCCTCAGCTTATGTTCAAGGTACCACTTGGTGTGCTTCAGAAACTTCGCCTTCTGGACTGCCGCAGAGTCACAAAGCGTACAATGATAAGGGTAGTCCTCATATGTAAGATGTTTAATATAGATATGGTTCGTCACGGCCAACTTCTCACCACGGAACCCACATGGCTTACACTCATAAACATGCCCCCTCTACCCGGCAGACGATGTTCTTAACAAGGAAGACATCTAAAATGTAAGAACCAATATCATATTACTGGTAATTATGTATTATTTAAACCAACAACATTGTTGGTAAATCACAACCAATAACAAATATTTGTACATCCTAAAGTAATTTTTCAAATATCATCTCTGCCTAATAAATCAGGATCCCCCCTCCTATGCATAGGTTGAGACTTGTTCACAATACAAGTAATTCATATGATCCTTTAATCAGGTAAACTCTTTTTATTCAGGAATCAAAAACATCATAACACGTATACATCAGAAAATCACAATACTGCGCTAGTCCAACTGGCACCTAACTAAATTTTCTTTACTTTTTGTACAATGTTCTGGACCCACTTCGGTGGCTGACTTCCACGATACGGCAGTAATTTATTGTGATTTACAACTTTTCGCTGACCACGGGCATCAAGTTGTATCTCAAAGACAAGGTCACTGTGGACTTTGACCACAACACAAGGTCCTATGTAGACAGGTTGTAGTTTGGCACATTCTCCAACATATATGTTCTCGTTTAGTTTCCATACTATGTCACCAACTGAATAACTGTTCACACATGTCTTAGAGTCATATAAGTTTTTCTGGCGTTAATATTTGCGACATATTTCGTGTGCTTTATTCAGTTGACTTCTTATTTCCTCAACATAGTTACCATAGGATGAGTTTAATTCTTTTGTTGATGTTTCAGGCCTGTAAACGACCTCAGAGGGAAGGCGGACCTCCTGTCCAAAAATCAGCATGTTCGGCGTCAACCCCGTAGACTCCTGAGGGGTAGAACGATAAGCAGCAGTAACACAACTTAGGTAAATATCCCATTCATCATCCATGATAATAAAGGCACGAATCATCTGGATAAGGGTTCGGTTGAATCTTTCAACCAGGCCATTGCCTTTAGGATTTCTAGGCGTTGTTCTAGTTTTCTTTATTTGAAGGAAGCTACACATTTCAGCTATTATATTAGATTCAAAATTTGTGCCTTGGTCCGAATGTAAAGATAATGGGCAACCAAAACGGGAAACTATCTCTAGTAGAACTTTTGCAGTAGTACGAGCAGTCTGGTCAGGTACTGGAAAAGCTTCGACCCACTTGGAGAAATAATCTATGCATACCATAATGTAGCGGTTTCCTTGTTTTGTTACTGGCAGCGGACCAAGGAAATCAACACCCAGTCGCTCCCAAGGTGCGCCCACAGGACAGCTTCCCAACTTGGCTTTAGGATTCTTGTTTGGTGTTTTGTTAGCTGCACAGGACTCACAAGACTGAATGAATGTTTTAACTGAGTCTTTCATTTCGTACCAGTAGAACTGTTGTGTTATCCTGTGTTTGGTCTTCTTAATGCCCAAATGTCCGGCCAACAAAGAACAATGGCAGAGTTGTAAAATCTCTAAATTAAGTTTCTCTGGAACAATGAACTGTGTCATTGTAAGACCCATTGTGATTGTACATTCCTTATATAAAACGCCATCTTTGAAACATAGTTGATCCCATAAACAAACATAATGTCTGGTTGCTGGAGAATATTTGACCACTTCCTCTTTTGTAGGTTTACTTCCTGCCAGTTTCCACTTAAGCACTGGAACAATACCATTATCTTCAATCTGGAGACATTGTAAACTTGATGAGTTGTACTTTGACATCCATTGTGTCCCTTCAGGTAAATTTTTAGAACTGTCATGCTTTCTTGTCATGACACGAATAGCACCCCCCTGATTAAGGTTTTCCTGAGTTTCCATAGTCTCAGCTCTCTTTCTGCACTTAATACAAGGTCCACATTTCAGGCTTTCTAAACTGTCACCTTCTGGCTGGGTTAGGACATCTTGATAGACCGTCAGCATTACCATGCTGAGTCCCAGGCCTATACTCAATTTCAAAATTGTAGGCTGAAAATATTTCAATCCAGCGAGCCACTCTTCCTTTAGGTTCTATCAGTTTATATAGCCAGACTAATGCTTGGTGATCAGTCCTAAGGATAAATCTTTGTCCTAAAAGATATTGTTTGTAGTACTCCACAAAATAACGAACAGCTAGGAGCTCTTTATCAGTTACACAATAGTTCCTTTCAGCACGGTTTAGGGTTCGACTACCATAGACTAACACTTTCTCACGTCCATCCT
Organism: Saccostrea cuccullata; assembly: GCF_032062105.1. NCBI lineage: Eukaryota > Metazoa > Mollusca > Bivalvia > Ostreida > Ostreidae > Saccostrea > Saccostrea cuccullata. Next base: position 8,610 of record NW_026928561.1, read on the forward strand.
GTACTTGGCTCAATACGGCACCAATGCCTACATCACATGCGTCTGTGTCGAGTATAAAATGGCCTTGGTTTAGGTCAGGATATCCCATTACATCGGGTCCAGTAAAGATTTTCTTTAATTGCAGAAATGCTTGCTCGCATGACTCTGTCCAGTGAAAAAAATGGTTCTTTTGTGTAAGTTCGGTAAGAGGTTTAGCTATCATTGAAAACCCTTTTATAAATCTCCTGTAGTAAGAGGCAGTTCCAAGGAATTGTCGTACTTCAGTTACATTATTTGGTCTGGTCCAATTCAAAATTTTCTCTACATTCTGCTTATCTGGTAAGACTCCATCTTTAGTGACTTTATGTCCAAGGAAAATAACTTCATCTTGAAAAAGGCTACATTTCTCAGGTTTCAATTTTAAACCTGCATCTGTTATTCTCTGAACCACCTGGCTAAGTCTGGACATATGTTCATCAAACTTTCTGCTAAATATCACTATATCGTCCAAATAAATAAGACAAATATCCCACTGTAGGCCATTTAATGCCATCTCCGTAAGTCTCTGGAATGTACCTGGTGCATTGGTCAATCCAAAAGGCATGGTTTTATACTCGAAATGACCATATTTTGTAACAAATGCTGTTTTTGGTATATCATCAGCCTTAACTCTGACTTGGTGATACCCAGCTGTCGAATCCAGAGTGGAAAACATTGAAGCTCCTGCAACGGAATCTAGACAGTCTTGAATTCGTGGGAGTGGGAATACCTCCTTAACTGATAAATTATTTACAGCTCGATAATCTACACAGACTCTTATTTTTCCATTCTTCTTTCTAGCCAAGACCAGTGGAGAGGACCAAGGTGATGTAGAAGGTTGTATTATGCCCCTCTCTCTAAGGTTCAGAATGGCATCTCTCTCCTCATTGGCTAGCGCTATTGGAACTCTACGAGGTGGCTGTTTTACAGGTTTGCTCTCACCAGTATTAATCTCATGTTCTACTAAATTGGTTTGTCCTAGGTCCCATTCATCTTTTGAAAAGACATCCTGATGGTCGTGCAAGAATTTCCGAAAAGCTTCCTTTTCTGTCATATTTAAGGACTGGGAAGAGCCGTCATAAAGCTCACGCAAATGATCTGGAATCTCACATGCCTCACCAGGCGAAAGTTCAGTAGATCGGCAAAGGCTTCTTAGGTCACTAAAAACCGGTCGAATTACATCTACTATTCCCCCATATCCTTCAACAGTACCCACTACTGTGTCTGGATAAAGCGTTTTTCCTTCATCAAAAGGGTTCATAACTCTCAGGGGTACACTCAGTTTCCCTCTGATGTTAAGAACTGCAGGGGCTAGCAGTAAGGAGGTCTTCTCCATAAGATCTCCACTTGGCACGATCATAAGACTGGTCCTCTTCAACATTAACCTCACATTCACACTGTATAAAAGCCGGTATTATTACTTCTGTATTCCCAGGTGTATCACATCTCTCCACACAACGGAGGGTAATATCTTTATGCACACCACGTTGTATGCATGGGATATTATGACCTTTGAACCTTATCAGTCCTTTACTTAGGAGAATATCTGCTTGACGAATATCACTATTCTGCAGGATGTCCACTCCAAGTAACACTTCATCTTGGATATCAGCTACTAAAAGGTTTTTCTTGAGGGCCAAGGAACCAAGTTGCAATTCAAATGGTCCTTTCCCATAAACATGAATGGTACTTCCGTCAGCTCCTCGCAAGTGCGACTTTCCTTGAAGTCTGGGTCTGTTCACCTCTTTGAGTTGTTCGTACACTTTGTATGAAAGTATAGTATTGGATGCACCAGTATCTGTTGTACTGTGGACGTCTAAACCATTTACTTTTCCTTCTATGTACACACCATCCGCATCTGGTATCCGATTAGAAATAAAACAAAAATCTTCTGACTCATCACAATTATCTGGTTGTCTGTCTGTTGGTGGGTCTTAATTGTTCGTCTGTCTGTCAGTTTCTTCTGTAGCCGGTCCTTGACCCACAGGAACGGCTAATGCCTGTTTAAAGGTGCCTTTGCGACTTGCAGGTCATTAATTCTCTTTGGGCAGTCCCTTATGAAATGACCTTCACCTTTGCAGTAAAAACAGCTACGTTTCTGTTGTCTGTCCAGAGGAGCCATCTGACCCGAAGACATGTCTGGTTGAGATGTACCAATAAAAGGCCTACTTGGCTGTGTCCCAGTGTTGCTCTGCTTAGTCAGGTTGTCGAGAACCTTTGCCATCTCATCGATTTGTTTCTGCAAGGCTTCAATAGGGCTACCCGACCCTTGTTTGTTTCTTTGGCTGTACTTTATATTTCTGATGCTTTTCTTTTTCAGCGACTTGGCCTTAGTGACTGTCTTAGGCGTGGCTTCTGATTCAGAATCACTGTACAATGACTTCACCTCTCTGACATGTTTCTTAGTTGAAGGCCGACCTGCTTCTTCATAATTTATAACCTGTCGTACAGCTTCATGTATATCGGATGGGTCCTTTACGTATTCTACATGAAAATGGGCTTCTCTATCAGCCAGACCATCTAATAATTTCCTCAACAAGTCTTCCTCTCTAGTCTTTGAGTCTCGCTCTGGGTGGGCTTTGACATACAGGCGCTTCAAATCAGCAGCAAAGTCCTCGACTCGCTCACCAGGCTTCTGAACTCTGTTATTAAATTTTGACAGGTAGGTTCGACTGGTTTCAATTGCACGGAAACGATTGGTCAGTTCTTTCGTAAGTCTCTTAAAACTACTTCTTGACTCTTTTGATAATTGGCCATATACAAAATCAGCAGCATCGTCATGTAGTCTGGGCAGCAATTGGTCCAGTTTGTCATATGTTGTCCAGTGGTATCTATCTGCAACTTCCTCAAAACGACAGAACCAGACAGACCAGTCTTCTTTCCCAGTGTATGGAGGAATCTTTACATTGCGATGCTTAGCCTTTTTCCGGTACACAAAGTCAGACTCTTGCGATGTTTCTTTGTCGCTACTCAAACACTCGTGAGACGTGCTACATGTATCCGATTGTCTGTTGTCAGGGTTGGTCCTTTGGTGGTGATCTTGTTCAGAGAGCTGTTTAATTTTCTTTTGTAAGTGCTCTACCATCTCCGTGAGCTGGATAAGTGCAGTTTGCTCGCTTTCTGTCCTTGATATATCTCGTGCACTTCTCATGGGAGCAGAGAAGGTCTGATTCGGCATCACAGGTACAGAACCTGTACACAAACTTACAGGTACAGAACCTGTACTTAGACCAACAGGCACAGAACCTGTACATGTACATGAGCTTACAGGCACATTACCCGTACAAGAACTTACAGGCACAGAACCTGTACACAAACTTAGAGGTAAATGAGTTCTTGCGCAAACGTTGTGAGCTGATGTTGTAATTGTGGGGAATGAGGTAAACATATGGGCACTCTGGTTTTGATGACAAGAAACAGGACCTTGAAAACTCACAGTACAAGGAACTGCATAAGAGTTTACAGGTAAGGTAGTGTGATAATTTGTACCTGTACATGAACTCAAAGTGTTGTGTGTATGAGAGTTCACAGGTAACCCAAATACTGGACTTGCTGTCTGTGTAATGGAGGGGCTCATGTGAGTATATGTACCTGTACTGGGGACTGCAGGTATATACATACTAGGGACAGCTGTCGGCTCACTAGGAAAACCTGTACATAAATTCTCAGCAAAATGTGAGCAAATAGGTACAAAAGGCATCTGAGTTGTGGGACCAGAGGTGTGAAAATGGCTCATTTTAGGCGTAACTACACTGTGTGCTGTCTGTGGCTGCTCTGTAGTGGTACTCACAGTTACAGAAACTGTATCTGAGTTCCCAATAAATGGTGTAGATTCTCTATCCCTCACAACGTCCGCCTGAGAACTCACAAGCATTAAACTTGTATCTGAGTTACGTGAAAATTGAGAGGCTTCTTTATTTGAATGAACAAGTGGCTTAGTTCTGTGCATGTCAGCTCCTTCACACGGAAATTCACATTCGCTATCATTTTCTCTTACAGTATCTACGGAGGAGCACGAAACTCGTGAGGTAGATCTGGATTCTTGAAGACCACGACGTCTCCGTCGACTTTTACGACCTGCCATTGTGATTTTTATTTGATGTTTGCCCAATAAAATTTTTGTTTCTCAAACACAGACAAAGCGTTATTATGATTCGATCACAGGACCCGTAAACTTAAACGGATCCCGCCGTGGATGCCAAAATTGTAACGCTTCGGAACGCCTGCCTTGTGTTGAGAATAAAAAACTTCGATGTAAAGTTTTATAATTTTATTCAGTAATACATGAACAGCGAAAATAAATAACAATGTTTGAAATTCACACAAGTCTCAACCCTCGGGACATAGATCTAAGACCAAAATCAGTACAACTACTGATATAGAACTGGGCAACTGGCACTATTTCCAGTAATTTATAATTTAAGTTAATTCCCCCGACTGAAATAAAACGTAAAGGCTCTCTATAAATGACTTATAATTAATTTACAAATAAATATTCCCGCTACTAGTTCAACTATTAGCACGCAGCAGAAATATTCCCTAACTCCTAAACTGGGCTAAAGAAGATAAAATAACTAGTTCACAACTAGTAATTATAAATAAAACTAGAACAATTACTAGTAATATAAATTTAGCCTAACCTAACATTACTTATTATGTACTTCAGTCACACAGATACTGAACTAGTACACACCTGAAACTGGATAGTATAAAACTGCAGACCTTTCACTAGGACGCAAAGAAAGCGAGAGAGCAAACGATATTCAGCATCCGAGTATTTATAGAATTAACAAAACCCGCAATAATTCACAACCAATCATAACTATTAATTCCATCCCGTAAATAATAATCAACCAATCAAATATAATTATCGTCCCGTAATGAAATCTCACTCTCGTACATCGTATGTGAAATTATTACAATACATAAATAAATTAAATAAATTCATAAAACATAAAGTTACACTTTTAAAAGCTCATTTAACACTGTTTAACATTTAATTTAAAAGAATTTACAATCAAATCTTCCGCCGAAATAACTCCAGTAAAAATAGATCACCGTGAAGCATCACGGGAAAATACACAAGTAAACAAAGTATGGCGGCGGCAGAAGTTTCAGTGAAACGTGTACTCGAAGACCATAAAACATCGATCACACAAGAAATAAGGTAACTATAAGACAATTCTAAATTACAGCACAACTTCATAATTACATATGTACAATTAAGCCAACAAAAAGCGTGTAATTAAATAGTAAGACGATGTCTGACATTCAACACATCGAAACACAAGAAAAATGTCAAAGATCTTCGCTACTTTCAAGCAGTTGTCAACCAACAATTAAGAAATAAATATCGTGGAATATTTCAACATTCTATACAAGAACTGATGGATGAATTGAAAGTATGCATGAAAGTGCTTTAGAAAAATACCAAGATAAAAAAAATGAGATACAAGAAAAATAGGGCCGGGGGAGGGATCGTTACAATATTTTTAGAGCGTTTAGTATGAGAAGAAAAACATTTTAATTCATACTGAAGCAAAATTAAAAAAAAGCAATTGAAGTCCAAAATTCTTTTTATTATACATGTATATACTTCGCACATGTACCCATAAAGTATCTAAACAACACATAGATAGTCAAATCTAGAGGTATTGTGAAGTACGAGCTCACTAGATGATACCCATCCCTCGCTTCTCATATGATTGTAATGGTACAATTTATGCTCTCCCCTGTAAGACCCGAAACAATTGTCAAATCAAGAAGTGTTGATTGTGTTAAAATGTACACATGGGGAAATGAGGCTTTATTTTTTTATTGCCTCGATGAATTAATTCTTCATTGATACAAACAAATGCATAAAAATCATGAATAAAAGTTTTAAAGATTCGCCAAATTCTGTGTCTTAATATTTGTTTTAAGTTTTTAGCTCACCTGAGCCGAAGGCTTAAGTGAGCTTTTCTTATCACATTTTGTCCGGCGTCCGTCTGTCCGTTTGTCTGTCTGTAAACTTTTCACATTTTCGACCTGTTCTCAAGAACCGCTGAGCCAATTTCAACCAAACTTGCCACAAACTATCCTTGTGTAACGTGGATTCAAGTTTGTTCAAATAAAGGGCCACGCCCTCACTCAAGGGGAGATAATTGAGAATTAGTGAAAATTTGGAGGTATGTTTTAAAAATCTTCTTCTCAAGAACCACTGTGCCAGGAAAGATGAAACTTATGGGGAAACATTCTCAGGTAGTGTAGATTTAAGTTTGTCCAAATCATATCCCCCGGGGGTAGGGCGGGGCCACAATAGCCGACCAAAATTTTATATAGAAATGTATAGGAAAATTCTATAAAAATCTTTTTCTCTAGAACAGCAAAGCCATTATTACTCATATTTATATGGAAGCATCCCCAGGTAGTGTAGATTCAAATTTGTTCAAATCATGACCCCCGGAGGTCGGGCGGGGCCACAATGGCCGACCAAAGTTTTATATAGAAATGTATAGGAAAATTCTTTAAAAATCTTCTTCTCAAGAACAGCAAAGCCATAATTGCTCATATTTATATGGATGCATCCTCAGGTAGTGTAGATTCAAATTTGTTCAAATCATGACCCCCAGGGGTAGGGCGGGGCCAAACTTTTGGATTCAAACTTTTCAATAGTAAACCAATTTAGCAACAATGCTCGGGTGAGCGATGTGGCCCATGGACCTCTTGTTAATATTTTTTAAAAATATCTCTTTGGATCTTTATTAATTTGAAATTTTATAAAAAGGTTCTTTACATTAACTGCTCCCCAAGACGAACAGGACAGGCATAAGACATGGAATCAAACCGTATTGAACTTCCAGATATGCATAACAGTTCCTAAAATAATTTGTACAAGTTTTTTAAAGAAAAAATGTCTTTAGTAAATATTGTTTAAAAAACATTTATTATTACAGTTGCAAATGACACAACGATTTTATTATCTTATTTGATAGAAAATCGACATTATCTCATAACATGGCAAAGATGCGTGACAAAGATCCACGATAACAGCATGTTGCATGTCCTTTATTTGTCAACATTCTAAATTAGGAATTTTTGACAATTGTTGCACTTGTATTTGATTCAATAATTCTATGATGATACTAGTCTATTTACATAACTGCAAGCTGTTGGACCATGCAACGACAACGTGTTGACTTAGGACCTTGGCTTGCAAGGATGCCTTATCTTATATACATGAATTTAATATTTACTTCTTTTGGTCACACAGAAAGAAAAGATTATAATACGTGTATTTTTTATTTTTCCTATGAATTCGTTTTGAAAATTCATTAAAATGCTAAAATGAAATATTTTTGTGGCCGATTTAATGCTCTGCATCAATTTAAACTTTTGATTTTTTGATCACTCTAAATGGGTCAATTTTCAACGGGTCATTTTTTTTAAAGGAATCACATATAAAATAAGAACCCCTAAGGCTCTTTTTCTACAAAAAATGAACTTTTTCTGCCGGTGGGGGTCATTTTCTGTCGTTGAAAAATGACCCCGGTCATTATTCGATGGGGGTCATTATTCGACTTTACATTGGTGCCATTACGTAAACTGGAATTCCGCCAATTGGAGACGACATTCTCGGATTGATTTAGATACTAACAAACCCAAATAAATGTCAAACTCAAAAGTTATCAATAATACAATACTTTTAGTACTTACCAATATCGTTTTTATGGTTTATTTGTAAAATAAACATTCTGATGAAAATATTTTACCATACTGTAAAGATTTGTCTTCATTTCGTGCATTTTATAATCTTGCAAGTCCTGTAACTAAATGTTGATTGATATTTTCATTTCATTGACATTAGTGAGAACTACAAGCATTGTATTTTTGATAAATTTTGATTTCGACATTTAGTACGGTTCGCAAATATCGAAAATCTACTCCGATTGGAGGCGGCAAATTCCCAGTTTTCAAAATGGCGCCGATTCTGACGTGTTCCTGGCACATAAAAATCAATATCTTAAAAAGCCAGGAAAACGTTAGATATTTCGGACTACCTCAAGGTAAAAACATTTTGATATGAAGTTCTTTTTGTCTAAGATGTGGTCATGGGTACCCCTAAGAACTTATAAGTAAAAATCGTACTCATTTAAACTCACAAAATTATTACATTGCAATGTAAACATTATTGTATTCGTCTGATATTTCAAACATAAATTAGATCTGTCATTAGATGTTATAGAACACTATTGCATGCTGAAAACTGTTTGTAAAGAGATCCGAGCAGATAATGCACTAATTTATCTACTTTCCCAGTAAAAGAGTCCACAAATTTGCGATGTACCTCCCTACTTGCATTTTTTGCTGTAAATGAACATGTCCAAAGTGGAGCCAAATGTACAGATGTACATGTACAAAGGATGTCCGCGAAATCTGGATCTGAGATAATCAAACGTTTCCATGAAGAATTTTAGGAGGAATTATTAGCCCAGTTTATATAAATTACAATTTGTCAGAACAAAAGATTAATATGTGATGCTGATTTGTGTATGGTGATGCAGATTATAAATTATACTCTTTATTGCATAATGCACCCATATGAATCAAGCAATACAATCCATCATAAAAAAAACAAAACAAAAGAGAACAATGAATTATATATACAATAGACGTATAGAAATTTATTCTCTAAATGTTACACCGATGTGGACCTTTTATTTCTCAATTCTAATGTTATATTCAAGTTTCTGTGTAGGTGATTTAAGGTAGAATGAGGAACAATTATGTAACATAGATTTTACAAGTATATTCCTTGCTTGTATATTCAAGTTACACTGTAAAAAGAAATGAAATTCATCATCAATAGCATGTAGTACATAATCTTTGTTGTCGAGGTATTTTCTTTTTATACATGTATCTATAATTATCAAGCAAGATGAGTATATTGCCAGTATTTCTATAATAATCGTAGAAAAATATTGGTACATTTGAGATCTAAGATTGGGAATATATTGTTTTAGTCTCATCTGTGTTACTGTCTTAGAGTCAATCGACTTCAAACTGCCTTTAAGGGGTACCGACCCTCTGATAAGATAGATAACTTTCAAAGTACAAAATGTGAATATTATTCACCTTTTTCTTATCTAGAATTTCCTAATTGAGACCTCTTAGTAGTCAATTCGATTAATTCTAACTTATGATGGAAACATTACTTTCTATTTCTTTTGCCAATTTATTTGTAATTGTTTTATTATATTAAACAATAAAACATTAAATTCCAACTTCAAAAGCCTTATAAATTGAATAAATTGTATCTTTTTAAGGACCTTTTTTAAATTGGTTTAATGTTTCAAGTACTTGATGCAGCATTTTTGTTAGTATGACATTTTTTTCACAAAAAGAAATATTTAGAAGAAAGATAACTTATTCTCACAGATGTATTATTTTCTTACAACCACATACAACATCGTGATTTTCTGACTTACGAAGCATCTCTTCATAATGTTTTATAGCATGATTTAAATAGGTATGATACTAAATATTATTTTCAAATGAACCTCATATTTTAAATTAATGTTGTGATAATAGATCGTTACTCTTTCTGATCTTTGTGTTCAATTTCTTCATATCATGATTTGACATAAAAATCATTTCTGAAAAAATAAACAGCGCTTCATACTTCAAACTATTTTCCATGTGACTCTTATGTTATTGTTCTTTATGAAAATCAATATTACAAATTTTAAATTTTCTGAAGTGAAATTCATAGCAGAGGGTCGAGAGCCCTTAACTTTTACTTTCTTATTTGATTAGACGCCTTCTTTTAGGTAAAAGTATTCGATGGTGTTGTACAGCAAAACTGAAAAAAAAATAAGATATATACAAATATACAAAAATAATATGAATAAGACATCAAAGTCCCTAAAAAAGTAATTTTTCAGATGTTTTCAAATATCGACAGATTTTAATTGTTAAATATGCAAATTAAGGTAATTCGTTCCACAATTTTGGTCCCATGGTACTAAAACTCCTGTCGCTTAAAGTATTTTTTTCTTTATCAAATGGGACTGTGTAGCAGCTTTCGGAATTTCTTCAAAGTGTGGATAGTTTGTATTTCGTTTTATACGTTCTGTTTGAGAATTGTTCACTCTTACGGAGACGTCGCCATATACAGATGAAGGGTTTCAATTGTACACCTTTACTCGGCACTCACATTGAGCAGTGAAATCTTTATCGTGCTAACTGTCATGACACGGGGTTTCAATTTCAAGGTCCCATCCGATTGACCCCCCCCCCCACTTTCACTTCAAAGTGGTTAACGCTTTGGGAATGTACAATTGCTAAGTAATTTTTATCAACAGGACAGCGTAACCGGGGCTAAAGCCCAAAAACTTCAAATCAAGCTCCAGCGAATTCTCATGATAATGAATACCTGTAGGTGTAAACATAATTTATGAGGCTTGCAAAACAACAATTTTACTGATCTACATTTGAAAGTCTCATCCGAACAGGACACCCTTAACTTGGTGTCTTGTACCTATTCTCACTTGTTAAAAATTTAGATTCCACCTATTCACACTTGAATCAGATTTGAATATGAGAACATTCTTGATCTGTGTGGTATTTCCCGTATAAAGTTAAAAAGTAGTGCATACAGGACCAAAAAACAATTTTAAAAAAATAAAAATTAATGAATAAAAAAACAAGAGGTCCACGGGCCTTATAGGTCACCCGAGTATCATATAACAACTTTTCCAACAATTGAATTGCTTTGTGTTTTAAACCAAAGGCCATGAAATTCGCAATTTTGAAAGAGTCACCATTGCTTATCATAACCAAAGAGATCATTGACCCTGGGAGCACATATTTTAAAATTCTGGAAATTTTATCATAGATTTTATTTCACCCAGGGGCCTTGAAATTCACAATTCTGGAAGAGGCATCTTTCGTCATTATAAATATACACATGGTTCATTGGTTTAATACCCAGGAGCAGAGTAGATGATTTTCAAAGAGTATATGCATTTTCACCACATGTATACAAGTAGAAGAATCCCGCCCGAACACCAGGATCCCTGACCATGGCGCTATGAAATTCACAATTTTGGGAGAAGCAGACTTATTGAACATAACTATGTATTTAGTTTGTTTATTAAATAACTATGAGAAGAGAAGTAGATTTTCAAAGACACAATCAATGTATTTTCACTATATAATCAATAGAATTCACAATTTTGGTTTCCCTTCACCCATAGATGCTTTATGCCAAACTTATTAAAATTGGTTGAATTGTTGCAGAGAAGAAGCTGAAAATGTTTAAATGTTAACACACGACGTGCAACGCACGATGAAGAACGAAAACGGATAGCAATAGGTCAACTGAGTAAACTCATGTGACCTAAAACTACCAGATACATTGATTATGATGCCAAAAATACTGCAAGCAGACTAACACATATGTACAATATAAATCAATAAAATACAAAATAGGTAAGTAAACAGCTGGTTGGAGGAGGGTAGCTAAGGAAAATACAGTCTCTCTCGGAAAAAAACAAAATGATAATGAAAGACGCTGATCAGCTATTGGCTGAAATTAAAACTGAGAAGCTCCGACGGGGTGCATTATGTAAGTACTTACATAAACAAAATACAAATATACATGTAGCACTTAAGGTTTTCCATGTATAATGACCATATTTTCTACCCTTTACTAGTAAATGAATTTTCTGATATTTTAAATCATGGTAGCATTTTAAAGATGCTATCAAATAAAAATGCTTCACCAAAGGAATTTACAAAATTTTGATTATTGTCCATTTAATTTCACCTTGAATTTTACATTGAAGTCTATGGGTAGCACATGTTTTATAAGATATTGTAAAAAGTTATCTGAATTTCAAACAAATCTCTTGTTGAGAATATGCTTAAACTCTATCTTTATACTGAACTATGTATGTGAAAAATTGAATTCTTGGTGGACATTAACTCGTTGGTCTCTTCATACCATAAAATGAATGATTTCACAATATTCAAAATTGTTCAAAATTCTTCATTTAAGGAATAACTGTCTTATTTTTTTTTATTTCATGATGTGATCAATCGATTGGCTTGCGTGATAATTTGCATAAACATCGAAGGCATTTATACATAAAATTATCACACAAGCCAATCGTTTGATCATCGTCATGAAATTGAAAAATCTGACAGTTCTTCCTTATATTAACATGCTTTTGATTTCGCCATTCCACGTGCTCCAAGCCCTGCTTCTGTCTAGCTATTTGTCCCGCCCTGCACGTGAGTTTTTTTAAACCCCTTTTGATGAACTAATACATTTATGGGCAAATAAAGTACATTTACTATTTGCCATTTTACTAGTATCTCGGACAAAACCATTGGAAATGTAAATATTATAAACTGAATACCTTAATTGAATTTCTTCTGCTATAATACCATGCAGGGACAGAAAAATTTATTAGCTCGAGATCTTTACCAATATCTTCTGTCGTTTCCTAGAGTCAACAACACCTTAACAACATGAAGTTTGTTGCATAAAATGTTGCATAAAATGATAAATTAAAAGGAACTATTCGATATACTAAAATTTAACTCGAGAAGTATCATTTTCCCTCTCTAGTTAAATGCCATGATAAAATTTTAGGTACAACAACAGGAAGTTTGGCTGTAGAAATGTAGGATATAGTTTTGTATATTAGTTTTTATTCACAGCGCTAAAGTTCTGATGCTACGAGCAGTTCGAAATCTCTGACTTTTTCCAAACTTTTGTTGCCCGTAAAGCAAAGAGCATCAAAATCGTGAAAAAAGCCTAGAAAAGGTCGGATATATCGGAATAAGATTTTAAGGGGCTTTAAAACATTGTCTTAAAGGAGAGCGTATACAGGAACAAAAAAAGTAAAAAATAAAAATTAATTAAATTAAAAAAAAAAACCCATTCACACTGTACATTGATTATGTTGCCAAAAATACTGCAAACAAACAAACACATATAATATATATCAATATTATACTTTCATGTAAATTAGTTGAATCTGATTGGTCCAGAAACATTTGTTAAAAAACGCTATTACCCGCTGAATAATGAAGCCACGCCCTCCAGCGTAGCAACAGTCAACAGTGCTTGACGACGGGTGATATTCCAAAAAATAGCAACTGCGCAAAATTCATGCGCGCACGGTTCACTGTTATATGTATTTGTATAAAACATTCAGTATAATATAATAAATATTGCATGTAATTGAGTGTAACATTGAAAATTTTCACCCCAAGAAAACCATTGTCAACCTCGGCTGCGCCTCGGTTGGGGTAAAAAATTATCAGTGTTACACTCAACTACATGCAATATTTATATAATAAACTACAAAGGATGTAAGTAAACCGCTTGGGTTGGAGAAGGGTAGCTAAGGAAAATACAGCCACTCTCGATAAAAACAAAATGATAATGAAAGGCGCTGATTAGCTGAAGTTAAAATTGATAGGCCTCCGACAGGGTGCGTTATGTAAGTTCTTACATAAACAAAATTCTGTACAACGATCGCATAAATTTACACAAAGAGCCCCCTGGTTGGGTGCATAAAAACATATTACATAAACAACGGAGGGGGGGGGGTCACAATAAAATACCAAAATAAACAAACATACATTATATAATACGTATTGAATATAGGATTCAATCAAATCTAATTTACTTAAAACAATATAACCATAAATTTTTCTTTCAGTATTTACATTTCAAATATCTTTTTGCCAGATAAATTCATAAATAGTTAATGTATTTTATTTCTACATAAGTGTAATGCTTCATCAATAGGCGTGGTTAACAATATCATATGCAGGACGGGACAAATAGACAAGAAGCGTGGTTTGTAGTACGTGGATTGGCGGAATAAAGAACATGTAAATATAAGCTATAACTGTAAGATTTTTTCGATTTCATGACGATGATCAATCGATTGGCTTGCGCGATAATTTTATGCATAAACGCCTTTATGCAAATTATTCTGCAAGCCACTCGATTGATCACATCTTGAAAGAAAAAAAAATTAGACACTTATTCCTTAAAAAATCTTCTTCCACTCCAAAAAATTGCCTTCAGTGAAGCTACTGTTTTGCCAAAACAATGACAAAACAACTTGTGATTCCATAAATGTCATTTATTGCAAATGAGGATAAAATCAAAATTATAAGAATTACTGGGAGACATAAAATTAAACTTCAATGTAATACATGTACATTATAGGTAAAGCAGACCAGAATGAGTACATGTTACGTAATTACAACAAACATAATACACTGAAGTTAGCCTCCTAGAACTAGATGATCAAACAAAAGCAAAAAAGGTGGATAAAATACTGCCACAGACAGGGTGAAGTCTTGACATAGACAAGGCGAAACCTTTCATTTTTATCGTTGTATTGCTCTCTAAGTGAATTGGCTAAACTAAGTGCACCACAAACTGTCTTTCCTATTACATGTAATTATTTTATTATTTTAACAAATATAGGTAACATCAAAACTTCCAACATGTTACTTATTGATATTAAGATGCCAAATCAATATCATTTATCATATTGATATTATGCGAGGGTGATAATATAAATGTTGTTACCTTGTCTGAAATGATATAGAAGTCCAGTAGTTGATCTCTTTGTGTAATAAAGATACAGTATCAAATATATATAGGATAAGGAAGTATATAAACGTTTATGCAAAATTTCTATTAAATGTTTAATTTTTAGTTTTAATACTAAATTCAAATTTCTAAAGAAAAATTAGCGGTGTTCTTTGAAAAAATTAATCCTTGGCTTCAGAGAGAATCCTAGCTTCGTCTTATTCAGTATCTAAATAACTGATGTAAAACATATATCAATTCATTTTAATGCCTTTTTTGAACAGCAAAATGAGTGCAACCAGGGAAGAAGACGTCGAATGTGGAATCGGCAAATTTCGACCGAAATTTCTCCAGCACTTTGCCAACATCAATATGTTTGTGGGAATATTTAGTGTAGTTGGCATGATATCTCAGACGCTTGTAGCTTATGTTAATACACAGGTACCAAATCTGGAGCGACAGTTTGGTTTGAATAGCGCCCAGAGTGGACTAGTAATGGCCTTCAATGATATAGGATTTTTCGCGGTTGTTTTATTTGTGTCGGCTGCTGCTAGGTTTGTTCACATTCCGCGCATGCTATTTTTATGCATTTTATTGTACGGAATTTCTGGGCTTACATGTAGCATCCCCCACTTTATTGCTGTGTCGCGAAACCTTTTACCAGTTCTGAACTTGGATTCAGTGGTCACAAATACCACAAAAAATAGCGATAAAATAAATCTCCTTTGTCGTCCCGGGTTCAATGTCACTGAAGAAGAGTGCCAATCAAGTATGGAAAACCCAAATAAAGTTTTAACTGCACCGAGTTATTCAATAAAGAATCTTGCATTGGTCTTTATTGGGATTGGTATGACCTTACAGGGCATCGGAAAAGCCCCACGGGGCCCCTATTACATGGTTTATGTTGATGACAACATTGACCGAAGAAAAACAGGATTTTACTCAGGTACATATAATTTGTTTGATATCATAATTATTATTTATTCATAGTAAGTTAAAAAGAAATTATGTTTGCTGGCAAAAATATTGACTGATTTCAAAAGTGTATTTGCTATGTATGATACTTAGGTATTGCCAGCGCTTCGTCTATTTTCGGTCCAGCAATTGCATTTGGACTCGGGGGATACTTCAGCAAACTGTACGTAACTTTGGAAGGTAAGTTTGATAAATTTTCGAGTCCGATTACTATATTGTATGTCAAGGTGATTTGAGAAGAGGCTTTTAGCTTGATAGATCATTAGGTAGGGTTGAATTGCTCTGAATCAACTGGTAGTACATGTATTTATCACTCATTAAAATTCGTAATCATTAGGATTATTGTCTCTTAAAACATAGGAATGTCTGTTATTTATACGGCCAAGTTATCATTTAAGCAAAAGCCAAAACGTTTTTTAAAACAGTTTTCACTTTTTTCTTTGTTTTTCTGGATTTTCTAGAATATTGGTGAAATTATTAATACCAATGCCTATTAATAAAAAAACAAGGGTGTTTTACTTTTGGTATTTGTTATGGTATATATTTTTTCTGTTGAAGATGTTGATATGGACACACGTGATCCCCGATGGATAGGAGCTTGGTGGCTGGGTTTTCTTGTCTTTGGATCGGTGTCCATTATCCTAGCATTCCCTCTGGCTCTGTTTCCAAGACAACTTAAAATGTCCAAAAAAGATATGGCAAAGGGAAAAATTCGAAAAAGGCCAGTTGTTCAAGAATGTTCATTTTCAGAAAAAGTTAAATGTGAGTAAAATTTACGCTTGCATATTTAATCCACAAAAATCTACTTTTTAATAATTTGAAAGAAAACTGGTTAAAATCATAGTTTTCTATTTTCAAGAAAGTATGAATACTTGGATTAAAGCTGAACACTTCTTATAAATAGGCACCGTCAGACGGGTATATTTGTTACAACTGAAACTCGTGGCTGACATGCAATACTCCTATCGTGGTCTTAGATTTTTTTGCGTTTAATCCTTGTTTTTATAAGCATTTTCAGCTTGTAAATAATGTATTGACCTGTATTTTTCATGATACTTTTGTCCTGTTTTGGAATAAGTACATAA
This sequence comes from Saccostrea cuccullata, assembly GCF_032062105.1. Lineage (NCBI taxonomy): Eukaryota > Metazoa > Mollusca > Bivalvia > Ostreida > Ostreidae > Saccostrea > Saccostrea cuccullata. The sequence continues at coordinate 25,296 of NW_026928561.1, forward strand.
ATTTTATCATTTCATCGTAACCGAGCAGCACGGCAGTGTAAGATGTACGTCTACACTCTTCGGATATCTACAGTGAAATACATTGAACTAATAAGCGATCTGCTCCTTATATAGGGGTTGTAGGGAGAGCGTTGATGAAAAGGGAACATGGCAGACTATGCCTTTTTACGAGTAGTGTTCAGCTTTAAAGTACTGATTAATAAATTTGATAATGTTCATTTTAATGAAGAAAAAATTGAAATTTCCTTATCTTGATGATCATGGTTAAAAGAGCTCTATAACTAAGTTAAAACCCAAACACCAGATAAAAACTTCAAGAATATTAGAGGCTATAGTTTATTTCTTTTCTCCTTCCAATAATTAATTTTTTTTTGGTAATAGATTTTGTTCTCTCTTTTTAGTGAGCGTCAAGGGATATTGGAAAGTCGTTCGAAATCCAGTTTTTCTTCTCACGTCAGCCAATCAAATCTTCAACATAATGTCAGTCGGGGGAGTCCAAGGTTTCTTGGTTAAATTTGTGAAGACACATTTCAATATACCACTGTCTCTTGCCAACTACATATTAGGTATGAATGAACTCACAATCAAAATGAAGTCTCTTTGAACACTCTCGTTGATCCAAGTACATCTTTTGTACGTGTTCATGAAGAAAAATAGCATTTTTATGATATGAACTTTCCTAATTTTTGTCTTATATAAATTTTAATTACCGTTTCATTCATATAATACTCTTTTATAAATATAAATTTTACGTTGTATTTTAGCTGGTGCTAATATATCGGCAGTAGCTTTCGGGTCATTTCTGGGAGGAATCGTCACAAGGAAAATAGCGATGACCCCTAGAAATGTTTATAGGATGATCTTAGGCTTCTATACCTTTAATATTATTTTCTTGGCTCTTGCAATGCTCATGAGTTGCCCACAACCAACTATCATTGGTCCTCAAGTAAAGTGAGTGTTTTTAGCACTTGGTGAGTCAATTGTTTATATATGTATATGTATATATAGGGTCTCACATGATGTGTAGTTGGAGATGATTTTTATCCAACGAATTGAGTGGTTTTTATCCCTGAGCCTTGGCGACGGGATAAAAACACAGAACAAATTGGATGAAAATCATATCTAACTAAAAATCATGTGAGATTCTTTTCAACCCATGATTTATACACCACAATCAATGTTTAACATTGTAATACCTTTAAAATTTGTTCCTATACAAATCTATACGGAAAAAGTCTAACATTTCTAATATTTTGCTGACGTGCATAAAAAAGCGACGTTGGACCGCTGAGTGAGATGTTGGACCGGTCGATGAGATGTTGGACCGCTTACGTCACAGAATAGGCGGAGCTTAATCTCATTTTCATTCGTTGGTGTTCAGGTGACGGACCTGAGGTTACATCACGGAAGACAGTACAAAATACATGCATATAAAAAAATTAAAATGAAAGGTATAACAAAACATTTATTGACTATGTTCTCGGGCAAAAATGCGTTTTGTCGACCCTCAGGCAGACAGTTTAGTTCTTGGGTCAGACAAAACGCATGTTGCCCTCGCGAACTCAGTCAATAAATGTATACTGTTTTTATATAGGACTTTTATATGAGCTATATCAACGGGATAAAGGGTTAAACATGGGATAAAAATATATTTGTTATCTCCATGAGAAATGGGAGTTTATAATTGTAATTCTACCTTTCAATATGTTTGGGTATAAAGACTGTATTATATATTAAATATGATTTTCTGCAATAACTTTAAAAAAAAAAGAAATTTGAAATGATATCAAAATACACGTCCATATCGTGATTTTCATAGTAGTTGTTAATATAATAGGTTATTATGTAAACAATTGTCTGGGAATTTTAAACCCGATCATGAGAATGAGCACGAAACAAGTGTGACCGGTCGACAGGGGATGCGTACTTCTCCATGGCACGTGATCCCACCTCTAATGTTTTAGGGGTCCGTTTCTGCACTGCTCCCGATCTGAATTGTTTCAAAGGCCTTTTAATGCTTGATTCCTGTTTGATATCTCGTACTTCATTATTGCATTTTCTTTTCTTTTGACTTTGTAGGAATAAGGATTAAATTGATTTTAAAAAGTTACTATAATATCAGAAAATTTTATTCTTTTTTTTTTAAATTTCAGCATCCCTGGATATGTTGACATTTCCTCACAGAATTGCTCACTTGATTGCGCATGTCAGGATGACAACTTTTTCCCTGTATGCGGTTCAAATAAGGTTAATTACCATTCTCCGTGTTTTGCCGGATGCCAAGAATTGTATAGAAATGGTCGTGTAAGTATCCAAGCAGAGTGTTTATTAAGTCGGTGTTTTCATTGAACTGAAAAATGATTACACATCCATGCAGACTTTTGTGATGTATGAAAAAATCAGGATTTAGCTCATTTCTCCATATTTATGTTAGCCGTCATTTTTATTCTAGATGTTTTCCAATTGTACCTGTATACCCGATGGTCAGGCGGAGGCTGGATTCTGTGAATCCAACTGTCCCAATCTGATACCATATGTCATCTTTATTCTCCTCTCCAGCATTTCAGAGTCAATGAAAATAGCACCGAATGCAATTGCTATCTTAAGGTATCAAGAGAAAATTATAAGGAAAAACTTCTTTTTTGTATGTGAATATCGTAAATGGAAATAGATAATAAGATGGTATGAAACCGTAATGTTTTGTATATCCTCAAATAGGGATGGGATGGTGGCATAATTCAAAGGCTCTTTAAGTTTTTCTTAACTGAATATGTTTGGCTCGAGAAAAACCCTTTAAATAGGTATTTGAATATATCTCATTATTTTTCACTTATTTGAATGTATCTCTCTCTCTCTTTTTTTTTTTTTTTTTTAGATCTGTCGATGACAGGGACAAAGCCTCCGCGTTCGGTCTTAACAGCTGCTTAGTATCTGCTCTTGGTAAGATTCCTATATACCATCTTTCACATAAAAATAAACAATGCATTCTGGAAACTCTTCAATATGTCATATCTGTTAGAGCAATTATACATTAGTCACGAGGATATAGGAAAACGTTTTGTCTAATGCTGACATTAGACAAAACATTCTGATTCTATTTCGATGCCAATATTTATAAGATGTTTCAGTTTTTGATTGACAATACCCATGTATTATTATTTTTTTTTATATCTGTTTGATTCTCATAGGTTTTCATTTCGCCACGTTGATAGCAGACCTTTTTTTGTATTCATATGAAGAAGACTTGATTTTTTTTCAAAAATTCAATATGAAAGGAATAAGTCTCTTGTGAACATTTAGATTTATCACAGAGAAAACAAGTAGAAATGTAAATATTTAAAACTTAACAATATTCATTTTCAGTCCTACGTCGATTTGATAAATAGATTCCTTTGAACTAGAAAGACACAGCAGCTAAAGTTTTACACATCTATTTTACTAGAAAAATATATTAATGACAAACTTATTATAAAAACTAAACGTAATAATTTCAACTTTTCTATCAACAACTTCCCTTATAATACAACTTTCTTGTTCTATTGATAAAAGTGGGATTGAGATATTCAATGTATAATGAAGGGATTTTGAACAATTTTAAATAAAATGAAACTAGTTAAAAACGCATTGCTAGATGGCGATAAAAGTGAAATGAACCAAATTCACAAGACTGATGGTTTGAACATATTTTATTGTTAAGATGTTACAACAAAAGGATTGGACACAAGACTGATAACATGTAAGGAGACAGTCATTTTGAACGTTAAAAGTTTTTGAAGAGTTATTTGCCCTTGATGAAAAGAAGGAAATTTTTGATTTCTCAAAATTCCTACGGTAAATAATTTATTGTATTTCAAAATTTAATAAAAAGGGAGTTATGCATATTTTCACCAAGAGATTAGTTTGAAATTCAAATTAATTTTTACAATATCTGATAAAAATATGTGCGGCTTGTTATATGGGTCAGAATAACCCTAAATGCCAGCAAAGATCAATCACACAATTTAAACTTAACAATAATTTATTTACAGTAATATATATAAATCATAAAGTACAAACTTAGCAAGACTCTAAAAATACATACATCAGAGTGTCCGTTGCTGCTTACAATGTCCCAGTGAAAATATATCCTAATTATACCTCAATGGTGCTTATACGACAAAAAAGTCAAGTCCATCGAATGGACAGGGTATTTATACAGTATCATAAATTTAGAATATTCTAGAAGTTGTTCAAACATGATATTACTGGAACAATCTGGACATACACAAAATTTAAGAATGTTCTAGAAAAAATGACCAAACATGTTGACCACTCTGGAATATTCAAGAAATTTAATGTTACTAATAATATACATGATGAAACAATACAAATACAACACACCTCACAACAGGCTCATAGACTTCAATTTTAAATTTCAAGGTCCAGTTAATTGGACAATAATCAAAATTGTGTAAATTCCTTCGGTGGAGATTTTTATTTGAACAATTTCAAAATGCTACCATAATTAAAAATATCAGATCATTCATTTATTAGGTAGAAAATATGGTCTTTATACATTGAATACCTTATATCTTTCAGGCTGGGGATTATCGCCGATCCTTTTTGGTAAGGTCTTGGATGGTTCCTGCTACATTTGGCAGTTTCAGTGCACATCTTCCGGTGCGTGTGAACTTTATGACTTCCGATCTTTCCGACTTTCTTTTCACGGATTTTCCTTGAGTCTGAGATGCGCATCATTCGTTTGTTTAATCTGCCTTGTTATTTGGACGAGAAACTGGAAAGATTGGAAATGTGCCAAACGTACTAAAACTGTTCCCTCGGATCCTAGGGCGGACATGAAGTATACTCAAGTGCTTACTGAAAATAAGAACATTGATGGGTTTGTCACCTTTTTCTACACTGATAAAACAGAAAACTTCACATATTCAATATCTTTGTTTATAGTTCAGCATTTACAGTATTTCAGATTTACTCGTTTAGATATTAAGACATTCAAAATAATTTAGAAATCATTGCAAATTAAAAAAGTCATCTTTTTGTGTCATTAGTACAATGCCTAATCATTACTCATGTTATACTAATGTAGCTTTTTTCTGATTTCAGTGAACAACTGAGTCATAATATTGAGGACTAAAAAGATTCAGGGAATCCAAATTGCAATGCTGAAAGCCATTAAATAGTTTGCTACCAATGATAATAAAGACTTTTAAAACCATTTTTTTTAATCATCATATTTTCCTTTAAAAGAGAGACATGTTTACCTTGAAAACTTTTGTGTCACTAGTAATTACAAGCAAAAGTTAACATTTACTGTTCCTATATGTATTTAAATATGCCCCTTTGTTGAATCTAATTGCACCGAGAACATCACATGTCGCGTTTCAATGAATGAAATTTATTTCTAATGAACTATGTGGCGATAACGAACAGTATTCAAGCTCAAACGTCCATATAACAATACAAAATAGGAGCAGAGCAGACACGGACCTCCAAAACATCATACTTGTAGGTGGTATCAGGTGTCATGGAGGAGTGAGCACTATCTGCCGACCTGTCACACTTGTCTTGAAAAAATTCCGTCGTCAATTCAGCGTATAAATAATGGACTAAAAAAATTAGTTTGAAAAACGTCAGTCAGCATTTGACTCGATGATAAATTATATTTGCTGACAAGGTCATTGTATAGACCAAAGAACTTACAATGTACGAAATAATGACTTCAAACGAGACTGCTGATATTCTTGTTTCATCCACTTGTTTGTCAATAAATTACCTCGTTTTAGAAATTATACATACGTGGAGCATGTTCTTAAGTATCGAATCAACTGAGATATATATTAAGCTCCGTATGCAGGTGATGAAGGTATATTGCTGCATAAGTAAGCTAGGTCAGTTGACGTTTGAAAAGTTAAAGTCATCACGTTTATCAAGGAGTTTGGTTGTTATATTATCATATTAACGTCCTTGTCAAGTAAAATATCCAAATATGACACAGATGTGTTAAACTCTTTTATCTCAAGCTCACCGGGATTAGGGCTGTGTCAATATATAGATATATCGATACGTATTAAAGATATTAATGAAATTAATTAAATTGATATTAAAGATATATTTAAGATATTAAAGAGTCATATCGTATCGAAAAACAATTTCCAATAGGTATAGGACAAGCAATCCTTCTTCTAATTCTGTTAAAAAGATTTCAATCACCAAAGATTATGTTTCACCTTTTTTAATTAAAACTGATCAATAATGATATACTTATTAAGAGAATAACACAGTTTTTATAATTATTACAAAATTCATAGACAATTTAATTTTAACATGTTGATTTTACAGTCATTAAAAGTTTTAATTTGAAGTGTTATTGGTAATGGCAGAGAGACAAGAACTTTGAAATTGGTCATTAAACACTCAATTTCTATGAAATTCATGCATTAAATGGTGTATAAGCCTTTTTTATGAACTTGTTTGAATCCAATATATCGCAGATCGCTTTTAAGAAATATTGCATCGTATCGTATCGTATCGAATTTTTTTGGCTCAATACACAGCCCTAACCGGGATATATCGTATCAACATAAGAATGGAAATAATCATTGTTAATTGAAAATACGTCGTCGATATATCTAAATATCGGGTTTGATGCCACAGTAAGTGCTTTCTTCCTTTCGAAAATATATAGATCTGCTTATAACGGGGCGCATGGAGCATACATGTACATTGAAAACCTTGGTAGTTGTCTGGTCAGTTCAAACACATAGAACTGAATACTGAAAAATAATCATACACACATTTTAGAAGTGCTAGAGCAAAGAAGAGGATTTTAAAGTCATAGCCTACATGGTTTTTAATAAAGTGGTTAATACTTCCTCACAGAATTGCTCACTTGAATACCATGGGAATTCCTATTTAGATTGTTGGAAGACCTGGTCTCCAAAAACCACAAAGATATTGTCAAACAGAAACTCAAGCATTTTTTCTATGTCAACTTCCGAGACACGTACAATGTATGTACAATCAGAATTATGTATTTTTTAAAACAAAATTACTATGCAAATGACCAATGGCTAGGTAAGTATATTTACGAGTTCCATTTTTACTGAAAAGCAATCAAAAAGCCTTGACTTTAAGTTACATATCGGGGAATGGTTGTGTATTAAAAGTTGAAAAGTCATGCTATTTTTAAAAGCTGTTGATTTTTTTTGTAATATCTTGTGATTACAAATTGTACAAAAGTTCCTTGAAATTAAAAGTATCCACATCTGGTTTACACCACTTCTCGAAAATATTGTTGCACAGTACTCTTGAAGTTTCTCATTTACTACTGTTAATATCTTAGTGAGGAGTAAAGAAAGAGGCTTAGTTGAGCATTTACTGGAACCCACTAAGTGAATTTGCTTGTAAGGATCTTTATGAAGTTTCGGAATCCATTATAGATATGGTATTTCAAATTCATTTTGGCGGTTTGGGATATTAAAAATATTCAAAACTGACATATGATTTTGAAGAATTTCTTTCTTAGATAGGGAACTATGAGTATAAGTTGAATTACCACTTGTAGAATTCAGTCCAAGTTCTAAAATAGAATCAAAATTTATATAACGAGCCTTACAAACAAAGACAATTGTTGTTACCTGTTTTGGTAGCAGGGACTCGTACGTACTGATCATGTAATCTATATCTTTTTTCACATCTTGATTATTGAATACAGAGGGATAGATCATATTGCCCATCAATCTTTTAATACGCGATTGTAACAAGGATCTGATACATTTTTAAAGTACTTGTGTACAACATCCGTAGGCATTTCCGGAAATTTCTACGTCGTCTTTATCATTCTGTATTTTACATTCGCCAAAGAAGATCCTGTGGTGCATGATAAAAGAATTTTTCTTCGAAAATATCACAAAAAATTATTATTATACAATATAGATTTGGAATTTATATTATAAACTTGAAACATGGACAGATTGCTTCGTCTGAGCGGTGGAATGCCGGGCTTAGGACAGGTAATAACTTCAGGAAAACTATTGTTCAGGTGGTATGGTATCCTGAAAACACCAAGGGGCTTGATCCCGGCGTGTAATAATTATTTATTGAAAAGTCATATATGGTAATATACAAACGCTTATATAATCGTATATGATTTTTTAATAAATAATTACACGCCGGGAGCAAGTCCCTCTGGGTATACAGTCTTTATAGGCTGTAGGCGCTTGGTTTCAGTTGGTGTCTTTTAATATTTGTTGTTTTTTATGAGTATGAGAATTCCCTCATTTAAATGAAAAATCGCTGAAAATTACTATTTTAAATATAACAAGTGTATGTATAAAGAATGAAAATGCAACACTTGCCATCTTAGGTTTCAGGTGGGTTGGTTCATGCTTACATGTAATTTTAACTCTTCCCCTTAATGCCACGATTTGACGCACTGGCCATACGGTGCGTCGATTTACCCAAAAGGACCCAAAAGAACCCAAAAGGAAATTAAGAACGACCCAAAAGGACTTGAAATAAAGAGAATAAATGGATATATAATAAATACTTTCATATTTTATTAAAACTAAAACTAGTTTTTTGAGGGTAAAGTGTGTTTTGTGGGTGGGGGTGGGAGGTCCCCCACCAACCAACTCCCCATCCCCGAGGGAGCCAGTCAAAGCACCCCCTAATAAAAACGTCCAGGTCAAAGCGTCCCCTAATTTTAATCAAAGCGTCCCCTGATTTTAGTCAAAGCGCCCCCCAGGGCTCCCACTGGACTGAAAATATTTTTTGCCCGTTTTCGCGACAAAAAAAGGCATACTTACATCTGATTTCTCAACAATGCAATGCACTTTATGTCATTCAATTTTTTTTTATTATATTTATCACAGACATTGTTTTAAAACTTTAATGTTTAAAGCTTATGGAAGACTAGTATCCATTTAAAAAAAGAAAAAAATAATGCTTGAATTATATATATATGACAATTAATTTGATATTGAATTAATATCAGCCAACTCTTGACAGAAAATGTCCTCTTCTTTTTTTCTTTTTTTTTTTGCTGGGGGGGGGGGGGGGGGGGGGGCTACAGACCTTGTAAAAATATATGACATTTTTAATGGAAATTTTCATCATTTCATTAATTAAGACAAATGAGAAAAGAAGATATTAAAAAGTAATGAAAATTAGGTTTAATACTTGATTTTATTTCAACAACTTGGAGAAGTTTCCAGGGTTTAATATGCAAGCACATGTAATTGTAAATAATTCAATGTAATTTACTAATACAATTCTGTTTCCAAACCAATTTCTTTTTCATTTCTTGTCAGGTTATGGTATAATTTACACATTTTTGAATTTTCATTAGGTAAAATTTAAAAGCCAATTCTTTACAATTTTCGTCATATTTCCCTACTTTCGGTTTAAAAAACAATCTACATAGATGCAGATTTTGTTGATAAAAATCTTTTATTTACTAACTTCATTTCATAACACTTTATCCCCCCTTGTTTAATCCAAATTATATTATTTCAAGCAATTTTGTAACCCTTCATTGCTCCAGGCTAGTTACCTAGTCAGCTGTGTTCGTTCAAGCGAGGCGTGATTTCCTACATGTAGGTTTCAGTTTTCACACCTCTGTTGCATTAAATAAACAAAGGGACTTATCTGTATAAATTGAATAAACAAAGGAGCTAACCAGGACTGCACAAATTTTGTACATGGTACATCTAAAAAATTCATTTTCGCCACTTATGAATTTCTTTTCGCCACTTTTGAAAAAAATTCGCATTTGGCGACAATGGCGAATCACAGCTCGAGCCCTGGCGCCCCCTGATTTTGGTCAAAGCGCCCATAATATATTTTTATAGAAAAAATATCGCCCCCAAATATTGGTCAAAGCGTCCCCTGATTTAAATCAAAGCGCCCCATGATTTTGGTCAAAGCGTCCCTTAACATTTTTTTATAGAAAAAATACCGCCCCCAAATTTTGGTCAAAGCGTCCCCTGATTTTAGTCAAAGCGCCCCATGATTTTGGTCAAAACGCCCCCTAATATATTTTTGCAGAAAAGAAACGTTTCGAGTCGATCCCCAAGAAATGGTCAAAATGTCCCCTGATTTGGTCAAAGGGCCCCTTTATAGAATTTTTTCGGGTAACTGCAAAACAATGATAATATTATAAATACAAAACAGTTTTATTCCATAACATGTTTGTAAAAATATATTAGGGGGCGTCTTGACCAAAATCAGGGGATGCTTTGACTAAAATCGGGGACGTTTTGACCATTGCTTTATTCCGTAACATGTTTGTAAAAATATATTAGGGGGCGCCTTGACCAAAATCAGGGGACGCTTTGACCAAAATCGGGGACGTTTTGACCATTGCTTGGGGACGGTTCCAAGACGATTTTTTCTAAGAAAAAAATGTAAGGGGGCGCTTTGACCAAAATCAGGGGACGCTTTGACCAATATTTGGGGGCGGTTTTGTAACATCATTTTACTGTAAAATTCTATAAGGGGCGTTTTGACCAAAATCAGGGGACATTTTGACCAAAATCAGGGTAAGCTTTGACCAAAATCAAGGGACGCTTTGACCGGGACGGTTTTATTAGGGGGCGCTTTGACTGGATTTCATCCCCGATACCATATGCCTAGAACATGCCATTAAATAAAACTTATTTCTTTATTTATCAAATATTATATACTAAGATATGATAAAACAGATTCTGAAGGAGAAATAGAATAATCAGTGTTTGAAACTCGCTGTAAAATTACATGTAGCTAGACATGCAGGCTGATTGCTAGTGGAAGTTATCAGCCCTGCCAAAAATGTACTAGCCCGAAAAAAGCAATTGTATTTCAAAAGTTAAGTTACAGTAATGTAAATGGGGCCAGCTCACTTAGATTGGATTACTTGATATCGCGATTACAAAACTTAGCGGAACTCTTTCGCGATGGAGATAGGAAACGTATGTTGGATGGGGCAAATGTGCTAATGAATACAATGCAAGATCGATCATTGTAGAATTTATAAGGACAGATAAGTAAAAAATCCTGGTGGAATACCTTGCTTAACAACCAGCCTTATTGATTTTTGACAGGAGCTAAACCTAAAATGTTACATTTTTAACGATATTTTTAACCAAGCTGGCTCCTCTCACTAAACATTTATTGAAAATCATCACATTGTGAAGCTGAAATTTTTTTTGAAACTTTCCTTATTTGACAATCTACTATTCTTGGTCAATACATTGTACTTTCGGTGTAAAATTGTTCGAATCATTCGATTGCCACTCCTGTAAACAATACCATGTGCCCCAGTAATCTCACGAGATTTAGAGCTTTCTCGACTCCACCGCAAAAGATCGGTAGTATGTTAGATAACTGCGAGGTACTCGAAATATTATACGATATTACAATATTACTGCTTGTAACTCTTTGAAGCCAGTAATATTATTTGATTTGAGAGAGGTTTATCAAATATCAAAATTTTAATTTATAGAAAAATTTTACACGTCCAGCCGGGCATCTATACATGGAAATATGTTCGCCCGTGACAAAATTTATGCGTCTCGGGCGGTCGGGCGTATGGTTACTTCAAACACTGGAATAATACAGTGTACTTTGTTAATTTCAGCTAAAAGAAATCAAAGCATATCTGACCAGATTTAGTGTTTGATGTGTTATAAAAGTCGTATGTTATTTCTTTAAGAAAATGCAAATGTATGTTTTTTTGCCAACTTTTAGGTAAATTTATAATATAATATGCATAATCAAATTCAAATTATTAATTTTCAATGTATCATAATATATTAATTTGAGTCCTTTTGATTTCCTTTTGGGTCTTTTTGGGTTCCTTTTGGGTCCTTTTGGGTAAATCGACGCACCCCTGGCCATATCCTTAGGGTGTTTGCCTGGCTGCCCTTTAGAGCATTTTAGTTGAATTGGAGTGCAGTTTAAAACTGAACTAATAAGGGTCAAAATAATTTATCTATGCTATGTATTATATATCATTGGATTCATAATAAATTAAAGTTTTAAAATCTATTTGGAAAATTTTGATCGGAGTTATCTGTAAATAAATAATTCAGGTGAAAGCAGGTGTAAATCGCAAAATAGATATTTTCAACATGTAAAACGGCTTCAGTAAGCCAAAACTGTCTGTATAGATAATAAAAATTATGTGTGATTATATAATTGATGGTTAAATTATCATTTAATATCAATTTTATAAGTTTAATTCCTCTGAAATCAATAAATTGCAGTGCTACTTCAATATCAATCTCGCCGACAAATTTTTAGACTTGTGTGCTAAAACTTGACTTCTGGACGTTTTTAGCTCTACTGGTCAGAAACCAGAAGAGCTTATGCGATAGTAATGTGTCCGTCGTCCGTCCGTCTGTCTGTCTGTCCGTCTGTAAACAACTTTTCAAAATGCTACTCCTCCTACAGTTTTGGACTGAATTTCAATATAACTTGGCACACAAGTAGACTACACTAAGATACATAATTCTGTGTATCGGTTTTTAATTTCGATGAATGATGTTGTCGTTGTTACTAAAAATAGAAATTTTTTTGAAAATCATTCAAAATGCTACTCCTCCTACATTTTTGGTCTGATTTCAATATAACTTGGCACACAAGTAGACTACACTAAGATACATAATTCTGTTTATCGGATTTTAATTTCAATGAACGGTGTTGCCGTTGTTACTAAAAATACAAATTTTTGTGAAAATTATTCAAAATGCTACTCCTCCTACAGTTTTAATCTGATTTCAGTATAACTTGGCACACAAGTAGACTACACTAAAATACATAATTCTGTGTATCGATTTTTGATTTCGATGAATGGTGTTGTCGTTGTTACTAAAAATAGAAATTTTCGTGAAAATCATTCAAAATGCTACTCCTCCTACAGTTTTGGTCTGATTTCAATATAACTTGGCACACAAGTAGACTACACTAAGATACATAATTCTGTGTATTGGTTTTTAATTTCGATGAACGGTGTTGTCGTTGTTACTAAAAATAGAAATTTTCGTGAAAATCATTCAAAATGCTACTCCTTCTACAGTTTTGGTCTGATTTCAATATAACTTGGCACACAAGTAGACTACACTAAAATACATAATTCTGTGTATTGGTTTTTAATTTCGATGAACGGTGTTGCCGTTGTTACTAAAAATAGAAATTTTTGTGAAAATCATTCAAAATGCTACTCCTCCTACTGTTTTAAACTGATTTCAGTATAACTTGGCACACAAGTAGACTACACTAAAATACATAATTCTGTGTATCGGTTTTTGATTTCGATGAATGGTGTTGTCGTTGTTACTAAAAATAGAAATTTTTGTGGAAATTATTCAAAATGCTACTCCTCCTACAGTTTTGGTCTGATTTCAATATAACTTGGCACACAAGAAGACTACACTAATGTACATAATTCTGTGTATCGGTTTTTGTCATTATTCTATTTATTGCTTTTGTAAAGTTTTATATCCTTACTGTTACTTTTCTCTTTCTTTATTATAAGTACAAACCAGTAGAGCTTTAGTCTCGACAGAGACTTCTGGTTGGATACTTTAATGATCCAATTTTAAGTGCCAATTAATTTCTAAAGACAAAAAATGCCAATTTGATTACCTAATGACAAAAAATGTAGAGGCATCCAGAAATTTCAAGTAAAGTCAAGAGATCTCAGAACTGTGACTAATATGTTCTCACTGGACTTTCCTATCAAAATCAAAGCTGGGTACTGTATATTTATACCTGGTTCCAAAGACATTGACTGGATTAGACAAGATTTTGGATACAACATTTGGATTAGACAAGTTTTACTGTATCTCAATTTTGTTGAACTAATCCATGCCTTCTCCCCTTTTCAGGGCGCACCACCTACTGATGCTCCAACAGTGGATACAGCTGAGCAAGTCTACATCTCCTCTCTAGCTCTTTTAAAGGTAACTCAAAAAATCTCGAAACTCCACAAATTGGTTCATTTTTAGCTCTACTGGTCAGAGACCAGAAGAGCTTATGCGATAGTAATGCGTCCGGCGTCCGTCCGTCTGTCCGTCTGTCTGTCTGTCTGTAAACAATTTTTCAAAATGCTACTCCTCCTACAGTTTTGATCTGATTTCAGTATAACTTGGCATATAAGTAGACTACACTAAGATACATAATTTTGTATATCGGTTTTTTATTTCGACGAACGGTGTTGACGTTGTTACTAAAAATAGAAATTTCTGTGAAATTCTTTCAAAATGCTACTCCTCCTACAGTTTTGGTCTGATTTCAATATAACTTGGCACACAAGTAGACTACACTAAGATACATAATTCTGTGTATCGGTTTTTGATTTCAACGAACGGTGTTGGCGTTGTTACTAAAAATAGAAATTTCTATGAAATTCATTCAAAATGCTACTCCTCCTACAGTTTTGGTCTGATTTCAATATAACCTGGCATACAAGTAGACTACATTAAGATACATAATTCTGTATATCGGTTTTTGATTTCGACGAACGGTGTTGGCGTTGTTACTAAAAATAGAAATTTCTGTGAAATTCTTTCAAAATGCTACTCCTCCTACAGTTTTGGTCTGATTTCAATATAACTTGGCACACAGGTATACTACACTAAGATACATAATTCTGTGTATCGGTTTTTGATTTTGACGAACGGTGTTGACGTTGTTACTAAAAATAGAAATTTCTGTGAAATTCTTTCAAAATGCTACTTCTCCTACAGTTTTGGTCTGATTTCAATATAACTTGGCACACAGGTATACTACACTAAGATACATAATTCTGTTTATCGGTTTTTGATTTTGACGAACGGTGTTGGCATTGTTACTAAAAATAGAAATTTCTGTAAAATTCTTTCAAAATGCTACTCCTCCTACAGTTTTGGTATGATTTCAATATAACTTGGCATATAAGTAGACTACACGAAGATACATAATTCTGTTTATCGGTTTTTGATTTCGACGAATGGTGTTGGCGTTGTTACTAAAAATAGAAATTTCTGTGAAATTCTTTCAAAATGCTACTCCTCCTACAGTTTTGGTATGATTTCAATATAACTTGGCACACAAGTAGACTACACTAAGGTGCATAATTCTTTATATCTGTTTTGACTTCAATGAACATTATTACATTGCTTAATAAAGATATCAATTTCTGTTACTCTCAAAATGCTACTTCAAATACAGTTTTAGTCTGATTATAATATAATGTGGCATGCAAGTAGACTACACTAAGAACATAGAGACTTATTCAAGGATCATTATTCTCTTTTTTGCTAGTGTAAAGTTTCAATTCCCAACTGCTTAAGTACTTTCCTCTTCCTTTGCTATAAGTACAAACCAGTAGAGCTTCAGTCTCGACAGAGACTTCTGGTTTTCTTTAATGATATGAAATTTTTTCTTTGAATTTTAGATGTTTGCCCATTCTCCATATTCTAGCAAAAGTACATGTAATAAACTGAGGAAATTAAAAATAAAGAATGTTCATTAAATTGTTTCAGATGCTGAAGCATGGCCGAGCTGGGGTACCCATGGAGGTTATGGGACTGATGTTGGGAGAATTTGTTGATGATTATACAGTGCGAGTGATCGATGTTTTTGCAATGCCACAGTCAGGAACTGTATGTACTTTTATGCATTTAAAATATGTGTATATTTTGGAAGAAAAAAGTCAATTCTTATGCCTGCATGTGTAAAAAAAATGTATGGAAATACCTGTATTACTATATTTATTTGGAAAATTATGGAAGTTAAGAATTCCTTTCAGGAAACCCATTTCATTGTTACAGGAATTATAGTCTCCCAGATATACATTATCATTAAACTCATGAAGGACTTTGATTTTGTTTTTATTTTACAGGGTGTGAGTGTTGAAGCTGTAGATCCAGTGTTTCAAGCAAAAATGTTGGACATGTTAAAACAGACTGGCCGGTAAATATAATTAAACAATACAAATACTTATAAATATTACCTTTTCCATAAGTCGTCCAATCTAACTTGTGTAAAATATGTACCGGGGTAGATAATATTGAAGATTTCCTTGCTGGACGAATTTGACATTTTGATGGATGACACTTTACCAAGTTTATACCAGCAACATCTTTGTGTTTAAGTGTGCTTTAGTGTTTTAATATTGTTATTGTAGCCCAGAGATGGTGGTTGGTTGGTACCATTCTCACCCTGGCTTTGGTTGCTGGTTATCAGGGGTAGATATAAACACCCAGCAGAGCTTCGAGGCTTTGTCAGAGAGAGCCGTAGCTGTGGTAGTGGACCCCATCCAAAGTGTCAAGGGCAAGGTAAACTATTCAATGAATACTAGTATTCTAATGGTGTAATGCTCATTAAAATAGTCTCAGCTTGTATAAGATACTTGAGACATGTACAATGACTGGTATCATGCTATTCTCTTTTCAGGTTGTAATAGATGCCTTTCGACTCATTAATCCCAATATGATGGTTCTTGGTCAGGAGCCTCGACAAACAACATCAAATCTGGGACATTTACAGAAACCCTCAATACAGGTTTGTTAAGAAATTAAGAAAAAATAAATTAATTTTACCTTTTTTAGTACATTTCTCACCAGTATGTTGCATTTGGGGAAAGTCCCATTACAGCAATTCACACATGCAGTTAATTGATTTTCATTTCTTGTATGTACTGGTACAGCAAAACTCGTTTAGTACGAACACGGATATAGTCAATTCAGGAATATAGTGAAGTTATTTAGGATCCCCTGAAATATAAATTTAACAAATTCCCTATATGGATATAACAAATTACGGATATAGCGAAGTAATTTTGTATGACCCAGTGACTTCGTTATAACCAAGTTTTACTGTATATAATGCATCATGCACTTATCACACATAATTGATAACATTGAAAGGGAAGTAAGATAAATCTTTACTAGCACTTTGCTATAAGACGTCGCGCACAGAATTGAGGCTGATTTTGTAACGTCAAAATATACTTTTCTGATGTTATTGCATACGTCGTTTAAGCATAAAAACGTCAAAAATTAAAGGGGTAACAAATCAGACTAGACATCCAATTTTTGCTCCTGTTTTCTTAAAAATGTCTTACTTTTTAGTGTTTCTTAATATACAAAATTTTGTTTATTTGCACATTTTAAAAATAAGATTTTATTTGTTACAAGTTTTACAGTAAATAGAGAATACAGCTAATATTGGTGCTATACGCCCGCTTAAATACCATCATACGCATATTTGTGTCGTAGTAACAAAATCGACTAGACATCAAAATTGCTCTATTAATCTTTCCTACTACTAGCTTAATTTTTTTTAAAAGAAACATTTGACTACTTCTTGATTTGCACATTTCATTTATCAACTTAGTTTTACGAAAAGAACATGTTGTATATCAAAAAATCTTTACCAAATATTCTATCTTTTCTTGTTACTTGACAAGATCACGGCATATTACAGAACCCTTTCAATTTTACTAACAGTGGAAATTGGCCAGTAAATTAGAAAATTATTAATGAAAATTGTGTGACATCATCACCAGACATTAGAAAAGCATCGTACAAATTGGCAGAAAAATCCATGTAGCCAAAACGATAAAATGACCAAAAATACTAACGCCCGTCATTTACAGTGTTACAAGTTACGCAATTTCAAACCCCAACACTATGCGCGACGTCTAAGCATGTTTTACTACATACATGTGTTTGTTAATGTAGATATTGAATTTACATCAAAGTCTTGACTGTTCATAATATTGAAACCAATTTTTGTACATTTAGACTTCTTGGTATATTTTCATGTTTTACTTGCAGGCATTAATACATGGACTAAACAGACACTATTATTCCATAGCTATCAATTACAGGAAAAATGAATTGGAACAGAAGGTATCAGTTTAGTTTTAAACTTATGTTAAACTGTGAGATAAGTTAAAGGAGTTTTACAATAAAGTATCTAAAGTAGATAGAGCATAGGACTTTTATTGTTTATGATGGATATTTTATGCAAAGTTATTTACAGGAACATGTTGCCCTTTATGATATGTCTTATAAAAGCATTTTAAATCTATTCTTGTTATTTTCAACCCTTTAAACTATTTAATTTTCAAACTGCATATTAAAGTTATATTTATATCAACTTTTCAATTATCAGTTTGTTAGTGGTCAAACAATTTTTGTATCTTTATCGTATATGAACTTATTGATTCAAATTTCTTACTCTTGAAGATGTTGCTGAATCTCCACAAGAAAAGCTGGGTTGATGGGTTATCTCTTGAAGATTACAAAACACACTGCACCAATAACGAAAAGACTGTCAAAGAAATGCTAGAACTGGCCAAAAATTACCACAAGGTTGGTATTTATGAAATCTCAAAACAATATGAATTCATTCTATGTTATGAAGTTTTAGTAGATTGCAATTATTTCGTTTAAACACAGTAGGAATATGTTCAAATCTCATACATACATTATTATGTAATAGCATATAACAAATGCACAATACTGCAGAAACATGTAACAGATTTGCAAAACTTCAGAAATAAATTGTTTATTTTGGCATTTCAGCACATTTTTTTCTCTATAAATATGCAAAAAATTCATTCATGTATTTAATTCTTTATTCCTGTTTTTCTTAGGCCCTGGAAGAAGAGGAAACAATGACTCAGGAACAACTAGCAATTAAAAACGTTGGAAAATTGGTAAATATCAAAATTACAATCATGTAATAATAAGGATGCTTTTTTACCCAGCCACCCCTCCCCGGCAAAAAAAAATGTCCATAAGATGAGCTAACATTATACACTGTATAAGCCTAAGGGTTTTATTTGAATAAATATGTGTAACTTTAATTATTCCTATGAATGCATCGTGTCTTAAATTTTACATATTTAATTTTTTCAGGACCCAAAACGTCATCTTGAAGAACATGTGGATGTGTTGATGACAACAAATATTGTCCAGTGCTTAGGTGCAATGCTGCACACAGTAGTGTTTAAATGAGATGTTTAAGAAGACTGACACAAACAATATATCATTATTGTTACTAAAGTTCTAAGATAAGTCCTCATAATGTTTTGAAAATGAACACATTTACAGTATCATCTGACAGTCTATCATCATCATTATTATGAGAATATTTATTTGTCCAATATAACTCTTACACTAAAGAAATTCAACAGGATCTGCTTTAAAAAAGAATGTAAGTAGAGCCTGTTATTTTTCTGTTGTACATGTATATGTAATGATACATGTACAAGTTATATTTATCTCAACAACTTGATTGCCCATAATATAATTTTGTACTGGTTAAATTGTATAATATTGAAGTGCAAGGATCTTCAAATAATAAATGTGTCTCATAACATTTTAAGTTTTTTTTTATTTACTGAATACCGGGTAGTTATTATATGAAAATACATGAAAGTCATTTTATTGAAAAGGGAATGATAAAAAAAACATCCAAGGTTGAAAAAATAAAACTGATGTGCAGAGTGTATTAAGATTCAAATGTAAAGAAAATCGGAATTAAGTCCCCATTTTCTAGTTGCAACCCCTTAAATTTCAGCCATGAAAACGTTAACATTTATGCCCATCTTCCTGATACTCGCACTAAAGGTTGCTCTGTTTGATGTGATATTACAAGTACACTATCTGATAACAACACAACACAGTTTGAAGTTGAAAAAGGTCATTTATTATTAAATGACAATTTTGTAAAACTACAGTGTATTACAAAAATGAAAATTTTGTTTGATAGATTTACTTTTATAAACCTTGCAGTGATTTTTTCTCGCTTGTTCTTTATATAATATTCAATAACATGATGATTTAATGAATTAACATTAAGAATTTAAGAATCAAAAGCATAAAAAAGAAAAGAAAATGAGCAATTTCATTTATATTGGGGGGGGTGTCCAAGGTCCCTTTACTTGGTTTAGTAAATGCACTTAATAACTGCAAATTCTAGCGGAGAGAGGGGTCCCGATCCCACTATATATCCGTGCATGCATATGCTCAAATAAACTAGAGGCCCCGTGAGCAATAAGCTCACTATAAGATACCCCTTCCCACCTCCCATATGGGTATAGTGGCAAAGTAATAAAGAATCTGTAAACGTATCATTAAATTTTATTCAGTGGTTTTGGAGGAGTTGCGGATAAGAGATGGTTATAATTCAATTTCATAGACAGAAGGGCAATGTCCATGTTGCTTTGGGATACCCAAAATATGTGTCCGATCAAAAAGTAAAATTGGAGGTGCGCAATGGCAATTTGTAACAGATTCTGTGAAAGTACCATTAAATTCCATTTAGTGGTAAAAGAGGAGTTGCGGATAAGAGATGGGTACTCCAAAGCTTAGCAAGCAGAAGGACATCCCAATCACTTTATACTCTCCCACTTTTTAAGCAAGGATATAATGAATATAACAATTTGCAAGAGCATAATCAATCCATTTAATGCTTACAGCAATCGATATGAATTTCTTGCAAATTATTTAGCTTATTTTCTAAATTGATCCATTAAGTTGCTAGGTATGAATCACGTGCAAGTATTTGTTTCTCTCTTTGGTTAAATTTATAATATATACATGTGTACTGAAATCACAAACGCCTAAATATAATGAAAGAGAGCAATATTTTTATGTTGCAAACAATAAACATAATATTTGAAATACTGTTCATTATACTCCCACTTGAAAAGTAAGTGGGTATATAGTGATCGGGATGTCCATCCGTCAGCCTTATACATGTACGCTTTGAGGTACCCATCCCTTAATCGCAACTCCTCTTGTACCAATAAATCAAAAATGTTTTTTTTTTGTTATAAAGTGCCATTTTGCACCTTTTAATTTACTTTTGATCCGTCACGTGTTATGGGTTTCCCATAGTAAAAACATGTACAATGCCATTCTTTCTATAATATTGAAAGATGTCCACCTCTTATCCGTAGCTACTCCTCCCAAGAGCCAAACATGGACTTTGCCTTTGTAATCATTTGGAAGGCGGGGGTATATCATTTCGTGAGCTCAATGCTCACAGTACCTCTAGTTTTAATTGCATATGAATCAATTTTCTTATTACTAATATACACAATAATTGACTTATCTAACACCCTTGAATTAAATTTATGCTGTCATTAATTCGATGTACATCAATTTTGTCAGCGAGAGAGAGAACAACTTTGAGATTTTTGATAAGCAAAATTTTGAATTCAACCTATCAATTTAACGTATAATAATCCTTTTATTGTTGCTATTTTGGTTCTCTAGTTTAAA
This sequence comes from Saccostrea cuccullata, assembly GCF_032062105.1. Lineage (NCBI taxonomy): Eukaryota > Metazoa > Mollusca > Bivalvia > Ostreida > Ostreidae > Saccostrea > Saccostrea cuccullata. Next base: position 46,562 of record NW_026928561.1, read on the forward strand.
AATTACATGTATTTTGTGCATCATTCTTGTAATGTATAATATAATTTTGATTTTATTATACATATTATATTAATTTGTTAATATGTGTATGTTGGTCCGGAGCCCCGATACTAGATAACAACTTTTTTATGCGTAGTGCAACCTTACAGATGACCCTGTATTTATTATATATACTTGTATCTCATTATGCAACATGTTTATATTTTGTTTTTCTCTGGTCATTTTTCTTAGAAAATGTTATATTAATTTTTATAGCAAACCTCTACATTATAGACGTGCATATTTTTTCTACGTTGTGGTTATTTGTTGTACACCGGCCTGAAGTGTGAAGAATCCTGTCTATTGTTTGATGTACTACTACCATCAGTAGTACGAGCAGGTAACCTTCACGGTACAATATATATACACACACACCAATAAAGGGAGAACCCGCCAATACGGCCCAGGCCTATTGAACTGGACCTGCGCATGTTGAGGGAATAGTTATCCGTCACGCGCCTGACAGCGGGGCGATTTGTGTCAAAACAGCGGACAAGAGGATGTAATAAATGATAAATAAAAATATACCTCCACATATTAATTGCAGGGCTATATTATTTATATACCTAAGTGCATATCATATGTCAAATCAGAAAGGATTGAAAACTGACCTACATAGTTGTATTATACTAAACAGGTAAATATTTAAAATTTACTTTTTCAGTTAAAAATTTAAGTTTTTACAATGATGAATAATTCTGACTGCTTTTTAAAACAAAATTTTGAAACAATTAATCTAGATACTGGCAATTTTGAGAACATACATCTTTTCTTCGGACTATGTTCAAACGAGTCTAAAGGGAACATGCGTCTATGGAGATTTAAAATTTAATTCTGTGTATCAAATTTAATTGTAGGATGTTTAGCAGCTTTGAATTCATTTTGCTAAAAGCATTTTATAGGGGGTTTTTTTGTCATTGATCCACTTTTACTCTTGAAATGTTAAAATTTTTCTCTCTATAGGAAAAAGTAATGAATGCAATAATAAATTTTATGATAAATTATTGAGATATACTAGTATCTGGAATGTCCGTATATTTTGGTTAAGGTGTTATTTTACCTTCAAATGTTTTCGATATTGTGCTTTTCAAATAGACAAAAGAAAGAGAAGTAACGGCGAATGTATGGGTTCTTTTCAATTTTGACAACGTTTTTAAATTTAATACACTGACTCTAGATTCAAATCAGTATATTTTTTTCAATGCTTTTTTCAAAAAACTTTTTGAATTCTTATGATAAGATCATCTAAAAAATATTAAAATAAACAAGATATACTAAAAAATGCCTATTATATATACATAAAGCATTAACTATTTAGAACAAGTATCAACAAACTTTTTGAATTCTTTTGATAAGAACATCTAAAAAAAATATTAAAATAAGCAAGATATACTAAGAAATGCCGATTTTATATAAATAAAGCATTAACTATTTAGAACAAGTCTATTCTTCATCTAAAATTTGAGACAGTGGAACCAGGGAAGTTGTGTTAATTATCTTCTTTCTCTCTCAGATTCAAAATATTATTTATGAAAATAAACGTGAGCATTCTAGGAAATAGGCATGAGAATAAATGAACAGATTTGTGTGACGTACAGATGAGAGACAAGCATGTCATCTTACTGTCAGAATGTCGTCACATCCATTCTTTTGATGCACGATAAATATATGGATTTATGAACGATTTGTTTATCATTTTGAGCATTCTGTGGGGACGTTTACTAGTATATCATTTCTTTTGATGCACGATAAAAATATGAATTTATGAACAATCTGTTTATTACTTTTTGTGGCGAAGTTCATATCCATTCTTTTGATACACGATAGATATATGAATTTATGAACGATTTGTTTCTTGTTTTGTGGGAAGTAGTTCTGTTGTATTTATAAAGCACCATTTTATTTCGATAAAAAGTCACTTTTGCAAAACAAATCATGGTTACTTCTGAAGTTCAACAATGTAAAAGTATGACAAAGTCAAACATATTTCAAAAATTAATGTAAAGAAGAAAGCCTATACACATGCAAATGTCGTAATGGTTTTCTTATGTCCTACTATCTTATTTCAAATGTTTTATTCTTGCAATTTTACAATACAAACCTAGCGTATATTCGAACAAATCTTTCATTTAAAAACTCTGAGCCACAACTCTTACCTGTATTCACTACAAAAAAGATAAAATGCATGCTTTAAATTTCATGCTCGTTTAATTTCTTTTGGACATCTGATTACCATGATTTGAAGCAAGATCATTAATGATAATAAGCCTGATTCCCGTTTGCTGACATCCACGTCTCAAAGAGTTTGTCTGAAAAACATGTAAACATTCTTAAGAGAAACTATACTTCGAGAATTTTAAAGTCATCTCACACAATATTAATATTCAAAGCAATGTGATATAATTGTAATTTTACATGACACTGCACATGTATTCAACTTTTGTAACTTGCAATTGTAAATTACTTTGATTTGAAGATAAAAAGTTGGATTTTTTGAAAGAACACATAAAATGCAAATATTTGATATTTTATAAAATCTCAATAAACCTTATCTATCAGCATTACTCTGATTTTGGGTGTTGATTTCAGATAAAAATGAAGACTTCTCTGGCTGTTTTTGCTGCTCTTTTAATGATTGGTTGTGTGTGTGGCCAGAGAGCAAGATCCAGGGGAGGAGCAACAAGACAACAGCCATCATCTGGAATGTCAGGTTGTTATCCAACTCTTTGGTCTTCTATAATAATACCTGTACTTATATATAATTCATGTACATGTAAATATATAATAATTCATCAGCAAGTAGATCCTGAATCGGTACGTATATATAGACTGATACCTGTATTGGTACTAAATCAAGGAAGTTAAAATTATTTGCAATACCGGTATTCTACTCTTTTCCCCTGGGGTACACGTACCAGCTGGTTATTTACATGTACCCACTATAGGCATGGTCACAATCCATGGTGGGGTTAAGTTTGTTTTAGATTTAAAAAAAAGATTGATTTATATACCTGAAAATATTTACTTTTTGACATATAGCAGGCAAATATGTACAATGAAGAGTTCGTCGTCTTCCAAAATTTGCTACCTCCCTGGTTTTTATAAATCAAAGATTTCATTCAGAAAGAAACATGTATTCAAATAAACAGATACTGAAGTTTGTTTTTTTTTTTGCAAGTTTTATGCTGTACCATTCATAGCATATAAATTTTAAGTTTAAGTAATTTTAATTTTTTTTTTCAGAAACTATGATGAACTATATGATGATGAAGTCATGTAAGTAAACTGTATCTTTTAATAATCAAGTCCCCCTTATATACAATAAAGCATCCTTTTTTTTTTGTTTATTTTTTTATTTTAATGTAGTCATACTCGTACATGTACATGCATGTTTTGTCAAAGCAAATTTGAATTTTGCTTGTGAGCACAGTAAACTTATACTGTGGAGCTTTATGGGAAACATTTAATAATGAAAATTTCTGGTATACAGATCCATTATCTCTATTTTTCGAATAAACATATATGTTGAAATAACTGCAAAATAAAAATGTTGTCAATATATTACGAATAAAAATAGATCATTTTTAAAAATATATTTATTTAGATACCTTTTTAAAATGACTACATATATATATATGCTTTAAGACCTCTTACTTTAGTCAAGGAGGCTTTATTTGCTGTTCGATAGTGATATGTTTTAAAAGCTTTATAAGAACTAGATATTCAACAAACCTGCAAAAATTCATGCATATACCCCTATATTTGTCCTGATTTATCCACTATATTTGTCCTGATTTATCCACAGTAATGGGTCCAGGAGGGGGAATGTTTGGAGGTAATAACTTACTCAGTCTGATGATGCTGGGAGGTGGGGATATGTTACCCATGGATGATTTGATGCAGATGATGATGCTGAGGCGGATGATGGGTGGCGCTCCTGGTGGAGCTGCTGGAGGAAGAGGGGCCAAGGCCACTCAAGGTTAAATGTCTCCTAAGAAGATCTACAACGACGCACATAATTTCATTGTTGTTTGTTATAATTTTTTTGTAACTCTTGTACATTGTTACATGTATGAGATTTTATGATATGTGAATCTTGTTAATTATGAAAAATAATATGCAAGATTTTGAAATAAATAATAAAAAACTCCAGTTTCCATCACTTTTGAAAAGCATTTCTATAGATTTTTTCCAATGACATCAACACAAAGAAGTCATTCTTCAACATTTCGATAGAATTCAAGATATATAAGTTAAAGAGACATGGACACAGTTTCAGCTAAAAGTTTTCAAATTTATTTTTCCATTTTTAATGTTAAAAAATATTTAACTAAGGGTTTTCTAATGATCATCAAAAATTTGAATTTCAGTTGTCGAAATATAAGATAGATTTAGAGCTCTAAACTTTTTTTTGTAAACAGGGCCAATGCCATGTTTTTGTTTACAGAGTTAAGTTAGATATTCAATTATATGTTTGCTGATTCTCGTATTGTTGTAAATTATATTTTCTATATGTTAACAAAAACAAGGCATGAGTCTTTTTACATTATGAAGAATTTTAAGCTTTGTACATGTATCTCCTTTGTAAATCAACGATTAATGTTCAAATTTTTGCTGATCATTAGAATTGCCTTAGTTAGGATTTGTAAACATTAAAATAGGTTTGAAAAAATTCAGTTGAAACTTGTCCATGTCCCTTTAAATTGTAAGGGTTTCAGATCGACACATTACATAAGCGACTCTAAATACTTTTTTATCTAAAAATTGTCAAAAACGGATAATTTCTTGTTTTATTGTCATCAACTAAAAGTACAGGTATCAGAAAAGATAATGGAAAAGGAATGTAAGGAAACAAACCACCAGTCTGATAGTTTCTTAATAAAAAAAAATTACAGAGCTTTACTAAACGTGTTTTTGTAAGGCTATGGAATACTCAGGTATTGTATCTAAGAATAATAGTTTTCCGATAATGTAATAGATATATTTTTAAGCAGGTCTTTTCCTGCATGTTCAAAAAGTCAACATTAAACAAACTTGCAATTAAGGTCATATGCATCGTAATTTGAACTTTGTTTATTGGGTTCTGCCCTGGAGTTGAAGAGTTCCACTAAATGAAGGACCTGTGTGCAATATTTTTAATATCTATATACGGATTTGTACACCTCTTCTAAAACAATTTTTGGTGAAAAAAATCTTGAATTTTTATTTTCTAATTTTTGTACATTTTTCTTTGAATAATGCAAAACTTTTCAAAATTTGATATCGTTTCAAAACCCCTGGTAACGCATGCTGATTTTTTGTCTAAGAACATGTAATGGTATTATAAGTTTGAATTTAGAATATCTTGAAAAATTATCAGTAGGTAAGGTACCTTGCCTATGTCCTTAAATTGCAACTGGGGCTTTATCAATCTTAAAAAAAAATTCCACTGTCATAAAGATCACTAAGTAAAAGTCTGCAATCTTTCCTTATTTTTTTTCAAAATGGCCACTGTTGCCATGGAATTTGAAAAAAGGTCATTTATTAAAAATTCATTTTTAATGGCTCTTTTTGACCCAATCTCTTTGAAAGTTTAAAGTAATATTCCTTGCCTACTGTCAAAAAAAAAAGAAAGAAATTAGGCATAAAAATGGAAAAAGAATAAACGGGGAATATGATTTATTTAATTTATATGATAGCGTTACTACGGTGTTTGTTCTGTAAGAGATTTTATTATTGCATTTTTTGGAGAGATTTTCTACTCACAGAAAAGTTAGTATCGTGGATAGATGTATTTGTGTTATTTGAGGTAATATCCATTAACAGTCAAACACAGTTCAAAAAATTTAAATTTTATTTTGCCTCGCTAATAAAATGATAACAATTTTCAGGGGAAAATAAGATCTTGCCAAAACTTGATAATCAACATTAAAAATTAGTCGGAAAATGACCATTCTTAGCATATTTTTGCTTTGATAACTGAAATGATTGAGAAATGAACTTTACAGGAAACATGAATGAAGTACTGCTACATGTAACTTTCAAATGATATTTTCAAAGTAACCAAACTAAAGTGTTTTAGGAGTGTTTTACGTTTGTACATTGATTGCAAAAGTTAAAGAAGTGAAAAGTAAAAAAATAAAATAAAGGATATGTTCTTATTGCAGATAACCATCTTCAGCATTTGAAAAATACGTTTTTTCAAGTGAACCTCCAAAAAAAACCCACACACAACATGCCTTCTTTAAGCAGCAATATACCCTTATTACCTGCATATAGGATTTATATCTGAAATGCAAAAGCATGCACTACGTACAGACAATTTCTAAAACAAGATAAGTTAATGACAAACAAGTCGATGAAACTTAATTTTTTAACAGTCTTGTTTAAGATCTCATTTCGTACGTTTTATGGTCGACACAACCTACTTGTCAGCAAATACAATCAATCAATAAATCAAATGTTGACGGGCGTTTCTCATACTATTTGTTAGGCCATTATACACACACTGAATTGTCGATGATTTTTTTTTCAGTTATTTTCAGATCATGTCAAGGAGCAAAGGGCGTTTATGACTGGTTGGCCATTCTCACAATGTCAAAGTTTTGTAATTTTGTAATTCCACACAAACTTGACATTGTGAGGATGCCGGTCGTCTTGAGATGATCACTCCTTCATGGCAACTGATCCCACTTCAAATATTTTAGAGATCAGTGTTTGCTCTGCTCCTGATTTGTATTGTTGGAATGGATTTTTGAGCTTGAATACTGTTCGATATCCCCATATATTTCATACATGGGTTTAAAACAAAAAGTATTTCATGACACTTTGTATTAGGAAAAAAAAGCCCACATTTTACTTTATCTGAGCTACCATCATTTTCCATTTACAATGTACATTCCTGGATTCTTTTGATGCACATAAATTAACTCATTATTATAACAGTGTATCTAGTTAGGGGATAAATTACTCGGTGCATTGTGGGTTGGACTACATATAAGTTGACATGTATGACAATTACAAATTTATCATTAACACTTTTGTATCGTTAGATCTCTTACCCATACACATACATATATACACACACTAACTCACATTTACGGGTTATTTTTCCTCCATTTTCATTAGGTAAGACTTTTATTTACTTTGTTTTTCAGAGTTAAATAACTGAATAATTTGAAAATCTAATATGACTTTTGACTGAAACAAGGGTTTCATTTTTCTCAATCATTGACATTTATTCATCACCTTTGTTACCTGTAGATTGATGAAGAAAATAAAAGCTTAGTTAGGATTGACTTACGGATTGTTTAAGAAGGAATGTTTTATGTAAATTAAAATGCAATTATTTTATTGATAGCTTAAACCTTAAGCAAGTCACAGCAGAAATATGAAATTGAAATATTTTTTTTAAAAGTATACGTTGGAATTAAGAACTTTTTAACTAGCTATATATAGATAATATAGACACAACCTATGTATTTTTTTTTCTCGGGGTTACATACCGATCGCTTTTTTTCATGTCAAATATCAGACTTAAAAGGGGAAAAAAAATTATTTTTAAGAATCGATTTTTTAAAAATGCACCATGCAAGCAAATTTCGAATAGCTACACACATTTGAAAAAATTAAAAGTAAAGTATTCTCCTCCTTTGCAACATGTCATTCTTGTTAATTTTATAATGTTATATTTAATTTGAAATTCTTAGAACGTTCTCAATCTTAGTATTTCCGTCATCCAAATTACTGATTTGAGTTAAATTTTACTAAGGCCTTCTTTCCTACTCACAAAAATTCAAATAGAATGAAGAATTCTTTTTATACTTGATAATATATACATTGTAATTAAGGACATAAAAATGTTGAACCCTTGGACTCAAATCTTCCCGATGTACCTTTAGAGTATTTAATTATTTAATCTAAACCAACCTTTTAAGTAAAAAACCTCCACTAAAGATATATAAGTTAAGAAACCATATTGCATCAGAACACTACTAAATACCTGGTATAACAAATGGTTTCCTGAACCATTATAATATAAATATTTATGGTCTTGTAAATGATGATTTTTTGTGTAAATAAAGCAAATGTCAAATTCAAGGTTACGTTATCTAAGATTTGAACCAAGTGTAAGACTTATGGTGTAACCAAAGTATGTCCTGTATAGAATTAAATGCAGAGAAAATTAAAGTCATATATGCTAAGAATACAGTGTTCTTTAATTTGCTGAAGAGACTATCATAACTGGTGCTAAGACTGTAAAAAATTGTTTTATTACTTATGCTATTGAATTTATCGTAAGAACAAATAATTATGAAAACAATTTTCTTTGAATCTATCCCAATATGAAACATCAAGCTTAAGAGACAGAAATGATAATCACTATAAAGTTGATGATATAAACACAAACAATACCATACATGTATTCTTTTAATTTAAACAATATACACATTTTTGTTAAAGAACGACTCGCGATGAGTTCATATGACTTCACATAAAACTTACCCATTTTCTTCTCAGATGCCCGTTTTGATACCTTACATTAGTAAGATGAAGCTGACCATCACACTCCTCGTGTTGTGTTGTGTGGCCCTGTGCTGGGGACAGAGTTCCAGATCATCAAGGCGTTCTAAGATGGGTCAGAGTGAAGGACTCAGTCAGCCTGGGCTCCCTGCAAGTCTCTTCTCTAGTGGTTAGAAAATATGTCTTAATTACAAAAAAATCCCAAAATTTTAGGAAAGAAAATGTATTTTTCAAACAAATTCAATTTCAATGTGATACTAGTATACTTTTAAAGTAAATACAATGTATAAATGAACCATGTTCAAATTAGAGAGAGCATCTTTCTGCTATTTTTTTTAATTTTAAAATATGATCTTGTTTAACGTGCTTGTTAAAAATCCATAGCAATCGAAATTCAGTAAAGGTACCACGAAGTAATTTAACACCCTTCCTGATTACCACTTTATTCAAAGAACACAAATCAGTCTTAACTAGAAGATTGGTCTGGAGTTCGCAACAATATACTAGTACTAGTAACTGACAAACAACATCTGTTTAAAAAAATATGTTTTTGTAGATTTGATGGACAGTCCATACGCAATGGCTCTCATGATGTCAAGAAGTAAGAAATACATTATACATCTATAGGAAAGTTAACTAAATACGTTATAAAATAAAATGTTTCTATGTAGCGATAAGAACGTGAAACAAAGTCCATCACTGAGCACGGCTTCTGCTTTCTGTAGAATTGCTACATCAAATATACAGAATTCCTTAAATTGTTGAGCCTGAATTCATTTGATATTGATTTTTTAAAACAGTATTATTCCCTTACTATACGTATTTTTTTTTATTTTAATAAAGTGATGGGAGGACGATCATCGCAGAATCTTTACTCCAACCTTCCTATCATGATGTTGCTGGGAGGTAATGGATTGGACATCTTACCAACGGACAACTTACTGCATCTCCTCTTGGTGCAGAGTCTGTTTCAACCCGCACCTCAGATGCCGATGACAGACTTGTCCTTCCTGCTTCCAAGTTTATCTATGGGTTCTACTATGGGTGGCATGGAGAAAGCTGCTTCTTCTTCCGCGACTAGTTCACCCTAAGTCGATCAACGACCAACTTATTTACTTATATACATAAATTCCATATATATTTAATTTTTTATGCATATCATCAATTCCTTTCACTGTGTTTGTAATCCCACAAAAATATATTATGTGATTCTAATAAAATAAAAAATTACTCAAAATTACAAGAGATGTTAAAAACTGTTTAGCCTTTAGCTGCAATACTGTAGCCCTCTCCGATTTTTTTTTACCTGATGTTTTCTGGAGAGGGCTACAATTCCATCGCATCTCCGTAAAGGTGCAAATATATTTATTAAATACGGCGATTGAAGCCAAAATAAATTATTTTTACATTCAACTTACTTCTTATGAGACGGAATTTTTATTCACTGTCAACAACATAGCCTGTTAAACTCGAAAACCGTGTAAAATAAATCTGCGTCATTACCAGTGGCAATATTCAGCAGCCATAGCAGTTCACGCGTGACGTACTGGGACTTTCGCTTGGAATTTAGAACAACTAAATAAAGCAAATGTCAAATGTTTATAGACGACTGAGCTGAAATGTATCACAAAAACATCGATAAATAAAACCATTTCAAGTGTTATTTTTATGCAAACAGCGATATGTACCCGGTATGCTTAAAATAAGGAATTCCTCAAAGATCCGCTCCTATAGATTCTAAATTCTCATTGGCTGTCCCAAAATAAAATCTATCAAGGTCAGTATACATGGCGGATAAATTCAAGTTGTGATGTTGACATACACGAAAAATAACCGATATATGGATCGTTGTGAATATTTTTGGATCGATTTATGTCTTACGCAATTACATTTTTGGAGTCCAGGTAAGAGATGTTGATAAAATAGCCGTTTACTGATATAATTTGAGCCGAAATCCGTGCGGGAGTGATTCACTGCCGCATTGCACCACAGGAGTCGGCAGTTTTATCAATAAACCAATGTAAACATAACCTATGAGCTTCGCGAGCGTAGCGACAGGAATGCAACGCGTTTTTGGCGATTTCTGCTCTGGTTCTTTATTTGGTCAAAATAACAAACGTGCGCGACTCAATTCATGTCAGTTGATGTGTCCCACCTGATTTCTGGTGCATTCCCCTTCTTAATCGCCATTATTGCCCCAAAATCTGACATAAACAACATTTCGAAAAGAATCAGCCGCCATGAGGGTTTTCCTGTGACGTCACGATTTATTCAAAATGTGTTCATTGACTTAGGTAAGTTTTATTTCATTTCAAAGACTTTTTTGATATATTATTGTTTCAAGAATTTAAAAAACACAAATAATTCTATCACTGAACATTTTTTTTAATTTTTCAAATGCTTAAATGTAGGGGAATCCAAACTCAGTTCAACATCGAATCGTGACGTCACGGGAAAACCCTCATGGTGGCTGATTCTTTTCGAAATGTTGTTTAGGTTAGATTTTGGGCTCTATAACGGCGATTAAGAGGGAGACTGCACCAGAAATCTGGTGGGACACATCAACTGACATGAATTGAGTCGTATGCGTTTGTTAATTTAACCAAATAAAGCGCCAGAGTAGAAATCGCCAAAAACGCGTTGCATTCCTTTCGCTTCGCTCGCTACGCTCGCGAAGCTCATAGGTTATGTTTACATTGGTTTATTGATAAAACTGCCGACTCCTGTGATTGCACCATTACGGAGATCCTAAGGAGTTGTAGCCCTCCCCCCCCCCCCCAAAAAAAAAAAATCGGAGAGGGCTACATTATTGCAGCTATTTAGCCTTGTCTGATGGTCCCTAATTTGGATATATTAAGCAAAATAACAATCTGCACAACATCCTGTAATTTGGTCACGATATTTATAGTGATGGGCGCCAAAAAATTTAAGTTTGGTTGTTGTGAAGGGTTAATTTCACAGGCTCTTGACGTTACTTATTTTTCTCACATATAAAAAAAATTAACCTTATACCAAATAATATACGCATGATTAGGGTGAACTTAATTTTTTTATTTGAGAAAAAAAGTAACGTCAAGTACCTGCGACCATTGGCTCCAAATGCACAGAACATTCTCGACATTGCCTGTACAGAAAATAAAGCTTCGATCTGCAACCAACGTCAACAAGTAGAAATCTCCCTGTGCGGTCAATGTCGAGGATGGTCTCAAAGTGTGCCATCCTTTATCTCGATTTTTTCTCGGCTTTTTCGTAATTCTGTTCACAGATTTGATCATAGTTTTGCATATCTTGTTTGTAAGCTTTCCAACTTGTTGTTTTATTTTCTTGCCCATCTATTGCCACTGTTCAAACTGTCTTTATGTCTTGAAAAACTAGGTTGAAGGCTGAACAACTTTCTTTCCGTTCTTACTTCTACTCCTAATGCTGTTACGTTTTCATCAGTCTACATGTATAAAGCCTTCCAATTTTATTACAAACATAGTTTTACTACTCTTTAATTCTTCTACTTTAATGATCTTGTTAGTAGCTACAACTTGGCACTCTTGCCAAACAACAAGGTCATTATGTATCGAACATGAAAGAACAGGGTACAGTCTCAATACAGACCAAGCCCTATATTTTTCTAAAATATGAAAGTGATATAAGAAATCAAAATTCATTCTTTCTTAATCATAGGAATTCCCTGCAGTAAGAATACACAAATCGTTTTCCTCATATGAGCTCCTAAATGCTAATTGTGACGTCATTAACTTCTGCATTTTCCCGTATTTTCTTAACAAGTTGCAGAAGACATCAATTTTCAGTGAAATTTTCTTTCTGAAAACATACTCTGCCACCGTCGCCCAGAAAGATGGCAGTTTACATAATATATCCAAAAATTAAAGTGGGAGACGGTGGCAGACACTATTTTCCAAGGGAAAATTAGAACAGAAATTATTCATTTTGAGGCTTTTCTGCATTAAACTTAAAAATGTACCAAATTACTGACGTCATATTTCCAGAAAAGGTCCTCCTTAATGCCATATTCTTTAATGATTTATCATATTCATTTACTCAACTATTGTTAAAGCCAATTTGATAACATTTCATAACTTTTTAAGAACATTAAATTTGTAGGACACAATAAAGCTCAAACTGTACCTTCTTCTTTACCAAAGGGCAGGCTATATTCTCAAGAGACTAAGTTCATGAAAATTTGTGGGGAGTTAGGGGTGTTTTGAACCAAAATCTCACGCGTATCAAACAAAATACCTAATAATAGTTTTTGTTTGATAATATGCACTACAGTGGGGTGCACACATAATTCACACATACTGTTACAGTAAGCAGACATAGGTGGCTTTGATTCCCAATGTTGACAAATCAATTCTTTATTCAACATACAAATTATTAAGATTGCTTTCATACTTATTTTAATAACTACGTTTACGAGATTAAAAATATACACAGCTTACAGCAGTGCTTCCAGAGGATTCTTACTCCTCTTTGGACCCTGGTCTAACCTCTGTTTTGAGGGGCTCCTGTTCTGTCATAATCACATAAGGTAAATGTTTTGGAGGTTTATAATAAACGGTATTTTTTTTATCCTTTTTATTACTTGTTCATAACTATATAAATTATCCATTGACATGCAATAATATTTATGTGCACTTTGGACTGATAAGATAAGGACAGTATTGCGACATTCTTTGGAAAAACAGAATTATGAGGAGATTTTTCGTTTTCTTTGGCGTCGTGTCCACTCTTCTATTTTGCACAGTGTCAATGGAACAGAAACGGCTACTCATTAATGACCCACAATTCCTCGAAAGCAGGTTTCTGGCAATGGAATCTAAAATCCAGTCATTGATGACCACAAAGGCGGAAATGGAATCTAAAATCCAAACTCTGACAACATCAAACGCGGAAATGGATTCCAAAATCCAAACTTTTACAACATCAAAGGCCCAAATGGAATCTAAAATTCAAACTTTGGCAACGTCAAACTCGGAAATGGATTCCAAAATCCAAACTTTGACTAGAGAAGTGGAGACTTTGAAGGTCAACAATTCTAAAGGTGTGGTCATATGAATTGAGGTCTAATGGTTTTTATATGAATTTGATGGATAAAATTATTTGAGATGATTTTTTTTCTAATAACAGATAGATATCCCATTATAAATCGATTATTTATGTTTGTAAACTGTAGAAATATTGGCAGATGGTATCATGTGTAATAGAATAATTATTGTTCAGAGGGATAAATCATGTAATGTTTATCCCTCTAAATAATAATTATTCTATTACACATGATACCATCTGCCAATAGATCTACAACTTACATTTGTTCATAAAACATTTATTGGAAAACTTTTTCCTGTTATTATTATTTAAGGAATCACTGTCTTGTTAGTATAGTATGCCAGGGCATCAACGATAGTGGGAAACATGGGAAAATTTGCAAAACGGGTGAAGCCTGTTATGCATAAATTATCCCATGTTTCCCATTATCGTTGATGCCCCTGGCATACTTTACTAACTAGATAGTGATTCCTTATATTTCCATTTCATTGTGAAATAAAATTGTAGATTTAGATTTTAAAAATGTAGACATCGATTTAAATTACACGAGGACTCCGATGCCAATTTCAATAGTTCTCGCCCACTGACGTCAAATAAAAAGGCAGCAGCACGAGATTTGCATGCATATTAGGCCTCCTTTGCTCCTGACCTATCGACCTGGCTTATTTACATTCCGGTAGAATTATCAAGAAATCAACTCCGCTAACTTTCAAAGAGTTATCACAGAGAAAAAAAATAGAAATGGAAATATTAGAGGATAAGAATGTCCATAATGACCTCGACAGTCTTAAGGTTCTCCACGGGTATAACAATCTATGACACATGATTTATAGCACAAATTAAGGTCACATTATTCTTGCAAAAAAAAACTTAAAATAATCGAACTTAACCACGACACATATATTTATAACCCTAATATGTAATAAATATCTAATGTCAAAGGTATATATGCTAATGAATCATTATCGAAGTATTCAACGTCGATGTTTTAAAGGGAACTTAATTAGTAAGGGTATGATGTTTTATATATATATATTATATATATATATATATATATATATATATATATATATATATATATATATATATATATATATATATATATATATATATATATATATATATATATGATTCTGCAATAAGTATTTACAAATTAAATCAATTGAGTTTTCTTTGATACTATGAATTAGAAATTTCCAAACTGACTTTTTTAGATGAGTATTTTTCTAAGTACTTCTTTCGTACTCGTCTTGGTTTTGTCGAAATGGATCGCCGAAAAATAACAATGTTGTATAAAGAAAACATGCAAAAGATAGAATAATAAAGTACTGTTTATCTTTAAAAATAGCAAATTGTTTTTATTGGAAAGAAAACTATTTTATATTTAAGGTGTGAAACTTTAAAAAATTTGCGGTTGGACATATCTTTCATGATGCAAAATTTCAGAAAGAACCCCCGAAAGAATGCCAGCTTTTGAACATGGAAAACAGTCGAACAGCTGAGGAATACTGTTATCATCTTGCAAATACATAAGTTACATGAACTGCACTGTTTTTGTGTCTAGGCAAGGCAAAGGACTGCTTTAAAAAGAATGGATACAAAGACGACTGCATTTGACACGAAACCATGAAAAACCACTTGGGAACTGTCATATTTTATCATCCATAAGCATATTGAAATTCTATCGATTATTATGTGAAAAATATGTTTCAAGTTCGTAATTTAAAATCAAATCAAATCAATCAGTTATAAATCACTTTTAAGTATGTTTTGTTACCTTGTTACTCAATTTTGTATTATAAAGATGTGACTTTAATTTGTGTGAAAAACCATGTGAGTTAAAAAGTGTGTTGAGCTGTACAGCTAGGGAGTTGATTGGTCCACAGCTGCATAAAGATTTACAGTAAAAATTTTACACGATTGTATTCAAGAACTTCAAAAAATAACATTCATAAATATGCAAGCATTGTCATGCATTAATGAATTAATTTGCATTAAAATATTGTCTCAAGATCATTAGAAAGGCCTGTTTTGTGCGTGTGTGGTGGGTGGTTGCATAAAATGTTGGGTAACGGTTTTTTTAATTTTCCACCAAAAGGCGAAGGAAGTACGTTAAGTTGTCAAACTGAGAAATGAAAATGTCTTCCTGTATTGTACGATCAATTTTGTCCTAACCTTTAACTTCTGGATCAAGTTTGATACACTAGCTCTCATGTAAGATAACTCTACATTGTCTACTTAGAAAATCTTTGAAACTTAGAGTTCCATTTAGGTCTTTTTCTATTCTTTTCAAATTACTTGACTTAAATCCCCAAAAGAAATCTAAAATCCCTTAAAAAACTGGCTGATTTTTTCTTACAGTAGTTGGCGGTGCTACTTACGTTCGGTGGGGGAGAAAGACCTGCCCTGACGCGGACTCAGAATTAGTGTATTGGGGTGAGCAGCATAATAGAACCATTTCCTGTATGCTTGAATTTTCAGTAAGGCGTGCCATTCTCGGCGTACGTAATTAGCGTCTGTCATGTGGCGAATAGATTCTCATTGGTTAAGAAATTAATAATATCAGGAAATTGTTGTTGACAACGATGAGACGACTTAAGCTCCATGCACCTCTTTGCCAGACGAGACAATGTTGTTGGTAATTCGATACACTAATGGGCATTTGCTATTTCTATTCCACGTATATTTCAACAGTGAAGAAAAGCTTTGTAAATTTCAGAAGCTATAATTATGTAACGTCGAGAATAGCCACGCCTAACTGAAAGTCCAAACTAAACTAGAAATTTATTCTGATCGTATACTCTTAGACTTGTAATTGTGAAATACTCTAGGTGTATTATCAGTATTTATAACATGTAGGTTATACAGGAGGGTCGCTTTATAACCAGGGAGGAGGAGCTGCAGAGTTTGTTTGTCTACCACGTGACCCTACCTTCCATAATATTCTGTCCTCAGCTTTCAGCTTCATGTATGGTTCAGAATATGAGAGCAATTTTGTTTCTGGAATCCATGATGACGATGTTCCGTGTGCTGTCTGCAGAAGCTTACGTAGCACTAGTGTCATCATGCTAGCTAGTAGAGAACATTGCTACAGCGGATGGAAGACCGAGTACTCGGGGTTTTTATCTAGCGGCGATACACGCGATTCGGCAGCCTCACAGTTTGTGTGTTTGGACCGGCATCCAGACGTGTTGGATCATAGTAGCGCTAATGAAAACGGCAAGGTGTTTTACACCGTTATGGCCAAATGTGGGAGTTTACCATGTCCGCCATACAAAGATGGACAACAACTGTACTGTAGCGTATGCTCCAAGTAAAGAACTAACGAGAGATATTTTCTCTTCAATATGGTTTATGAATATTCAACCAAGGACAATAAAATTCAACAATAAATAGTTTTTAAAATCACATGTATTGAGTGTGTATTAAATTCATCTTTTCAAATTAGAAATAAGCTCCAAGGAATTTTATAAAATAAAAGAAAAACAAACTGTGCATATACTTAAATGGTGAATTTAGCAAAGATAAGTTTTGATAATTTTGTTTCGCGTACTGTATTTTTTATAACACCTGTATCTTAAGAATCTAATTCCTGATAATTGATACCTGCAGCTAATGATGAATTTAGCAAAGATAAGTTTTGATAATTTTGTGTCGCGTACTGTATTTTTTAGAATCTAAGAACAAGGTACATTTTCAATACAAATTAAGCCCTGTATTTTTCTAAAATATGAAGGTGATATAAAAAATCAAAGTTTATTCTTTCTGACTCAGGAATTCCATGCAATAAGAATACTCAAACCGATTAGCTCATATCATCTCCTAAATGCTTACTGTGACGTCATTAACTTCTGCATTTTCTCGTATTTTCTTACAAAACATAAAAAGCTGCAGAAGACATCCATTTTCAGTGATCTTTTCTTTCAGAAAACATTTTCTGCCATTGTCGCCCACAAAGATTTTGAGATATGTGCTTTTTCAAAGCAGTTTACATAATATATCCAAAAATTGAAGTGGGCAAAGGTGGCAGACACTATTTTCTAAAGGAAAATAAGCACAGAAATTAGTCTGCATTAAACTTTTATCATATTCTTTAATGATTTATCATATGCATCCACTCAACTCTTGTTATAAAGCCAATTTCATAACTTTTTAAGAACATTAAATTTTTAGGGCACAATAAAGCTCAAACTGTACCTTCTTCTTTATAAAATACTGAATGTAAAAAAAAAAAAAAAAAAAAAAAAAACTAGTAATTTGGAAGTCTTTTAACATCATATTTATCAATAGTTTGCCTTGGTTTCAAAATTAATCGTATTCATGTCATATTTTAACTTTTGAATTCACTACGTGGAGGTAGATGCAAAATTTACAACATAAGATATCATGTTGTAAATTTTGTATTAACCTCCCCCTAGTAAATTCAAAATTTACAACATGATACTGAGATCAAGCTCTTGCGAAATAAGCGCATCAATAGAGAGACATACAAGTAACAATCTATGCGGGTAAAATTTGAATGTCACTGTTAACTTGAAAGGCTGAATTTTGTTATCTTGCTTGGTCGTTTGCTGTTCTAGCTGTTAGTACTGTAAAACATTATAACTGTATGAGGCAGACGTAACAGACTCAAAAGTATGTGCCTATTATCTCCAGTTTACTTAGATATACATGTATATATTGTAACTAAATTAGTACACAAGAATTAGAATCAGAATGATTTTAAACAAAGTAATTTCGTAGTGACCAATGACTTTATGAAATATTATGAATTGCACTTGATCTCTATATCATATAAAATCATGTTGTCTATGATGTTTAAAGCCTGCTCAGATACAAATATTTGGGACAAATGTTGCAATATTATTTTAGAATACTGTTTGATAAAGTTGTATATGCATAAAAAAAACAGTCTATTTATATTAAAATACATGTAATGTTTCCAGCGTACTCTGAAGTATTCTATCGTACTCTAGCGTACTCTGTTTAGTAGTACTCCAGAATTAGTATCATTTAAAAAATATTTTCACTAACTAGCTAGAATTACAGTGTTTTAAACATGTTAAACTTCAACATTATTTTTAAATTCATCTTTTAAAAGGAGACCCTGAGTATAAATTCGGTAGGAGTTGAAGCATAATTTCCCTTCATTTTGTTTCATAAACAGTTCGAAAATCTTGTACATTGAATGAATTAATTAATTGCGAAGATGACGTGGCGTGGCCATTGGGTCGTGTTCAAGTCAAACCACGAACTGTTTGCTCTGTATTTATCGTCGGGCTCGGGATTCGTTACAATAACATTGACGTCCTCAGATCTCACGATTACTGTTACAGGTATGAAAACTTCGTTTCTACTTATTAAACTACAGCTATGCAAAATATTTTTAAAAACGTAATTATGTACATAAATTCACTTTATTTAATTACCCTCTTGAGGGTGCATCTGATAAGTAGGACCTTAAACGTGGATTTTCCCGAGTTTTCTCTTCTGCCATTCTGGTGTTGGCCATGTCGAAACGAACCCACAGGCTGTTTCACTAATAATGTGTTGTGGTGTTTCATGGGTCGACTGGTCATTTAGAATCTCTGATGATTTTTGCATTTCTGATTAGATTATGAAACGATGACAATCACATATTTACACACCCCTTATCAGCTTATGCATAATTAGTATGTATTTTCTTTTTCAACACCCTGAAAAAAATCTATCTCTTTCATTTGAATGTGTCATTTTTTTCAATGTAGCCTAAAATATGATAATTTTTTTTCTTTTAGAAGTTTATATCTAAAGTTTTCTGATGATTGAGAATAAATATTAGAGTCAACTCATGAAGTATTTTAAGGCAAAGCAGAGTAAGACTTGTTCAAATGAAGGGCTTCATAACCTTTAAAGGTGAGTTTGGAATTTTTTTTACAGATTGTATGGTGATTGTTTAGAAATTAAATATTTAAAATCAGAGATGATTCAGAATAGTGGTTGTTAAATCAATACCCGATTATAAAATATATTTAATGATTTAGTTATGTGTAAGTCACGGAAGAAGTCTTAAAAATGTTTTAAATGCTGTTTTAAAAGTGGGATTTATCATGTTTATCTGTAACTCTTTATTATGAATCTGAAGAATAGCACCTTGATTAACATAAAAAAAGTTTCATTGTGGTATTACTATTTGTTTCTTCAATGTTTTCAAACATTTACATGTATAACTAATTTAATTAAATGTTTTTTCTTTCAGTCCCATAATCCTCTTAACTATACTGAATATGAAAACTCACCAAAGATGGTCCGATCAGATTCAGAAGATAGCTCTGCAGAGTTTATTTGTGGCTGGGGGTCTGCCTTCGTTAATATTACACTCACTTTTCCCATCAACAAAGTCATGTTTCGCCAGCAACTATCAGGCGTGCGAACATTTGCTGCCCTCAAACAATTGCAAACGGAGGGCTTACGTAACCTGTACAGGGGACTCTTTCCTCCACTGATACAAAAAACTGCCTCAATGACATTGATGTTTGGAATATACTACAAGTGTTGTAATTATATGAACAAAGAATATCCCCAGTCTCCATATTTTAATAGCATGGTTTCAGCCACCTTTGCTGGGGCTCTGGAGGCTTTTCTGTTACCCTTTGAGAGAATTCAAGTTCTCATGCAGGACAAAAATTACAACCATCGATTTGAAAATGCCAGGCATGCCGCAAAAGAGTTGAGGTCAATTTATGGCGTGAAGGAATTCTACAGAGGTGGCTCGGCAGTTCTTCTGAGGAACTGTGGCAGCAATATTTTATTCTTTCTCGGCAGGGACTATTTAATGAATGCTCTTCCTTATCCTGATTCTGTGCTGGAGAGAACGTCACAAGACTTTATTTGTGGGGCAGCACTTGGAGCCTCTCTAAGCACACTGTTTTATCCCGTAAATGTTGTGAAGGTGAAGATGCAGAGTAAGGTCGGAGGAACATTTGAAGGTCTGCTCCATACCTACAGAATTGTGCAAGAAGAAAGGAAACATAGTATTCGCAAACTCTTTCGAGGAGTGCATATTAATTTTACAAGATCTTTTCTTTCTTGGGGCATTGTAAATGCAACATATGAATTTCTCATGGTTAAGCTTTTTAGTAGAAGCTCTAGAAAAAATAATCATGTTAGCTGATTTATGAATTATTTTTTTTAGTATCTAGTACTAATGTATTTATAATGCATTTTATGGAATGTGTAATAAAATATTTTATTAGAACGTCTTTGTTATTCAATATTGACTCCTTTTTCAAGTTTTCTTACATTTACATTACCTAGAATGTATTTAAAAAATATAGAACTACACTAATTCTTCATGTATAAATATATACGAATAGATATACAAAATCATGGAAATTGAACCAGAAAGGAAACCATAAAGTAATTAATCCATCATTTTTTTTTTACCTTTTGTTTTTTCTAGACTAAATAGACAAATATATCAAAATTCATGTCTTCTTGATATATTGAAACATACATATACTTTTTTAAATGTCTCTATCTTGACCTTGAAGCATTTAGAAGCTTAACTAAATGGTTTTTCCAAATTTGTGACATTTGATGCAAAATGTCAATCTGTTCTATTCAGCTATTGTTATTTTTCCTTGAATACATGTACTGTTTACTTGTTTCTGAAGTATAAGATTAATTACTGTGAACTTATTCAACCGAATCAGCCTCAGTAATATACAATAATAACTAACTCCATTTTGCCCTACATGATTTTACATTACGTAATGTTGTGTGATTCCTATTGACAAAACGTGACATCCTTATGTGCAGACAGTGTATCCTTGCATGTTTCCTTACTTTGTGTCTAACCTTAGAGTTGTTAAAATTTTATTTATCCAGAATTTTCGAAACCAAAATAATATTTATTAAAGAGAAATTATTATAACAGTCAAGAGTTCTAATAAATGTAAAATAGATTGTGTTAGGAGCACTAGTATTTTATATTTGTCTTTATGGGCGGATGTCCGACCCACCAACCCCCTTCCCCTTTTAGAGTTTTATATGTCATGTAACCAAAAAATTACCTGATAACCGAATTAGAAAACAGAAACCTCACAGAAAATGGCAAGGAGAGTAATATATGTGAATTAAATCTTGGAAAGTCATTTGTATCTCCATTCAAACCACCACCACTCGAAAAAAAATTTTCGTTTAGTTTTGGCAAGTCTTTGCATGAATTTTAACATATGCATTGCATTAAAATATGACGTTGTTCTGAAATTCATACGTAATGCTGCATTTATTTGTTTCAAATTACATGTCAATATTTCACGAAAATAAAAAAAGAAAAAAAACAAATGCAGTAACAAATGTGATTATACATAAATGAAATTTTTTGACCTTCAATTAATTATACATCTTGTGTTACTTTTTACTCTCTTTCAGTAATATATGTGTGATTTTCTACTTTATTTATTATAAACGGAATTGTTCGACAGAGCTATAGTTGATTTGGGGAAATGGCCTTGACGGTTACCTGAGTATCACAAGTTTCAAGCTACAGATATAACCTTGTCATTCCCATCTGGGACTGAAAGTCCTCATTCATGTGACATGAATTTGACAGCTGAACTCCTAGGAAGTGCTCTAAGACATATCCTAAGACATGTCTTAAGATGTATTTTTAGATGTTTTTTAAGCATGTATTCTAAAGTTTAAAATAATTTTAAAGATAAATAGTGTTATTTTTAAAATTTGGTAAGTAATTTAAAAGAAGTTAAAAAGGAAATTGTTATGAAGTCAGTGTTTTTAATTATCATTAATTATTACCGATTTCGCAACTCCATGTATTCTAGTACCTCTTCAGAATCTATTGACAACAACTTCTTCAAACAAGTATCACAACCTTTTTTTTATCTAGAAAAAATCAAATTATAAATCTATTGTTTAGTATTCTGGCTATGTTATTACCATGAAGTTGATATTAAAAAGATTTTCGAGTTTGATTGAAAAAATCTATGTAGCTTTTTTTGGAGGTCAACTCTTTCAACAATCTGTTGTGATTCTCATGAATTTAATTGCGCCCCGTTAAATGTACTAGTAGACCTATTTTTCTGTAATCACTTTAAGCAGATTTTTTCAAAAACTTCTATTTGAAAAGAAGAAGTCCTGTATTGTAACCTTCAATTCAATATTGATACACATCAATGATGTTCTATCATTTATATGTATTCATTTTCGTTCCAACGTTGTTTCAATATCTCTGTAAACTCGAGGTAAACGATACCACAGAGTCTGGCACGTCTGTTTCATATTTTGTGGTATTTAAGTAGAAAAAGACGTTCATGGCAATCGAACACCACAATTGTATGATCAACATGATGACTTTATCTTTTCTATCATCAACTTCCGGAATTTATGTAGCAGGATACCCTTAATCCAGGGCTGCCTGCATATGTAGTAAACATTGTATGTCTCCCAAGTGATTCGACACACAAAGGCATTCTCCAGGTAGGAAAAAAAATTATAAAACAGTACAAAAAAGTTAATGAAGCAAATATATCAGCAGTCTCGTTTTAAGTCAACATTTCAGAAATTCTATTGTCGATACCATGACATTGTAAAAAATAAAACAATCTTCCATTAAGTCAAAAAGCGAATGAAGTTTTTTCATATGAAGTGTTGTCCTTTTATTTACAAACAGAAAGATTCGTTTGCCCGATGACGACAAAAAGCTCGGTCGGTCACCAGTTGGGGATACGTTCTCCTCTACAGCGCCTGATCCCTTCTCTGCAACTTTAAAAGGTTCGTGTTTTCTCTGCTCTCAATTTATATTGTTACAATGGACTTTTTAAATTGATTACTGATCGTTATCTCGATATTTAAAAAAAATATTAAATAATACATATTTTCAAGGATTTCATTTCTTAACATTTTAGGTATCCTGTATTCTGTTTCAGTTAGACAAATTATTAAAGCTGGACATGCTCTTGCATATAGAAGCAACTGTGAAACATTATACAGGGCAGCCTGGTGATAATGGTATCTTAGCACATTGATAAGGAAAGTTTTCAATAGAAAAATTGACATGAATCAAGTTGTTAGTTTGCCATCAGTTCAATTAAATTTTGAGAACATGAATGAAAAAAATATTGTTAATTGATTAAAGATCAACTATGTCTAAAGGTTTAAAATGAGGAACTACAACAAGAGCATGTTTCATTAGAAATCCTTGAATAACTTATGCTTCGTAAGAACAGATTCTTGGAAGCCAGAACTTCAAAGATTGCATAGATTTTATCAGTGATGAAATCCAAGATCTGTAAATTTATTTAATTTAAACAAAAAAAATTAAAGCATCAAAACGATTTAAACAGTGTTGTAGCTCAGCAATATACCGGTATGACAACATTGACAATTGGAGAAGCAGATTATGAATTCAAAAAGCCCTTTTATTTCTGGAATGACATATATGGATATAGCGAGCAATATTCAAGCTAAAAGCCCATTATAATTAAAAATACAAAATAGGAGCAAAGCAAACACGGACCTCCAAAACATCAGAGATGGTATCAGGTGTCATGGAGGAGTAAGCATTCCCTGCCCATTGGTCACATCCACCATGTGGACCTTGTCATGATCAGGAAATTACGGGAAAATCCGTGGTCATTTCAGTGTGTAAATAATGGCCGTACAATTAGTATGAAAAATGTCAGTCAGCATTTGGCTTAGTGGTTAACTGGATTTACCGACAAGGTCATTGCAACGACCATAGAACCTACGAAATGAACGAGTTTTAACGAGGCAGTTGATATTCTTGTTTCAGCAACTTGTTTGTCAATAATTTACCCTGTTTTAGAAATTGTACATACATAGAGCTTTCACTTGCGTATCGAATCAACTGAGAGATATAAAAAACCGTATGAAGGTGATAAAGGTACAAGTATACTGCTGCATAAGTATGGGAAGTTGACGATTGAAAAGTTAAAGTCGTCTCTTTTATCATAAAGCTTGGCTGTTAGATTACCATTAACGTCTTTTCAAGAAGCGGATGTTTCAGACTCTGTGGTATCTTTTATCTCAAGATCACCGGGATATTTCATATCGACATCAGAATGAAAAAAAAAACATTTCTAAATGACAATACGTCGTCGATATATCTAAATGTCTAGTTGAAGGCAACAGCAAGTGTTTTCTTCTTTTCACATATAGGACTTTGCACAAATTCTGCTTCATATGAATACAAAAAAGTCTACTAATAACAGGGCGCAATTGATATCCATCGGAATTCCAATAGATTGATTGAAGACCTAGTCTCCAAAACCAACATTGTCAATCAGAGACTCAAGTATCTTTTTGATGTCAACTTCAGAGTATTTGTATGTATAATCAAAATCTTTTCTAAGGGAATAATTTTGCAAATCATCAATGACAAGGAAAGAAATTCACGAGTTCCATTTTTATTGAAAAAGCAGCTGTCAATGATATCAAAAAGCCTGAACTGCAATTTATCGTGGGGAATGGTTGTGTATAAAGTTGAAATGTCGTAAGTTTTTAAGCTGTTGATTTAAGTAGAATCTTGCGATTTCAAATTTTTCAAAAGTTCGTATCAACAACATCTGATTTACACTACTTCTCGAATATATTGTTGCACAGTACTCCTGAAGTTTCTCCTTCTCTACTGTAACAATATCTTAGTGAGGAAGCGATTTGTAAAGTGAATACATATACACGATAAAACATGTTTAAATCATAATGTAACGATTTTTGCTGATTTTCTATGTAATACCGGTATAACATTTATATTAAAATAAATTTAAAGCAAATTTTCTTTTTTTTTCAATGGTGAAATACAAAGATGAGTGGTCGATCTCAAAAATCTATATGTGAACAGGATTTAAAACAACGACAACAAGAAATTCCAAAGGGGGGATCAGGTGCCTAGGAGGGGTAAAAAATTCCTTGTTGACCGCTCGTAGTAAACAATGCATAGGGCTCTGATCATGAGTCCTATGTATTGATCAAGTAGACAGAACTTTCAATAGTCAAATATAAGCAAAGGCCTAACGATGAATAAAAACAAGTCAGCCATTAAAATACAACCCAGTGAAAAGTCATATTAGCTAAGAAAGTCATTATAATGACCATAGGATTGATGTAATGCCCTTTAACGGTGTTGTTGAAATCCCTGTAACATCAACTTATCGGAGAGTAGCATGGCTAAATCTAACAATTGATCATACTCACTCAGAGCAAGCTTTTAAGTAGCAGTTAAGTTGGGAGGTTTCTTTTGAATAAATAATAAATATAGATAATAGAAAATATTGTATAAAAAGGTTTGACTTAATCACATTGTTTACTTTCTGAAGTAAATTCACTTTGACTTCACATCGAATTGCTTGTGTCGGATTTTATACATAGCCAGTACTCTAAAATGCCAAGAAACAAACAGAAATATTTGTTCCTTAATGCATAATATCTTAAGAAAAAGAAATAAAGCACATTCATTAAAATGCTTATTTGAAATGTTTACTTATTATAAAAATCGCTGGTATGTTTTACACACGGGATCAAAATATTGAAAAGATTTCCTAGAAAAAATTAATTCTAGGAAAAATTGAAACAAATGTAACCGATAAGTATTTAGAAATTTTATTTCTGATTTTTAAATACAACATACAAGTTAAATTATGCAATTTCCATGGTTTTTAAATTTTAGAATTTATCAAACCTACATTTATTTAACCAAAATATAGAAAAGTAATTTTTTTGTACTTTTAGTAGCAAATGAGGAAACTGCTACGCCATTTTTTCTTGAAAAAAAGAACATCTACGTTTTGAAATCTTCCCTTCTTATTTTGAATTTAAAGCTCTTTTTTATTTCCAAGTTCACCGCGGGTCATCGTACGTAGAATATTTCCCAGTCTTTTCTATGGCAAGTCGAGATCAAATTGAGCGATAAAGTAATCTCCTCATAGAAATGTATCACGACGCAATTTTACATCACTCTTGCAGTCTGAGAAACACGTGGATATTTTTAAGTAGAAATTGTAAAAATGGAAGCGATTGGCTGCCTCTTGTAATTTTCATGTCACGAAGAACTGGAAACTAACCCCTGACATCAGCAACCGATAACTCCGAAGAAATTAACTGTTGCCTGTTTCTTGAACAGGAGAGCAGCTTTTCATAAGCCTGTGTTGCAGGCATATAAGCATTGCTTACATCACCATATTATTATGTATATTTGTTTTTAATGCATTAGACAGTAAAATTTTGCAAAATGAAATCGTACATTTGTGTGCGATGGGGAGCGCTTATGTTAATTTCATGGATGGTCAGTGCAGCCGAAATTGATTATGCCAGAAACGGTGAGTATTTCTTCTCACTTTATAATCTGACAATAGAATCATGTTAATTCATCAAAATTATATAGCTGAGAGGAAATGCTCAACGTGAGAGTAAAGAATTTTTGTAGTGTTAAATATATAATGGTATTGATATTTAATGCAATGAACGACTGCAAATTAAAAAAAATAATGAATGCTTTGAACCGAACTTCAAAGAGCATGCAATATCTACTTTCAAGAAGAGATTTTTTAGCTCTTACTCCGTTGCGCCACATAAACGATCATGAATCATATATACTGTCTTACTATTGCCAGAAACAAAATAGTTACATGTTGTAGAATGTGAATTTAGTAATTTAATTTTGACGCTAAAATTTTATTAAAAAGGACTTTTGTTTTACATTCTTTAAAGTATTCCATCTCAACATTCATGCATCGTTTTGCAGTGGATGCATTTATTTCAACATATTAGGTTGATTTTATTGGAAAATATAAATGGTTATAAAAAGCATAGAAATATGTTATTTTATTCTTTCAAATCTTTTATAATCAATATTACGTTGTTTGTTGGTTTAAGTTAACAGCCAACATAGAATCATAAGTTAAATAAATGTATTATGACCAGAAAATAAATGTTGAATGTGAAATGAGACTATTCATAGTTGATTGGCCAACTCTGCAACACCAGAGGGCGCTGTACACTATATGGGTTTCTTTGTTACTTTTTGCTGACGTAAACAAAATACAGTTACATAGATAAACATCATAACACTGTGACTGTTTATGCCTTTAAGTCTTCATAATACGAAATAAAAGGCATACTACTTCAGAGCTGATTTTCTGTTTCAATAATCAAAACAAAAGAATTTAAAGCAAGATTTTTATAACTGTTGTACAAATTTCTTGTGCTTTGCATCATAACAAAGACACGAAGAGTAGGTTGACACCCATTCTTGCAAAAAATTGTAAATACTAGATGAATCTTAAATGTAAAAGTACAAAAATACAAATCAATGGTTAAAAACATTGAACAATTGAATAATTCCCCCAACAAAATATGCACAAGCAGGACATGCTGCACAGCTTTAATTCGTAGATGCCAAAACATTATTCAAAAATAACTTTCTTTTGAAGGAATACCAGAAGGTTGTATCTACAATGGACAGTTCTTTGCAATTGGAGAAACATTTATCCCTGACCCAATGAATGCCCCCTGCGTTGAGCACATCTGTGTCAAGGGCAATGATGGACCCGTCCAACGATTATACCAAAACATTACCTGCCAGGATATCCAATGTCCCCCGGGACAACACCCAATCCTAGAGATGGGAAAATGTTGTCCAGATAGGTGTGAAGGTAAGGGGAAAAGGAATGCTTATGGTCAACAGGTGCAATATGTTTGGGTTTTTTTGTTGGCCAATGATATCTTTAGAGAACAAAGGAAGAGTTTAAATGTTTTCTTATTTCTATATGATTTAGAATTCTCGTATCTGTTGTCATTGTAAGAAGAAAATGATCATATTGTTTACAAATGTTTGCATGCTAAACAATTTGAAATATCGAAATCATTATCTTAAATGCGAACATGATCCTGTCTGTTGATAAGATTGTGTAATCTGGTCATACATGTAACTCTTCAACCCTAGACTTGAATGGATGCAAACTTGAGTGTGTTAAATTACCCTCCTAGAGTGCACTGATCCAAAACCAAAGATCATACATCAAAGGTCAAGGTCACTTGACAGAGAGTAAAATCAGGTCCTAGCAATTACACCCGAACTTTTATTGGAATGGTTTAGTCTTTTGTTTCTTTTAATTAAAACATGTTACGGTTTTAACCAAGGTCATGTCTTGTGGGCCAATAACTGGACAATAGAATAATTAAATGGTGTCCAGGAGAGTTCTCTAGATCTATATTTAGATAGACATAGATTCAAGGTCATAACATAAAAGCATCAAGATCACTGTTCAAAGAGGAAGTATTAATGTTACAGACCAACATTTTAGATTTTAAGGAAATCAGATTATTATCATTTTAGTGATGATACATTTCTGACTCCGATATTTATTTTTTTTTACTTATATTTTGAAACCTGAAAGAAAAATTGAACCATATCTGAATTATACTTGTCGATTTTAGAAATT
The DNA here is from genome assembly GCF_032062105.1 of Saccostrea cuccullata. Taxonomy (NCBI): domain Eukaryota; kingdom Metazoa; phylum Mollusca; class Bivalvia; order Ostreida; family Ostreidae; genus Saccostrea; species Saccostrea cuccullata. The sequence goes on from NW_026928561.1 coordinate 75,625, forward strand.
CATGATTCTTATCGCATTTAACGATAAAATCGTGAATCGACCAGTATAAGTTGTTTCGATTGCTTGATGATATTATAATTTCAAATAACTTTATCAATAAAAATTTCAATGGTTATTTTTATTGTAAGATAAAAATACCATGTCATTTTATGATAACTCTTTTATCATACTATTTACTAGTATTTCTTCAATTTACCTTAGTACTGCATTTTTTACGATGAAAACTGTGATAACTCTTAAAAAATGAAATGTACTATCACGTAGACAGCATTCTGGTTGTGTAGTCAATTTACAGAAAAACAATATTTCAGTGGGTAATTTCTTTTTTTTAAAAAATTGTGTCAATGTTTTTCAAAACATGAGCCATAATATTTCGTATTAAAAAGAAATATACATATTGTGGTTATATATCTTAGTGAATTATATATGATAAATTATTAATGGAACTTACATCCATTCGTAGTGATACCTCTGGTCCAGGGAGAAGCTGCAAAGGTAAAAGAAATGATTTTACTTCTAAAATCAGCAAACCATCTTTTTTAAAATAACATTTAAAATTAACAAAGAAATACCATATGAAAAAAAATTGTGTTAAGATTACAAAATATTATATTTCATGATTTAGTTTTGTATTGGCAACTTTTAATTATATTTTTTGCACATTTAAAGAATATCCATGTTCATGATTTTGAGTAAATAATTTTTCTTTATCGTGTAGTCAATTCTTTTAAATGTATTATTTGTTTTTATATATTCATCATTAATATTCATTTTCGTGTAGTTCAAGCAACAGGAAATGTTGGTGGTCGCCGATAAAAGTGGACTTGGTGCTATGATGGGAAAAGAGCCACTCGTGGTGGCCGACGAAAAAGCCGGCGGTGCCGTCACGGGTCCCTTTCCCACTTACAATGGGGTAGGAGTAACCTTTGGAAGCAAACGAAAAAAATCCAAAATAATATCTGAGGGATTAAATTCTGTCTTGCAATTTCATATTGAAGTCAATTTTAATTACATTGGCATTGTATCTTCATTTAAAACTTTCAAAGTTTTTCCACCATTCGATGACTTTTTTAAGTATGGTTTTCTTGTCAAAGAACAACAGGAGGCATATCTTTCTTATAATGACTTCGCAATGAACACTAGAATACATTCAAATTACCATACAAACAATGAAACATGAAAATGTATGTTCAAATCAAGCAAAGATACTATAAGTATTATGCTGATAGACAAGCAAAATTCATTGTAGAAGAAGCTTTATTGCGAAAATATATTGTTGTTTGGTTCCATGTCATTTCGAAGAAAAAAAGCAGAACCTCTTAACCAAGTCTGTCAAATTAACAAAGTAAAGAAAGCAATTAAAGATACCATAAAATACAGAACTTTATAAAGTGGATTATTAGGGTTTTTTAAATGAAGTCAATATACTGTATAAAAGATCAAGCATAAACAGATATAAAGAGTTTTATTAGAAATGATGTTAAAAGATTGAGAAAAGAACAGAATTTCGAGTAAAACAAATGGCGTATTCATATTTACAGATGGGGATGCCTGGACCACGAGGGCCTCAAGGCCCACCCGGACAACCTGTAAGTCTTTACCATATGTTTAAATAAAAATACATATTTGATAATAATAATACAATCATGTATTTGACAAGTAATTATACTTTGTAAATTGTGTACATAATATCACTATTACAGGGAATTCCTGGATTTCCCGGCCCACGTGGAGATGTTGGAGAACCCGGACCAAGTGGTCCCCCAGGACCAAGGGGATTCCCTGGACCACCAGGACCAACAGGAAATGATGTAAGTTACCAGAAAAGATCCAGTTTGGATCTTTACCTTGAACGGAGATTTTGTTTATAGATTAGACACTATAAATTCGGATATAAAATTTAAAAAAAAATATATTAATAATTGGATTGTAGACAAATATTGGATTTTTTTTTTTTTTTTTTTTTTGATTTTGAGACACGCATGTTCAATGTCAATGTAAATTGTAATTTTTAATATGAACCTTTTTTTTTTTGAAAATCTTGTTAGGGTGATGAAGGACTTCCAGGAGAACAGGGTCCTATGGGGCCTATTGGAGAACCAGTAAGTTGCTTCTGAAAAATATTCCCAATATATCCCAGTATTATGTGAGTAGAATTATTTAACGGAATCTTGATTTAAATTACCATTTTTGGGCTTTTGTAATTTTTCAAAGCTATATTTTTAGGGTACACCAGGAAATCCAGGAATGCCAGGCATGCCAGGAATGAAAGGTCATAGGGTAAGTATAGATTTCATTATGTTAATATTGATTCTTAGAGAATAAGAAAGACAGATAAAGTTGTTTTTAAATTGTCTTGAATGTCTAAAATTGTATTGTAGGGAATGCCCGGAAGACCTGGCGCACAAGGAGAAGTTGGTAAAACTGGAGAAAAGGTAAGATTCAGAACTTTTTATTCAGTTGTCTAAATTTGGAAGTTGTTAAGAGAACTTTCGAATTCTTTTTAGACTTCAGTTGATAAAAAATAGATTCATTTGAAAATACATGGAGTTGTCATTTTAATGCTTTCTTAGGGACCGGTGGGACCAGTGGGACCAACTGGAGCCATTGGAGTGATGGGTCCCCCAGGTGCGCCCGGAGAGAGGGGCCGTGATGGACCAGAAGGAACACCAGTATGTGGACTGAAGTTTCTCATTTAGCTGAATGTTTACATTTTTATCATGTCAAACTTCAATAATAAATTTCTTATTCTTTCTTACACACTATATGATTTTCCCCTCATAAAATTGACTGATGTGTTTGTATTTTTACAGGGTCTTCGAGGATTGGATGGTAACCCAGGTGAACAAGGTCCACCGGGACCAATCGGAGCGCCGGGTAGTCCTGGATTCCCAGGTAGCATGGGAGCCAAGGTCAGTGTAAGATAAAAGAAATTCTAAAAATAATTAACAGTGTAAAATAAAAGAAATTCTAAAAATAATTATCTGCTAATTCAGAATCAGGAATACAGTCTAAACGGTTGTATTTTGGGATTGAAAACGATAGGAATTGTAAATAGCTGTTGATATATCGTCATTCAGGGTGATGCTGGTCAACCTGGACAAAGAGGAGAATTAGGAATGACAGGACCCCCAGGTGTTAACGGACGTCAAGGACCCCCAGGAGAACCGGGACGCCCAGGGGCACCAGGCAAAGATGGCGAAACTGGACCCAAAGGAGATATTGTAAATGGACCAAATTCAACTAAACAGCATTATTATTTCCTTTAATCACTAGAAGTAGACAAATGTAGATAAATTTATTTGATATATTTATTTAGGGTATGCAAGGTGCACCAGGATCACAGGGATTTCCAGGACCTCAGGGCGCACCGGGTCAAGCAGGCGACCCTGGGATTGCAGGAGAAAGAGGAGACCCTGTAAGTAGTGACTTGTTCTGAAGTACCGAGTTTTAATGTGTGTTTACCATATTGAGGCGTGACTTGCACTGAAGTACCGAAATTTATTGTGTATTTACCACAAAAGGGCCATATTTATCTTGTTTTGTTTTTTTTACTTAGGGACAAGATGGAAGTGTAGGTCGCCAGGGAGATCCAGGAGAGAAAGGAAACACTGGGGCACCCGGAGAACAAGGTTTACCAGGACTGGCAGGGCAAGAGGGCAAAAGGGTGAAGTATACTCTACACTGCTTAATATGTGAAGAGCTGATTGACTTCAATATTGTCATTTGATGTCTTTGACGAGAATTCTAACTAGTTTAGGAATGTTAATATGCCTCCTTCTTTACAGGGACCACCTGGACCCCCCGGGCCACAGGGAGCTGTTGGGCTATCAGGGGAAAGGGTAAGGGCCTATTTTTTAAAAGTATTTTTTCATATGTATATATATGAATTAAAGATCAAATTGAGGAAGAAAACTATTTTCCTCGGTAATGTTCATAAAGATGTGTACTCTCATTCTCATTACAGAGAAATTATGGTATTATATTTTTGTTGATATATACATTTTCTGAATTCGGGACTTTGTTTTGCCGACGTAAACGGTGTTGGCATTGTGATTATTTTATTCGTTCATTCTTTTCATTTTGTCATTTTACATTTAGGGAACACCAGGACCCGAAGGTTTACCAGGCGCTCAGGGCTCCCCCGGGGCACCAGGAAGACCAGGAGAGAGGGGATCGACCGGAGAACCGGGAATTGGTGGAGATCCGGTATATTAACGTTTTTAAAGCAAACAAGGAATCCATTCATTGGAAGATATTTAGGGAATTAATATATAATCATTTGAGTTATGATAAAATTGTACATTTTTCTTTTTCTAGGGATTGACAGGTACCCCAGGACATCAAGGCCCCCCGGGACCGCGGGTAAGTTTATATTTTCCGTTTAATGTTTTAGAAACAGGCGGTTTATTCGATTAATCATTAAAAAAATTAATTCAAAGGATAGGAAGGAATAATTATTGCTAATAAGAATTTTAGCAGACATATTTGTTTTTCATTGTACATGGACAAAAATGCAAGCATTCCATCACGAATCCCTTTCGTGTAGTACTATAATACGAGTAATATCCCAAGTTTCAGCAGTAGATGTTTTTGGATCGTTATCGGTTTGTTTCTGTAGTGTTTGCGTTTTGATTAAATTATCTGTTAATAAAAAGAGAACACCTGGAATCAATCAAGGTGATACTTAATATCTACTTTTACAACATTTTCCTTAGGGCAGACCTGGAAAAACTGGTGAAACTGGCGAACCCGGTGCCCGCGGTCAACCGGTAAGATTTAAGCTTATTAATGAACAGGCGCGTAGCTGCCTATACGCAAGTACGCAAGTGCGTACACATCATTTTCAAAAAAAAAAGAAAAACGAAAAGAAAGAAAGAAAAAAGAAAGAGATTTGTTCGGAGGAAAAGAAGCACTACCTGTCTTTCAAATTATTTTACGTCTTATTGTTTCTATTCAAATTTTGTTCAGAATATCGTTAAAATCCAGTCTTTTATAAAATGAATACCAAAATTCTTGAGTAAGAAAATATTGTTGAACCAAAATTTTCAACTGTTAATCCGCGTAATCCTGATTATCCGGACAAATATTTGATGAAGGAAAGCGATCTAAGTAACATTATTGATCTAAAGAAAAAGTTACAAGGGTCATAGACGACTATACAAGAATTTCCGTTGAAGTAATGAATAAATATCGATAAACAAAAAAAAAAGTGGCTAAATTAAAATTACTGAACAAAGTAAATAAAAATATAGATCATTTATGAATATCTTCTTTTACTGATGTTACCAATTTATAGAATTTAAGTACTCTCACATTGTTTAAGCTATCAGAATATAAAGGTTATCAAAAGACCCACAACCTCGTTTATATTTTGAAATACTTTAACTAGATCTACAATGATAACTTATTAAATTACTTCTCAATTTCATCTTCACACACTTGGAAACTTTTTTTCCAATACCAATATATTCGTAAATTAATTTAATCAAATTATCCTTCTCTTCCTAAAGTATCCATGGAAGTATAACTTAGCTCAGTGTTTGCTTGAGAAAAGAGATGTAGCGTGATTTCTTTGAAAAGAAAATGACTGAAAAATTTCGTAAAATCCAGGAGCTCCCGGGGGCTTCGCCCCCTGACCCCCCACCAGGGCTTCGCCCTGGACCCACTGGGTGCCTCAGGGCGGCCCCCAAACCCCCACCATTTTCTGCGTACACTTCATTTCAATGCTGGCTACGCGCCTGATGAATATTTTCTTCCATTTGCTATTTCAAATATGTTTGAAATTTAAAACGTGTAAAACCATTAAAAATAAAAATATTTGATCGTACCTTGCTAGGGACTGACTGGAAATGACGGTAAAAATGGAGAAGCAGGCCCCCCTGGACCCCCAGGCAACCCAGGCTTACCAGGACCCGCGGGCATTAACGGAGAATCTGTAAGACTATGATTTTTCCTGATTTCTGATTAAGTTTTTTGTTCAAATTTTATGTTCTTTATGGGATCATGATACTACAATGGTAAATCATTAACAAATAATTTTTGGGGTTCAATGTTATTTTTTTGCTAACATTTACAATATTCAAGACTAGGAATGAAAAAAAATCACAGAATGTGAGTTCCATGAAACAAATATTCATTAATTTATTTTTGGATAAATTTTATTGCATTTCTTAAAGGGTCTTCCCGGACGAGACGGTGAGACAGGTGGCCCAGGAAGACAGGGACCCAGAGGAATAAGAGGACCCGCAGGACCCCCCGGCCCCGAGGGACCAGCTGGAATTCAGGTACTCTCTACTTGTTAGGTCTAGTGCTAATTATGGCTCCACGTTCTTTCAAAGTTCAGTATTCATTTAAGATGTGGTTGATTTTATTCGGTCACTTGTTTCATTATCAAAATTTGAAATTGAAAATAAAAAATATTATGATTGTCAAATGTGGGGTGCATAAATGTTATATGGAAGTTAAGAAGTAAAATTTTAATGAAAATCTGATGAAATTTTTTTTACTCGGAATGTTTGTAAAATAAGTTTTCATGTATGGAACAGCGTAAACTTTAAACATAACATTATCACAATAGGGAGCACAAGGAGAGAGAGGAGACCCTGGTGAGACAGGAGACCCAGGATTCAATGTACGTTAAAATCCAGGTTACTTTTATTCACTCCGTTTTCATCTTTGTTTCATGGTTGAAAAATTACAATATTTGTAAATTTTTCCCTTTTGCCATTAGGGTCCACCAGGAGCAGCAGGTACCCCAGGTGAAAACGGAAAGACAGGAGACACAGGCGCCACAGGACCCAGCGGTGAACCAGGAGTACCAGGAACAAGAGTGGGTCATGATTTTGAAATTTAAAAAAGTTCTGGTGCAATCTTTGACAAAGAGCAACGTTTTTTTAAAGTTCAATCATTGCTGTTTTAGGGAGAACCCGGTCTTCCAGGAGAACCAGGACCAAGAGGTTCCCGAGGTGCCACCGGGGAGCGCGGGCCCTCAGGACCGGCAGGAGAGGCCGGGCCACCGGTAACTCAGGCCTCACTGATATAGCTACATTGAATTCATTCAGGAACCATTTTCTGTAGTAATGATATTGAGAAAATGTGGTTTCTTTTCAGGGACCTCCAGGATCTATGGGAGAAAGAGGAGATAGTGGACAACCTGGATTGTTGGTTAGTTTGGTTTTCATTAAAGCTACTGATATTGTCTTTTTTTTTTTTACTTGATGTCATTTGCCTGTACAAATCTTCAATGCCTTGCTCTATTCAAAGAAAGTAGCATATGATGACTTTTCCATAAACATCTTTTCAGGGTTTGCCCGGTGAAGCTGGACCCCCAGGACCAAGAGGAACACGCGGTAACCCGGTAAGCTACTTATACTGGACTTAGATGCACCAATGGATTAAAGTTATTATGATTTTTTATAACAATTATCATTGCAAAAAGTTTTACAATTCTTATTGAAGTTCACAATACCACATATTCGTTTCACTATGCCACAGAGGCGTTATCTAATGAAATAATTTGCTATTTTATCATGTCTTTCATTTTCAGGGTCCAAGAGGCCCATCTGGAGGGGATGGTATTACGGGTGAAATTGGTTTGCCAGGAGAGAAAGGTGAACCAGGCCTCCCGGGTCCGCCAAGTAACATTGCGCCCCCACGCGGCCCCCCTGGAGAACGAGGTCCTGCTGGAGAAATCGGTGCCCCCGGAGAAACCGGACCCAGAGGTTATCCCGGAAATCCAGGCGGTGTTGGAGAGAGAGGCACCCAGGTAGACCCTTCCCCTGATTGGAACATTATAAACTTTCTATTTACAATTAGAAAGAAAATTGCAATTTATATTGCCTAGATTGCATTAGTCAAAACACATAAAACTGTTAGAGATTAAAGGAAAAATATTTCAAGTATGACATTTAAATACATGTTCATGATATCTTGTAATTTTTTTTGCATTTATAACATCTTGTTTTCTTGCAATTTGAATGCCTACCTTGATTGTATGTTAATAAGCTATCTCCAATGATTATTCTGTTGTATTCGCTAGGGTAATCCAGGTCCCCCCGGACCCGCAGGAGAAACAGGAGTCCCCGGCCCCAGGGTGAGTAGTCGTTTTATGAGCAATGGTCCCTCTACCAAAGTTGTAATATTCAAGACCCCCGAGTATAGGGTCAATGCCTCAGAATGGAGTTTGAAATACATGTATAATTCTACTGATTAAAGCAATTTACGTACCATATTCCTGTTCTTATCTTAAATTGCAATAAGCAAACTTTTGCAGGAAAAAAGAACCTATGAACCCTCAAAATAATGATAATTTTGAAGGGACTTAGGCGCAGTTGCTGCACTGATTATATTTAAAACAATACTTACGTTGTTTATATTTTCAGGGAGATTCTGGTCCTCGTGGATTTCAGGGAGAGCAAGGAATACCCGGAGAAAATGTTCGTTTGACCTTTAATTCATCTAAAACAAATTTTGTAGATTAAGAAATTTTCGTGACATCTTACTTTCGCGAGATTTTCGTTGACTCTTTAATAGCGAGACACGAATTGTTTTTATTCCTCTATATAAACGTGAAGAATACTATTATACGAGAGAATGAAAATTTCGCGATCTCATTATCTTGCGTGATTACGCGAAAATAAAGTTCTCGCGAATGAAAAGTGATTTAAAATACTGCATTTATTTTAAAAAGAAATTATTCATAGTTAATTGATCTGGAATTGCATTTTTCTTCAAAGAAGGTATTCTTAGATTAGATTTGTATCGTAAGTACATTTGACCATTAAATTGGCTTTATTATTAAACGATCGGTCAATCAATGTCGACAGAAAATGTTTTTGGTGGTAACAATTTATAATTTGATTAAACAGGGAAGACCAGGAGAGGCCGGAGGTAAGGGAGAGGTAGGAGAGGCCGGACCACAGGGACCCCCGGGAACGCCAGGGTCACCTGGTCGACCCGGAATACAGGGCTTGCCAGGCGAGTCTGGACCCTTGGGAGCCCCAGGAACCCCAGGAAAACAAGGAGAGAGGGTAAGGGCATTTAAAATGCACAGTTAGCACCTTATAATCAAGGATTAATAAAATCGATATATAAATATGATTCATTCCCGTCTTTACCTTCTTTACTGAGGTATGTTCCATTATTCAAATATGCTTAAATTGAATAATTTATATCTCTTACTTTGTGAATTTAAGGTTTTGATTAAAACAGCTTATGTATCAACAGAATTTCGGATTATGTGAATATTAGCTTTTCTGATTTTGCAAAACATAACTGATTCCCATAGGGAGACCGCGGTGAGGTTGGAGCACCCGGCCCTGTGGGAAGACAGGGTGACAATGGCGCTGATGGACGTGACGGTGCACCAGGAGAAAGAGGAAATTCTGGACTTCTAGTAAGACAGTTTATAAAGAGAAATCCTTTTCAGGGACTTGAGTACAGAAGAATATAAATAGATTAAAGCATTTTACATATTATTTAATCTATATTATTTAACACCTCTTATCAGTTAACATCCTTAATGAAATGATTGAATCACTTTATATCATGAAAGCAATCTCTAAATTTAATTTACATCCTTCGTGTAATTTCTAAATCCACTTAGTTAACGTAGCATTATCTTTGTATACCCTTCTCATCATTAACGTTATCTCTGAATTCCCTTAACATCATTTGCGTATTTTTTGAGTTTACTTTACATTCTAAGAGTTATATCTGAATTCACTTTGCATGAAATCGTGAAAGAAAAACAATTATTGAAATCTTCAGGGGCCACAAGGACCACCCGGACCCTCGGGCCCTCAGGGTGAACGTGGCGTGCCAGGTTATCCCGGAGCCCAGGGAGAAATGGGACCCCCAGGGGAGCAAGGACCTGTTGTATGTATATTTGAAAATAAAACATGCATTAAAATGAATAAAAATATTAGTAAATTTATAGTAAGTTGTAGCAAATATTTGTCAATGGATACTGTTAAATTATTCCTTTTTTGCCTACGATATATTGAATATAGAAGCATTTTTATTATCCAATTATTTATTAAGCTTTGGAAGAAATTCAATCTTGAATATCAGAAATAGTCAAGGATTTTCTGATAAGGATTTATTCATAATAATGTAGACCAGTTTCGAAGAGACAACATTAAATTTTTATTGGTATCCTGAATGAAGAAACTAAATGAAATATTAACTTGAATTTATTAGGGAGCAGTCGGAGAACCAGGTAAAAATGGATTAGATGGATTAACGGGTCCAGTTGGTTCCCCAGGACCTATTGGAAACCCGGGTTACCAAGGACCACCAGGAGAAAATGTAGGTCATAATTCATAGGAAGTGAATGTTTTTTATATCACTAACTGAATATTTCACAAGTTAGAAAATTACTCTGATTGATTTTTAATGCATTGAATTTGAAATTTCATATTTTCAAAGGATTATTTTTCTTTTTTAAATCAGTTATCGAATTTTCTTACCTCAATTTCATAAAAAAAATATCTGGAATAGGATAATTTTTACCTAATAAAAACGAACATTCATGAAGGGAAGTTGATGAAAAAACAATTTGAAGGAAAAAAGCATAAATAAATTTCTTTTCATCTAAAAAAAAGTTAAATATGTTATTGATTTATATCACTGAAGGGCCCACCCGGAGCTAATGGATTACCCGGTGCACCAGGAGCTCCCGGAGAAAAGGGACCCCGCGGTCCATTAGGTCAAGCTGGACTTCCTGGACCCCCAGGTCCACAGGTAAAATATATATACCGATTTACAAATAAGCATTATCTGTCTAATATATCAAAAAAATATCATTGAAGTAAAATGTTGTATTCAGGGACCACAAGGACCAACAGGAGAGTCTGGCCCACAAGGAGAGCGAGGAGAAAGGGTGAGTACTTTTATTTTTTAAATATTTTTATGGCCTCCTTTTTTTAAAATTCGGATTATTATTTTCGTTCATACATAAATCTTAAAGAGAGGTTAATTGCAGATCGGATTTTTTTTTTCAAAAGCCAAACTAAGATATCATCATATAAGTAAGAATATACTGCAACGTCTTTGAAAAAAAAAAATTGCTCCAGTGATTTTTTTCATCAGCTTTTACCTTTCTTTCAGGGAGAAGTTGGAGAGGCCGGAATCCCAGGACCACCTGGTCAATCAGGCCCTGCTGTACGTCCACATTCTTTTTTATTGAACATCTCCAGCTACAGAAAGATGAAAACGATTTTATTAAGCTTAAATAAACAATAATAATAAATAAAACAAGTATGCTTAATAATTTTGTTTTTTATACTTTGATAACAAAAGAGATATCAATGAATCCTATTTTTTTAAAGTGACAAAAAAAAACTATCAAATAAATCCTATTCTTTTTAAAAGTGACATTATATAAATACTAATATTAAAGGGACCAATGGGACCTCAAGGAGAAAAGGGAAATACCGGTGCCAGTGGAGCAAAGGTAAATTATAAATAATTACATGTGCACTATGAACTTGAAACTGATAATGAAGACTATAGGGAGTTCTGGGTAATATTTTATTTGAATATATTTCTTTCAGGGTGACAAAGGATGGCCAGGTCTCCCCGGGGGTCAAGGAATGCCTGGACCTCAGGTATGATCGTAATTCCACAATTTGTTCTGTTTCCTCGTTCCTATTAAAATATATTTGAGTTTTCCACATATAAGAACTGTCATATTACATTTGACTATCTTTTCACAGGGCAACAGCGGAGATCTCGGACAACCCGGTCCCCCTGGACCACCTGGGCCACAGGTATTGTAACCTTTGAAATTTGCATATTAGCCTGGGTCATAGGTATTGTTACCTTTGAAATTTGCATATTAGCCTGGGCCACAGGTATTGTAACCTTTGAAATTTGCATATTAGCCCGGGCCACAGGTATTGTAACCTTTGAAATTTGCATCTTAGCCTGGGTCACAGGTATTGTAACCTTTGAAATTTGCCTATTAGCCCGGGCCAAAGGTATTGTAAGCTTTGAAATTTGCATATTAGCCTGGGCTACAGGAATTATAACCTTTGAAATTTGCGTATCAGCCTAAGTGCCCGTAGAAAACTGTTTCCTTTTCTCCGTTTGTTTAAGAAAATCTTTTAAAATTGTTTGACATAAACTAAGATTTAAAAGTGTACTCACCCTTATTGTTGACAGGGAGAAACTGGACAGCGAGGATCACCAGGCCGTGACGGTGACCCCGGACCTATTGGGCCCCCAGGAGCACCTGTAAGTACACAGATATATTGTAGTAGGAAGAAAATCACTACCCTTAATCAATAGGTTAAAGCTACACATACCATAGGAATTTGTATGTGCTTTAAATAGGTTTACTTTGAATGATGTCTTAAAACCTACTAGATTGATTTCCTGATCAATGCCAATAAGACCAATATTTCGATTTGAAATAATCTAAGATTAAGCTTTATTAAAGAATGATAGCAAAAATGAACTAAATGATCCATTAAATTTTATAGGGACCACGTGGACCGGAAGGGGACGATGGACCAAATGTAAGTTTTCAATCCTCAGCAGGATATTGCAAAACGCAAATAGACCTAGAATCCTGAACTAATACCCGTCTCTAATAACACCAACATCATTACATTGCATAATTTGATTGTGACTATCTGAGATTATTTTTCATTTTATGTGGAATTTAATAATTTTAAATAAATTGAACTGAAAAATGACAAACTTCTGTGTCGATTTCAGGGACCACAAGGACCACCTGGGCCACCTGGCAGACCAGGACCTCCCGTAAGTTTTGGCATTATAAAACTGATTTAGTTAACTCAGTCAATTTAAATATTTTATGAATATTCAATTTATATGCAAATCATTTCTAGGGTTATGCTCCAGTTTTCCCAGGCGGCGTCAACTACAATCAAGTAAAGGGACCCGATCCTTATGTGAGTATGATAAAATCGTATCTTATTGTCATATGGGTCTATAAAAATATTTTTTTAAGTGTTTAGTAGTACCAAGTCTTATTCTACATTTTCTTTTTTATTTTTAGTACAACGATGATCCAAACACAGTCGTAAGTTTACTATATAACACATAACTGTACATCTTTTTTCTCTTAGATGAAAAAGCAAATTCGTTTCTTTGATCTGGAAAAAGAAGGTTATTTAAAACTGTCCCTAACCTTTAAAAAATACTTCGTTTCAAAACTCAGGCGTATTTTATCAAAAATGGCACGTTTTTGAATTCTCTAGAGTGACGATGCCTATGTAGACTTAAATACTCTTGGAGAGGCAATCAATCGTGTCAGGAGACCCCTTGGTACCAGAAAAGCCCCGGGACAACATTGTCAACATATCAAACTAAAAAATCCTGACTTCAAAAACGGTAAGCTGAAATACATCAAAACATAAAATAAATTGGAATTAAGATACAATAATATGAATAACAATCTCCACAAAATAATAATAAACTGTTAAAAAATGAATATTTTCCATTATCCACAATGAAATTAAAAGGATGAAAAATTTTCGAAAATATATATGTATCTGCCAAAATATTTTACGTATCATTTTGAAGCAATTTACTCTTTTGTCATATATAATTTATATATTTTTAAAATTTCTTTTATACATCCTCACAAAGAATTAACTGGAAAATAATTAATGACATTGAATGATGCTTATGTTATTTACAAATTATTACCTAATTTGTAAAATAGACCAAATTAAAGATTGAATATCTATGTTTGATTTCAATTTTAAGGTGATTATTACATTGACCCCAATGACCGCAATGTACCAGCAGATCCAATCCTAGTCAGATGCAACATGACATCCGGTGAAACTTGCATACAAGCAAGTGGAAATAGCGTAAGTAGTTTAAATCCTTTAAAAAAAAACTTAAATGACATATATAAATGAACTTAACAATTTGACTTAAAGCATATGGAAAAGCACTTTTAAAGCAGAAGCTAAAGTAATGCATGAAGAAACTCGAATTACTTTAAGAAATTACGGCAAAATATACAAATTAAAAGATTTCATTTGTTCTCTGGTTTTTAATGTATTTGTTCAATTTTATTTTGTTTGATTTAATAGATGCCAAAAGAAAATAATTACGTGAATATTTAATTTGACTTTCAGGAAAACCAGCAGAGATGGACCAAACAGTCAGGGCGACCGATTTGGTTTGGAGAGGAAATAACTGGAGATGATGAGGTATGAATTGTTCATTTTGATATATTGTAAAATCACATATTTTCGTGTGGTCAAATTTTGTGGTTTGAGGAAAAACTGTATTTTCAAGAGGATTGTATTTTGTGGATGAAGGATTTATACTTATGTATGTGACATTTTACATTTCGTGATGGACTTCAAATCTTGGGACTCTTCCTACCTGAAAAACAACGAACATTAAATACCCACAAAAATTATTGAAATCACAGTATTTCTCATGACCTTTCCAAAGGTTTCTCAACAAATATATAAATTTATATGTGTCACGTTTCAAGAGGGGTATTTTTCTCAAAAAAACGAGGAGATAATAAAATTCAAAGGATAAGCCACTGGACTTATTGCAAAAACAACATAAATCTTTGATGCACATTAAAAAGGAATCAATATCTATTTCAGTTTAACTATAAAGTACCTTCTAAACATTTGGGCTGGTTACAAATGAGAAGTAGCACTGCCAAACAGACGATCACCATTTTCTGCAAAAATGTGGATCCTAAAGACACAAAATTCCGTTTGTTTGATGGCAGTGCATTAAGTTCCGCTCTTCTCCGTCCACAACACAGAACAACAATAACAGTAGAAAACGACTGTTCTGTAAGTAATTCATGCAATAAAACTCATTTCACTATTGTATATATTTCCTGAAGTATTTCTTCGCTCAATGATCCGATCAAGCAAATAAATTCTATTTTCCTTTAATATTTTAATGCAATAGATATAAAGAGCGAAAATAAAATTATTTTACATTTTTTACGAGTATTTGATTAATATTCATGCTCTGTATAATAGCTATCCTTTTTTTTTTATAAAAGTTCATTTGAATTGCTTATCTAAATATCCAAGAATTGAGATTCATCAAATTATATAAAAATTTATACCATTTCTAAAAATACATTCATCTGTTGCTAAAAATGATTATATTTTATGTTTTATAGGGTAAGACTGATACCTGGTCTAAAGCTGTCTTCACGATCTCAACAAAAAGGGCTGATTTATTGCCCGTTTTAGACGTACAGCTTGCTGACGTAGGAAATGCAGGCCAAGAATTTGGTATTAAAGTAGAGGAAGTATGTTTTCATGACGATGGATATATAGGAAACAATTAAAATTAAAATTAATTATCTTGAAATCATGGCACTTTTGAAATCATGGCAATACACGGATTTATGGCAATATACGCCATCTGAAACCGGCAATCGAAATCGTGGGATTACCTGAAATCATGGCAAATGGTGAGGAAATCATGGCATTATCTAAAATCATGGCAACTGACAAATAAATCATGGCATTACCTGTGATCATGGCAACATAACCATCATTGAACTGGTTTGTAAATCAGGACATATTGAAATCATGGCAAAATATATCGTATATAACAGGCAATTCCATACACGAACTTTTGTAGCATACAACACGTGGCAAAGGGCAGGTGTATAACTGTGACAAAAAGTTTTTGTGATTATTGTAAAATCAAAAATCTAAAAGAAATCGTGACATGTTCATGGCAACTTTTCATGACAATTTTTGTGGATTCGTTTACAATTTCAATTCCAAGCTAATCATGTTATATACTTTTGTGTTATGTGTGTGTTTTGATTTTCGCTCATATGACAACGTGATCATTCCGAAGAAGTGGGTGAAAGGACAATATTGTAAATCTGTGATTTTTGTATGTTTGTTATATTTATGTTCTTTTGTAATTAGTCATTTAAGATGCTTTCATTAAAAGTGTTTCATCTAGGTCCCCCTACCTCTAAAGTATGGAAAAAAAAGAACGACCATCCCATTTTGTGACGACTGTGCGTAAATGAATACAATAAAAATTTGTTTAATCATAAGTGAATAAATCGGATAAATATATTTGAGACATATTACATGCTTGTTTCTTCTCTGTTTTCTTTCACTGTTTCTTAGATGTATTATACAATTATGTTCTTCAATGTAGGTCGATATGTGGTTATAAGGACTCATGGCAAGTGATATGAACCGAAGACACAGAAAGTGATAGCGGGTAGCGACCGAACATGCGAGGTCGCTATCATTTTCTGTGTACGAGGTCCATTTCACTTGCCGCGAGTCCTTATAACCGCATATTGACCGTTCACTGAAGTCCATAATAGTTATATCATACAACCACTCGAACTGAATGAACTCACACAGTCCTAACTGACTCGGTTGTCATTACGTCACAATGGTTAATACATGCTTATTATATTATGAATTGACGTTCTGTGCAGCCAAACAGTGTGTCTTGCGATATTATATTCCTGTCACTATCACAAAAAGGCGAATATCATATGACGCTCTTTCAGCCAATGAAAATTAAGAAAAAAGCTATATAATGATATTGGTTTTTATGTTACTACCTCCCGTCCTCTGGAAAATTCTCCGAACAGTTTAAGAAAATCCATTTCTTACAAAAAGACGATACGTAACCTTTTTGCATACGGCGATAAAATTCTAGTTAGCGTAAAGCTGTAAAAAATAATTTAAATATGATATCAAGTAACTGTTTCCCATGCCAAAAAAAATTTAAATATTAGTCATATTATCATAATTATTCTAATCAGCGATTCAATATACTTTGAACATATAAATACCCAGCATTTGCAAACTCAACTTTACAGCTGAGAAATCGCATGCTTCCCCTAGAAGTAACAATCGTGTAAACAATAAATCCATCTGATATGAAAGATATTGTGTTAATCATGCTCGAAAAAGAATGGTAATGGCTTTTAAATTGTGGGCCTCAAATCTAAAGACACTGTCATATGGACAACTTTGGTCATATGGATTGAAAGTGTGAAGTTCTTGGAGAATTGGTATTTAAATACTAGTACAATTTAGTCCGTACATTTTCAACTCTGACAAAGTTGTTAACATCTTTATAGTTTTATATTCCTGTGAAAAAGTCATTTATATTCCTAAAAAAGAACTTTTATATAAAAAGAATAAAATACTTGCTCTGGGTTTCAACTCAAAATTTAAATGTAGTAAAATCAAATAAGGTGAAATCATTGATGGGAATTCAACTAGAATTGGATGTAAACAGTAGACCTTTTCTTGAAATAAAGGCACAACAATAAAAAAGTAATTGTAAAAATAACATTTATAAAACTCGTAATTACATTTTTGTTAATCTCCCCTAGCCCCGCATAGCGTAAGTGTTATCAGTTATAGGTCAAGGTAAATGAGGCCTGCAGCTTTTTTATCTACCGTACTCATTAATACTTCAGACAGCTGATAACCTTGGCTCTGTGGTACGGTAGTTGATGTAGGTAACTAAATTAAGGTCATTGATACAGACAAAAAGTGGATGCATGGTTTTGGTATATATCTTTGGATTTACTTTGGAAATATAGATGATGAATGCATTAGATCTAAACTTTAAGAAATTAATTACTTTATTGTCCGTTTTATTATTACTTTTTTTATCTGTATATTTTTTTTTTTCATTTTATAGGACATAATTGAAAAACTTTATTAAAAAAAATAGGAAACCTTAGATTTAAGAGTTTCAACAACAACAAAAATTCAGCTGAACATTAAAGGCAATTCAACATTGTTTGATACTTTACTATCTTTTGACCAGTTAGCTTGAAGTACATTTAAGATAACTATTACAGTGGAGTAAATACAAAGAAGTGCAAATAAAACTAATATTTAAATGTGACAGCCTGGATACAGCAACTTGCGAGTGATGCTGGAAAATGTAAAAATTACAAACAGTAACATATCGAGTTATCAGAAAACATTCATCAGTATAAAACAGTTGTCTAAAAATCGGCATGAAACATCAGTTAAAATATGATCCAATGTTAGATAAAATTTGCAAAAAATTCCATGGCATCGGATTTCGCCTGTGGTGTTTTAGGAGGTCTGTGTTAGCTCTGCTCCCGATTCATTTTGTTTAATGGACTTTCAGAGCTTGAACACTGTTTGTCTTTTCTACATCATTATAAAATTAAAGAATTTGCGAAATGTTGTATTAAATTAAATGAGATGTGTTAGTGAAAACCGTGTTAGTTCGCACTGTTGAATTAAAAGCCAACCAATATGAAATACATTGATGCAGGCATATTTTAATTCTTTTTTATTCGGTCTGGAACTTACTTATAGCGAAAACTATTTGCGCTTTTTAATAGACTGTGTTTATTGGTCATGATAGGTTTCATTAGTCAAAAGTAACACTACTTCAAAGCTTAAGGCTGTTAAAGGTTCAGAGTTAAAGAATAAAGTGGACCTTTGCTTAAATACTTATACCAATATGTCTCAATAGTCACAAAATGTCAACCTAAGACGTAAAAATAGGTAGTGACTGTTCCTTCGCCAAGCGCTCGGAATCAGAAGTGAAAGTCACTGGTCTTTCGGATAAGACCTTAAAAACGTAGGTCCCGTGTCACGGTCGGCGCTGGCACGATAAAGAACCCTCACTGCTCAATGGCCCTGAGTGCCGGGTATAGGTCTAAATTTGAAGCCCTTCACCGGCAAACGGTGACGTCTCCACATGAGTGAAAAATTCTCGAGAGGGACGTTAAACAATATACAATCAATCAATCACAAAATGTCACAAAGCCCACGGCCAATCTTGCATTGCATACGCTTATTGAAGCGCATGCGAGATTCCGACGATGGTGTGGCTCAAATTTCACCCAAAGAATACATGTATATCTTCCCTTAAAAAAATATGGGTAAAAAATAATCGCTACCTGTTTTCTTTAGTGAAATATTATTTCAATTTGCTTAATTGGTTTTCCGAGTTTATTTATATTTTTATGCTACAGGTTTTTCGCCAAAATACTGATAAATGAAAACAAGAGTCTCATTTAAAGTCATCATTTCGTAAGTTCCATGGTGGATACAAGAATCTTGTCAGCAAATAAAATCTATCAAATGAAGTCTGATGCTTTCATACTAATTGTTCGGCCATTGTATACTCACTGAATTGTTTTTATCTGAATTGTCTTTATTTCCCGATTATCATAAGGAGCACATGGCGGGTGTGACCGCTCGGCAGGGGATGCTTACTCCTCTATGGCACTTGATTCCATCTTTAATGTTTTGGGGGGTCTGTTTTTGCTCTGCTCTTGATTTGTATTGTTTGAATGGACTTATAATACTATTCGTTACAATCACCTATGTTTTTTATTGCCCCTCAAGGTCAATGTAGAAAGAGTAAATGTTAAGATTTGGACTAGAAGGTCATAAATTATAGTCATTTGACATGAAATTATTTTGAATTTATAGAAAAATGTAATTTAGTGACAAAGATCAAAAGGCAATGTTGAGGCTGGATAACATTTATCAGCTTACAGTAATCAGTTGTCCAATAAAACTTGGACATGTTTAATTGCTGTTAATATTGCTCAACAATTTTGCTAGAAACACATACTTTCGACATCTCAGTATCACTCAATGACCATATACTACCGGGAATTTTAAAACAAACAAAAGGCAACGACAGATAGTCTTATCACAAGGTTTGACATGTCATTTTAGCAAGAAATGTTCACCATCCTACGAACGCAGATATTTACGCGAATAACCTCCATCAGGTAGGTAATAATACATCTATTGCATTAATTTAGAAAGACATATCCTAAACTTTTTATTTTGTTGTAAAAGATATGTTTGTTTTTCTTCCAAAGTGCTATAAATAGGCATTGGAGTGCTGTTAACAGTGAACCAAGGATCTCCAAAGATAACCGCCCACTTTCTACATCTAACATGGCAACGTCAAGCCGTCGTGAGTTAATATTTATATTGTAGGATGTATAGTTTTTGACCCACCGAAGTATATAAAGGTGCAATTCCATAATAAATATGTTCAGATATTTTTTAAAACGACTGGTAGCGTTATCTCGCCCTAAATATCAGGTTTTGGTGATTGATTATTTGCAGAGCTAGATAATGACTTATCTTTCAAATGTATGTCATCCGACGGCGGAGAGTAGATGTCAAAAAGATATTAAATACCGAGAGTGTTATTACCGTATGTTTTGTCTAACAGGATTACACCAAAAACTTGGATGTAAAATTTTGATAATACGTTGATTTATTATATCCCTTAAAATCTGTAGATCTGTTCTAGAAGTTTAGGAAGCTTGGGAAGATTCGTTGTGCGCTTTTTGAGCTGTAGTACGTGCGTCATAGGGAAGTTATTAAGGGTCATGCTTCAGTAAAACATGCAGTTCTATGGAATGCCAAATTAACATAAATTCAAATATTTGTACATATCTTCAAATAATTGCACATATCTTCAAATAATTGTACCTATCTTCAATGAACTGAAGATAGGTACAATTGAATTGAAGATAGGTGTAAATAATTATACCTAGTTACAAATGAATTATACCTACATGTATCTTTAAAGGAATTTCACCCTTCTTCAATTCAATTAAAGGTAGGCTCAATTAAATTATGCCTATTTCAAATTCATAATAATTCATATAGGTATAATTGATTTGAAGATAGGTTCAATTAGGACATATCCACAGAGAATTTGAAGAGATAGGTACAATTCAATTATACCTAGGTTCATCTGGGGTTCTCAAGTGTTGAAATAAGCGATATTTCTGCTTTGTGAGAGTTCTTTACATTAATTGAACTTTTAATATTTTTGCGACAATCTTACCGGTAACTTTGAAAAAAAAACACATTACAGCCAAAAACTGATACAAATTTTACAAAGGAATTTAATAACTGTTTATAACTAACTGATTGAATGTTTTTGAAAAATGCAATAAAATGTCTTCAGAATAATTTCAATTATGAAAAATAAAATTCAGAATGAACATTTTGCTACCACATGACTTAAAAGTAAAATTTCATCTCTCATTTTAAATTTTATTTCAAAAATAGATGACGCATTCTCCAACCCAGAGGTTCAAAAAATGTTATTAGAGTTGCACAAACTCATGATACAAGATTTGATAAATGCTGAAACAAAAAAATCACCGGTGTGCAACTTCAAGCAACCAGAGGACTTGATGGTACGTTGAGAAATATTGCAAAAGCACTACAGTATGAATGATTCATATACAATGTATTTGATCGCTCACTGGTATACTGTTTCAATTATTTAAAATAAATCATGCACATACAAGTACAATGAAGCGCATTGAAGTGGTAAAATTTCCTGTTTGAATGGAACGTTTTGAGCTATCTTTAGAACGTTGATTCATACAATGACACGCCCATTTCTTTAGAAAGTAAAAATCGGTCGAATGGTTCATTGGAATACCTGTAGAACAGGTATTCTAAAAATATAATATCCAATCAAATTGACGGTCTACATAAACACAGAGTACGCACGTGTTCGACCAATACATGTGTTATGGAAACTCCAATAAACATGATAAATTCATAATTATGTACAAATTCGTTGCAATACTTGTTTTATAGAAGCTGGAACTCTCTAAATCTCTCTTATAACTTTGAAAATCTCCATTTCAGTGAAACTCATGTTGCTTTTCGTAAAGAGTGGGGTGTCCTAAAACATTACGACGAATATTTCTAAAGAAATGGGCGTGTCATTCTGTAATAATTGACGTTCAAAATCATGACTCAGAACGTTTCATCCAAATGGAAAATTTTACCACTTCAATGCGCTTCATTGTACTTTTGTGAATAGCTGTAATTATGTTCCCCAAACGGAGTTTGGGAACATATTGTTTTTACTCTGTTTCTTATTATGTTCCCCAAACGAAGTTGAGGAACATATTGTTTTTACTCTGTTTCTTATTATTATTATTATGTTCCCCAAACGAAGTTGGGGAACATGTTGTGTTTACTCTGTTTCTTATTATTATTATTATTATTATTCTTCTTCCTGGGAAAATCTTTTCCGCGAATGATCTTGTAAACTACACGTCCGACTTAGGTGAAACCTTTTTAGGGTCAGTAGGCATGTTATGTAGATTTGCGGAACGAAGGTCATTTTGCGCGCACGTGCTTGCAAGAGCGCGCACGTGCAACGCGTGAAATGACCAAAATAATAGATACAGCCGTAATTTTTCTATTTTTTGATTAAATGCTTTGATACTCCTAATATAAGTTTATATTAGTAGTATAGACGTGTTGACATGGTCAAAATAGCAAGATCTCACGCGCATGCACGTGCGCTTCGCTCTGATTGGCTGAAACTAAAGTCTCAATATCTTTCTTGTTTTTCGTCATAATCCTTTGAAATTTTGAACTTAGTCACACAATATGAAGATCTACAGCTTGATATATAATAATTTTCAAAAAAGCACGTTCATGCGCGTGTGCTGGCAAGAGCACGCACGTGCAACATGTGAAATTACTAAGATAATGGATGAAGCCGTAACTTTTCTATTTCTTGATAGAATTTTTTGAAATCCACAATGAATGAATATAGTAGTAGTATGGACAAGAAAAAATGGTCAAAATTGCAAGATCTGACGCGCATGCACGTGCGCTTTGCTCTGATTGGCTGAAACTAAAGTCTCAATATCTTTCTTGTTTTACGTCATAATCCTTTGAAATTTTGAACTTAGTCACATATTATGAAGATCTACCGCGTGATATATAAGAATTATCATGAAAGCACATAAATCCACGTGTGCTGCAATCTGATTGGCTGAAACTTTACATGCCTATATCTTTCTTGTTTCTCAACAAAACAGGATGAAGTTTAGAATATGAATAGGTATCATGGATTCCTACATGATATTGCTATCAAAATTAAATGCAAGGGCGTGCTTGCATGCACATGCGCACACGCAATGCGAAAATGAACAATATGTTTGAAAAACGGTAAAATTTATATTTTTATGAGTTTTTATTGATTTCTGGAATATAAAGATATGTTAATGGTTTAGACAACATGTCATGATCACCTTGCATGTGCATGCACGCGCGTTTGCGAACAATGCGTTAAATGACAAAAAGTTGATATCATTGTAGCTTTTAAAATTCTTTTATGAAATCCTGCGATACTAAGCATATTGAAAAAAGTTTTAAAGGAACTTTGCACAAAAAGGGAGTTGGGGAGCGTTTGGGGAACATCTGTAACGGTCCCCGTTACAATTAGAACTAGTTCTTATTATTATTATTATTATTTTTCTTCCTGGGAAAATCTTTTCCGCGAGTGATCTTGTAAACTACACATCCGACTTAGGTGAAACCTTTTTAGGGTAAGTAGGCATATTATGTAGATTTGCAGAATCAAGGTCATTTTGCGCGCACGTGCTTGCAAGAGCGCGCACGTGCAAATCTTAAAATGACCAATATATAATGGATATAACCGTAACTTTTCTATTTTGTGACGAAATATTTTGAAACTTATAATGTAAGGATATATTAGTAGTGTGCACAAGATGACATGGTCAAAATAGCAAGATCGCACGCGCATGCACGTGCACTTCGTTTTGATTGGCTGAAACTAAAGTCTCAATATCTTTTTTGTTTTTTGATAAAATCATTTGAAATTTTGAACATAGTCATACATTAGGGAGATCTACAGCCTGTAATATAAGATTTATCATGAAAGCATGTGCATGCACATGTGCTTGCAAGAGCTCGCACGTGCAACACGAGAAATGTCCAATCTAATTGATACAGACGTAACTATTTAAATTATTGATGAAATGCTTTGATATTCATATTATAAGTATATATAAGAAGGATAGACAAAATGACATGGTCAAAAAAGTAAGATCTCACGCGCATGCACGTGCGCTTCGCTCTGATTGGCTGAAACTAAAGTCTCAATATCTTTCTTGTTTCTTGTCATAATCCTTTGAAATTTTGAACATAGACCTACATTATGAAGATCTACAGCGTGATATATAAGAATTTTCATGAAAGCATGCGCATGCCCGCGTGCTGCAATCTGATTGGCTGAAACTTTAAATGATTATATCTCCTTTGTTTTTTGACAAGATGCTTTGAAATTTAAAACATAGTCATGCATTAGGATATACTACAATATGATGCAGAAAAAAAAATCATGAAATCACGCGCATGCACGTGTGCTGCAATCTGATTGGCTTAAACTTGAAATGGCTATAACTCCCTTGTTTTTCAACCAAACAGGATGGGATTTAAAATATAGATAGATATAAGGGACTCCTACAAGAAGGTATGGTCATCATGCACGTGCACGCACGTGCGTGCATTTGGAACGAGTGAAATGAAAAATACGTTTGAAAGAGTGATTTTTCATACTTTTGGACTGAATGCTTTAATATATTGTATATTAAGATATGTAGATAGTGTAGACAAGATGATATGATCATAACGCACATGCATTCACATGCGCACGGGTGCAATGCTAAAATTTGAATATCATTGGTATCCTGCTGAAAAACGTTGTTAAAATCAAAAATGCACAGAGTTTGTCTTATTTAATGAAGCTTACAGGGAATATGGCACCAAAAAGGAGTTGGGGAGCGTTTGGGGAACATCTGTAACGGTTCCCGTTACAATTAGCACTAGTTATTATTATTATTATTAGTCCCCTACCGGTGAAACCGGAGGGGACTATAGGTTTCCTCTGCGTCCGTCCGTCCGTCCGTCCGTCCGTCTGTCTGTCTGTCCGTCTGTCTGTCTGTCCCCGTCAGTCTGTCCCACTTGGTTTTCCGCACTTTTTTTCTAAACGCTTGCAGATATTGAGCTGAATTTTGGTACGTGAGTGTATCTTAATGAGTTACAGATCAAGTTTGAATTTCGTTTCGCTTCATTAATTTTTGACAGAATTATGACATTTTGAATATTTTTCATTCCCACTTGGTTTTCCGCACTTTTTTTCTAAACGCTTGCAGATATTAAGCTGAATTTTGGTAAGTGAGTGTATCTAAATGAGTTACAGATTAAGTTTGAATTTCGTTTCGCTTCATTGATTTCTGACAGAATTATGGCATTTTGAATATTTTTCATAATCGCTTAATTAAGATCGGGTTCGAACTGCGCTAACTTCCGATTGTCGACAAAATATGAAGCGAGGAAAAGACGATGGATAAATGAGTTGAATTGTCGTCTTAATGTTTATTATTTTATTAGATTTAAGGCATTTACAACTTGAAAATCTTTCAGTTTAACCTTGGACATGACTTTTGCACATTAAAAAATGGCATCCTGAAGAAAAAGGGGAACCCGGTAGGGGACATGTATTGCTTATGCAATACTCTCAGAATGCTTGTTATGTTCCCCAAACGAAGTTGGGGAACATATTGTTTTACTCTGTTTCTTATTAAGGTCTTCCGTCTTCACGGAAGACCTTATAGTTATTCTACTGTTTCTTATTATTATTATTATTATTCTTATTTTTTTTCCCAAAATTTTGTGCACGCGATTTCTCAGCAACTATTCCGCTGATTTTTATGAAATTTTCAGGAATTACGCGCAATAAGATGAACTTGATACATTTTTAAGGAAATTTGGAAATTCGCTTCTGGTGCCAAGTTATGGGCAATTTCCTGATTTTAAAATGCAATTTTGTCGCCCCTTTTTATCGTAAATGGCTAAAGATATGACCTGGAGACTTATTGGAGACGATAGTTCGTGACTTTGTGGTTTGCAGAATCACCTTTTTGTGCGTCGTCAGTTCTTCCGGTCGTTACGGCATGCGAATTTAAAAAAATTGTATTTTCTAACTTTTTTGTTTTTCAATATTTCTCATTTATTTTTGGTATATTAATAGAAACCCTTCCTATAATGCTTACTATATAATTTGTTTGAATGTTGATAAATCTAAACTCTAGATATTAGCATTCAAAAATCTGAAGCGGGTCCAAAATGGCGGCTGTCTCAGTCAACGTCGACATTTCGCAATAGGGGTTTTCGGAGGCAGCCGAGCGTTTGCTTGAATGAAAGTAACAAAAGGATAAATGAAATGTAAAGGAATACTTGGATTGTCACGTCGTAGTTACGTTGCAGTTCTGTTTCAAGCTAACGTCTTCTATAATTGGTTTTGGCTGGTTTTCAAAATAAAAAAAGAAAAGACTAAATGTGCAGATGAAATTCGATACCTAATATCTTTTGTGCACCACGGAAAAACAGATCTTAAATCGTACTTATAAGTTATACTGTCTCAAAAAAGAATATCAATGAATATTGTAAGTATAAATCTTAACCACTGTTTTCCTATGCACACTTGTGTCATATTAAACTAATGAAGAAGACAAAAATAAGAAAACGATTTTTTTTAAAAGATCGCTTCATGGAGTTTATTCAAGCATTCTTGTCTCAAAGACCTGATTCAAGTTATTGAGCATAAATGATATCTGATTCCTTGACCGTCGTAGGGCGAGCCAGATTTTTCGGCGAAACGTTTCAACCTATTTTGATTAATTAATCAGGATAGTTCACTTTGGGGATAAACAGGAAATTGAAAAAAGTTTAAAATTCATAACCGTTTCACCGCTTTAGTGTTACATGCATATAAACAATATGGAATTTGTAAAATGTGTTAAATATACTTTCTAAACCTCAAATGTTACACTATAAGAACGTTCTTTTTTGTAACTCGTGGCGTTTGGCGCTATATTTTGAATAGTGACCCGCCTTTCTTAATTTTAAGAGAGAAGCACTGTTTTGTTGATATATACAAGTAGATTTAGAGTAGAAGTCCCGATAGCGTAATATTTAGTGTGTTGGAATTTCATGCTGGCGACTAATGTGTTCAATCCCTCTTGTGGGCAAATCTTTTTTTACTTTTTCAGCTCGATTTTAAGTTTTCTTTCCGGAAAGTGACGGAAGACCTCTCGTTGCTCGCAACGAGTTTCACATCTAGTTATTATTATTTTTCTTCTCGGGAAAATTTTGTCCGCGAATGATCTTGTAAAGTACACATCCGATTAAGGGGAAACCTTTTTAGGGTAAGTAGGCATGTTATGTAGATTTGCGGAACGAAGGTCATTTTGCGCGCACGTGCTTGCAAGAGCGCGCACGTGCAACACGTGAAATGACCAATATGCTTGAAATTGCCGTAACTTTTACATTTTTCGATGTAATGCTTTGATATTTAGAATATATAGACATATTATAAATGTAGATAAGATGACATTGTCAAAATGCAATTTTGTGTGCACGTGCTTGCAAGAGCGCGCACGAGCAACACGTGAAATGACCGATTTAATTGATATCTATTAGGCGTAAATTTTTACCTTTTTAATGAAATGCTTTGAGACTCATAATATAAGGATATAGTAGTAGCATAGACAATATGACATGGTCAAAATATCAAGATCTCACGCGCATGCACGTGCGCTTCGCTCTGATTGGCTGAAACTAAAGTCTCGATATCTTTCTTGTTCTTTGATGAAATCCTTTGAAATTTTGTGCATAGCCATGCATTAGGATATTCTACAACATGATATATAACAATTTTCATGAAAACACGTGCATGCACGTGCGCTGCAATCTGATTGGCTGAAACTTTAAATAGCTATAACTCCCTTGGTTTTCAATCAAACAGGATGGGATTTGGAACATAGATAGATATAATAGACTTCTACAAGAAGGTATGGTCACCATGCACATCCATACACGTGCGTGTACGTGCGCTGCAATCTGATTGGCTGAAACTTTAAATAGCTATAACTCCCTTAGTTTTCAACCAAACAGGATGAGATTTGGAACATAGATATATATAATGGACTTCTACAAGAAGGTATGGTTACCATGCACATCCATACACGTGCGTGAACGTACGCTGCAATCTGATTGGCTGAAATTTTAATCAGCTATAACTCCCTTGGTTTTCAACCAAACGGAGTGGGATTTCGAACATAGATAGATGTAATGAACTTCTACAAGAAGGTATGCCACCATGCTCATGTATGCACGTGCGTGCACGTGAAATGAGTAAAATCAAAAATACACTTAAATGAGCGTATGTTTTAATACTTTTAGATTAAATACTTTAATATTTAGTATATTTAAGTATATAGATTGTGTAGACAAGATGATATGGTCATTACGCACATGCATTCACATGCGCACGCGTGCAATGCGAAAATTTGAATGAACTTGGTACCCTTCTGGGTAAACGTTGTTAAAGTCTCAAATGCAAAAAGTTTGTCTTATTTAATGAAGCTTACAGGGAATATGGCACCAAAAGGGAGATGGGGAGCGTTTGGGGAACATCTGTAACGGTCCCCGTTACAATTAGCACTAGTTTTTTTTCTTATTTGTTCTCCGGTACTTTTTTGTCCGCGAGTGTTCTCAGAAACTGTTCACCCAACTGAGCTAAAACCTTTTTAGGGTTAATAGGTGTGTAGTGTAGGTGTGCGGAACGAAGGTCATTTTGCGCGCATACGCCTGCACGTGCGTGCGCGTGAAATGAGTGAATTGACTGATATACTTAATATAGCTATAACTTTTACATTTTTTGATGAAATGCTTTGAAACTCATTACATAAGGATATATTAATAGCGTTAATTATATGACACTGTCAAATTAGCAAGAACTCACGCGCATGCACGTGCGCCTTTCTCTGATTGGCTGAAACAAAAATTTCAATATCTCTTTTGTTTTTCGACGAAATGCTTTGAAATTTTAAACATTGTCATGAATTGGGATATCCTACAACATAATATGGAAAAAATTTCATGAAATCACGCGCATGCACGTGCGCTACAATCTGATTGGCTGAAACTTTAAATGGCTATATCTCCTTTGTTTTTTGACGAAATGCTTTGAAATTTAAAACATAGTCATGCATTAGGATATCCTGCAATATGATATACAAAAAATTTCAAGAAATCACGTGCATGTACGTGTGCTGCAATCTGATTGGTTGAAACTTTAAATGGCTATATCTCCTTTGTTTTTTGACAAAATGCTTAGAAATTTAAAGCATAGTCATGCATTAGAATATCCTGCAATATGATATACAAAAAATTCAAGAAATGACGCGCATGGACGTGTGCTGCTTTCTGATTGGCTGAAACTTTAAATGGCCATATCTCCTTTGTTTTTTGACGAAACGCTTTGAAATCTAAAACATAGTCATGCATTAGGATATTCTACAATATGATTTAGAAAAAAATTCTTGAAATCACATAGATGCACGTGTGCTGCAATCTGATTGGCTGAAACTTGAAATGGCTATAATTCCCTTGGTTTTCAACCAAACAGGATTGGATTTAGAACTTAGATAGATATAAGGGCCTCCAACAAGAAGGTATGGTAATCATGCAAGTGCACGCACGTGCGTGCATTTGGAACGAGTGAAATTAAAAATACACTTGAATGAGTGATTTTTGATACTTTTGGACTAAATGCTTTAATATATAGTATATTTAAATATATAGAAAGTATAGACAAGATTATATGATCACTACGCACGTGCATTCACATGGGCACGCGTGCAATGTTAAAATTTAAATATAATTGGTATCCTTTTGGGAAAATGTTGTTAAAGTCAAAAATGCACAGATGTTGTCTTATTTAATAAGGCTTACAGGGAATATGGCACCAAAAGGGAGTTGGGGAGCGTTTGGGGAACATCTGTAACGGTTCCCGTTACAATTAGCACTAGTTAAATTTTGATTTTGTAGAAAACATTGGATCTTAACATTGGAAATGACCCAACTACATACGACGCCATTTTGACGGCTTGTAAAAGCGTGATGGACCATTGTATAAAGACGGGTGAGGCAAATACGTTCATCTCTCCATTTCCCAGATTCAAATAATTTATGAAACTTGCAAATTGATAGTTTCTCATTCTGCATATCTATTCATTGTTTATTATAGATTACAAGCAACAAATGATTTCATATTTCATTAAAAAAAAAAAAAGTTACATGTACATATATTAGCCAGTACTATGGCAACGACGTACTTATTTTCACCGCACATATTGTCGCCAAACACTTTGGGATACTTAAACGAATGTTGTTTTTTTTTTTGTTTTTTTTTTGTTTTTTTTTTTTGTTTTTTTTGCATTGTAACAAATATGCTTTTCAGTACTTCATCTGAAAATTGTTAGTACCACACAATAAAAAAGAATTATTTCGTATAGCAAGTCCTCGTTTCATGAACCAATTGTATAGTGGAATCAACCCAAGCTGTCTGGCTGGATCTTGGTTGACAGAAATACTAAACACCAACTTGTGAGTTTGATTTCAATATGAAAAAAAAGTGTCATGTTTTTTTTTTCTTTTCATGTCATATAAAAATATAGAACTTAAACATAAAAATCTCAAGTTCATAGAAGGAGGTTTTTCTTCTTTTACCGTAATTTATCTAGCAAGTTGAAAGTTCGTCATAAATATTGTTTCAAGACACACATATGAAGTCGCACCAGTGTTTGTTCTGATGGAGAAATACATGATGAAGAAGTTAACTTCTATATTGGGATTTGAAAATGGAGACGGTGTAACAACTCCAGGTAGATATTACTCAATGGCTGTACAATATGGATAGGTATATTAATATCATTAATGCCTTTTGGAACTTTCACAACACTGCCAGAAGAAATTAAACGACCCTGTCAGCAATATCGGTCCAGAAAGTAAAACTATACAAAATACTGTACTGTTTAAAGGATGTCCCATCTATGTTGTCTTCTTTTTCTACTGCCTAACTTAATTATCTTAAATTAACTGATTATATTTATTCTACAGATTTCTGAGTAAATTTTAGTATTAAACATTACAGTGGACCTATTTCATTGTAGGTGGTTCCTTTGCAAACATGCTTGGGATGCATTTAGCCAGACTTCAGGTTGATCCAAACATAAAATCAAACGGCATGGGGTGCGGCAAGAAGTTGATTTTATTCACTTCTACTGAGGTGTGTTTTCAGATGGAAATAGGAAATTATGCAGAGTTCTGTTTTTGTAAAGATTTTTTTTTAATTTTGTGTGGATGCTTGATTATTTGTGAAATTAACTTGGAGAAAGTTTATGTTTGTTAAAAGACTTAAATATCTGGGAATACTCAGGGTTAAGTGACATTTAGATTCAGAGATTCCCTTATCATAATAATAAGTTGTCATTCTTTCTACCAATTTTTACGTACACGGCCCTGCGTGTGTTAAGCATCGATTTAATGCAAATGCCATTGACTGATACATTGTTACAATCAAAAGTACTTTTGTATATGAATTGTTAAAAGGATGCTTGGGTTTTTCATCGACAATAGACAAAGAGAACCACCAACAAATAAATAGTATGACATACGAGATGATTTCAGCTTTTTCATCGTCAACCTTCTTTACTGCTATAGTGATTTTCTGCTATCGCTTGCATATGATGTTTATGTCTCACAGCTTATTTGACACTGCATGCTCTTACTTCGATCCTTAAACCAAGGCGTCAGAATTTTTTTTTTATTTTTTTTTTTTGATTTTACGGGGATCTCAATCTCATACAAAGTCTTCATTATAATGTCCTTGCTAATAAGGTCATTATACCGACCAAAGAATTTACGAAATGTTGACTTAAAACGAGGATGTTGATAATCCTGTAACATTAACGTATATGTGAGTAGCCTGCATCAGTTAAAAAAATGATCGTACCAAAAGCATGCTCTTGAGTAGCGAATAAGCTTGAGAATAACTGAAATGTGCAGTTGAAGGCAGCATATTAGTATATAAATAAAGAAAGCTAACGATGGATAAAGCTGAAGTCATCTGTTCGCTACAATTAAGTTATTACTCGGTCATTATAGTACAGTCACTGTGGATTATTATTTTTTATAAAAAGGATATGATAAACTCATTCAGCTACTAAAGTTTAATAATGCAAGGATTTGATTATCTTTTTCTACTCTTATCTTGTTTAATGTTAAGACCTTTCCTTCAAAATCAATTCAATTGAAATAGGTCCATAGGTTTAAATATTTGAATATATGTATATTTGGCGTACTTGTTTGATTGTCGTATTATACAGAATCACGAATACTATATTTAACTTTTGAAACCTTGATTCGCCCACAATGTCACTGGTTGACTGTTGTCCGTCATCTTCTTTAGTCACAGAAATTGTCCTTTTATCTTTGCTAAATGTAACATCGAATATAAGTTCGAATATATTTAAGAACTCGATTTTGAACCATAAAAATACATTATGTTTAATTTAAGTTGAATATGTCATGGAATGTGCATCTATGAAAAGATTACTTGTAAAATGAGTAGTGTAATCATAATTTTATCAAAAGTCATCTGTATTTTTATTCAGTAAGTAGCACTCCTTTGAAAAACTCAGTAAATGAAAAATAAAGTGGAGAAGAATTATACTTTGTTAAAAAGGAATAAAAAATCTTATTAAAAGAGTTATTTTCTGAATATTTATCATATTTATTTGTTGATGTAATTTTTGTCACAACAGGCTCATTACTCCATTGTAAAAGGAGCAAGTTTTCTAGGATTTGGTGAAAAGAATATAGTCAAAGTAGAAACAGATGAAAGAGGAATGATGAAGGCAGATGTATTGGACCAAAAGCTGAAAATGTGCAAAGATGAGGTAGTTTTTACTTTGTACGTCATGGAATAGTTGGCATCTTTAGATGCTTTTGTAAATGGGGCATTAGTACACATTTAAGTTATTTGTTACTTATTTGTTATAACACATGTACAATACCTTTAATATACTGTAGTAAGAAAAATGTTCAATATAAAAGAGGAAAAGAAGCACTTTGACTTCAGAAATAAAATATTAGCAATATGTATTCCTTTAAAACCTTTAATTTATTTCAGGGTAATGTTCCTGCTTTTGTCATGGCAACAACAGGATCAACTGTTTTAGGATCATGTGATGACTTGAATGCAATTGCAGAAGTATGTGAAAAGCACAAGATATGGATGCATGTTGATGTAAGTAAAGTGACATTTATTATTGTGAAATTTACATCACATTTGAAGTTAACCATTCAGCAATCAGATGAATCATAATGTATGTTATTTTTCTTTTAATTTTTTTTTTCTCTCCTGAAGCTTATTGCTTTTTATAATAGTTTAAGACTTGAACATTCATAGACAGATATTAAATTCCGTACTCATGACCTTGGTTTATTTTGATGTAGACGCATGTTAAATATTAAAAATGATCTTTATTGGAAGTTGGAACGTTACCCTTAAACGATTTTAATAGTTTTTTGCCAAGGATTACTGCTTTAACGACTTCAACGAGCATGATACCTTGAATGCTTAATGTTTCTTCGGCTACGAAATCACTCTCTTGTGAAACATTAATAATGATACTCTTTGGAAATGTGTTAGGTTTACCTCATTAGATTTAAGTTTTTTTTTCCATTCTAAAAATCTCAGTTACCCACTTTAATCAGTAAAACACGACTTCTGTATCTTTTTCATTAAAATCTTCTTGAAACCTGGGGTGTTTTAAGTAACCGTAAACGAGGTCAAACGCCTTGTTTTAGAGGAGGTAAATTTTCATCCAGAATAATTTGGCAGCCATAACTATATTAACATTAAAGATACATATTTTTAGAAGATTATTAAGAACAAAGTTAATTTTCTGAGAAAAATATTTTTAATTCTAATAATTCTTTAATTAACTAAAATAATTCAAAGTAAAAATATTCTTTTGTACATAAAACTACGACAATTTAGATAAAAAGACAAACTGAAGGATATCTTTCTCGAGGAAATAGGCATATTTTTTATATACTTTTATCGAAAGATTAGCACATTGATAAATAAAGTGTTCATGGCTATTTCATCTAAGTATTATCGAAAGAGCCCGAATGAATGCAGATTACGAGGATAGCGTAAAAGAAATCTAAATGACTACAATTGTTTGTTCTTCTATTCTGTAACGTATGTAAATGGCTTGATCTTGACGCATTGTTTTCATAATATACATACATTGCTGCAGATGTAAGAAGGATAACTGCATTTTATTACATTGCATCCGTCCTCGTTCCAAGAAAGTTAACTGTAGATTCCTTATTTTAGCGATTATTTATTATCGCGAAAGGCAACGACGAATCGCGGGTAAAATAATTTATGAGGAAACGGTTGATTAAAAGATTTTACATTGATTTCAGCACCATTCAACAAATAAAACACATAATTTTATTTTGCAAGTGATGCTTCTAGCGAAATTACGCGAAAATTAATTCCACGCATATATCTAGCATTTTATAGTAATTGTACTAAAAAATACCTTGTGGCGCAGTGGTTAGAACGTTTGCTCTAAAATTGCAGAGTAATTAGGGATTGGTTCACAGGTTTAAATCCCACCGCAGGACGGAAACAGGTCCTTCAAATGAGGCTATATAAACCAAAGCCCTGTGTCACTGTAGGTGCTGACACTTAAAAGAAGTCTGATTGCTTGAAAATTATAAGTACCGAGTAAATGTGACAATTTGTAATGCTCTATCGGCAAGTTGTGGCGTCTCAATATGAGTGAAAAATTCTCAAATGGACGTTAAGCCATGTTACAACCAATAAACAATATATCAAATATTAAGTAGTACACGGACCAATAATCAATAAAATCATATAAATGTTTTAGTATCTGTTGTCTAATATGATGTTATTTCTGTTGGAAGGCTGCCTGGGGTGGAGGTGTAATTCTCTCCGATAAACACAAACATTTAATGAACGGAGTGCACAGGTCAGTGGATTAATCGAGGAACAGTTTGTTTTCAAAAGATATCACCTAAAAGAATGAATGCAATCAGTTATATATCCGTATTTAAATTTATCACTTTCAGAGAATGAAACCCCTTCTTTGCTTTAAAATGAAAATAAAATTGAAAACTTATATGTTTATCGTATGAAAAATATGACATAACTATAAAAGGCGGTCATTAGAAGCCTTCTGTGGATATTAAAGAAATGTCATTTATATTGTACAAGGTCACCTGACTTGTCAAGTCATATCAAACATTATCTGGTAAATTATTATGACCTAATCAATTCATCAAAACAGAAATTTCAAAAATACTTTGCATCTGTAAGAAAACTTTTTTTATTTTTCAGAGCAGACTCGGTAGCTTGGAACATCCATAAAATGAGCACTGGTCTCATTCAGTGCTCTTTGTTTCTGGTCAAGAAAAAGGTAAGGTGCATTTCATAATAATAATTCATGAATATTTTGCATGTATTAACTAAATAAATTCAATTGCTCATCGCTGTAAAAATATCCAGGTTATTTTGTATACAGTCTAATTTAAGATAGATTAAATACGTTTCTTAAATAAATATTATTCTAAGAAAAGCAAAACTGCATTTTGTTAAACAGGGATCAAACCATTCACATAGATACTAGTAATTTTGATGAAGCAAAAGATCTTTTCTGGTTAGGCAACCCAATGTCAACTTAAAGACCATGCAATTAATCCACAAATGTTATCGATGTTATTTATTGTGTTTTAGTCTTATGCAATTCAAGTAATCTTCATATATTCGTAATTTTCAGGGGCTGTTAGAAGAATGCAATAGATTCAACGCTGAATATTTGTTCCAACCTGACAAACACTATGATGTGTCTTATGATATCGGTGTGTTTCTATTATTGCAATGTTAATTTTTTTTAATATACTGTACGTGTACATACATTGGGCATTCAGTTTTTGGCGTATTCATAAATTAGCGCTACACACTTCCGCGCTTTATATTATATTCATATTTTTTCTAAGCTGGATTCATATGTAAGCTCACCGTTGTCCGGGCCAGAGCTGCTTAAATATGAAGCCCGCTTTTTAAGTACACGTACAGTATTTTAATGATGGTTTAGTGTTCATTTTTACATTTTATTCATGGCCTGTCAATTGCTAGGCAGAATACGACCCAGCGATAGGTAATACTTGCAAACGAGGTTATTAGATATAAAATGACTTTAAATAAATCATACTCAATGCGTGCTCTTGGGGGGACATAAACATAATGTACAAGCGCATATTCCTTCATAAATTAGAGAAGTTGACATGGATAAACTGAACTCTTCCTCCTCATCATCATCATATATTTGTACTTTAGTTATTAATTGGTAGCTAACATCTGTAGGCAGTAAAACATCCTGATAATACTAGTAACTATGATTGTAATATGATAACGTCGATATGTCTAATTGTATTTTTTTTTTCATGTAGAGTTTTTTTAATAAATTCTTCTTCATTAAAATATATTTTAATTCAAGTTGTAACACGTCATTTGATTGGATAGAAGATTTTATCCATTTTGTATAACATAACTTGCCAACGTCACAATGAGTTACGTCAAAAAACGTATTACTCCGCTTGACGTTACTTTTAAAATAATTTTGTTTTAGTCATATATTGTAGTCGCAAAACAACCATTTTTACTTAATTATCAATAAAGACTAATACTTGTTATCAAGAATCTCAAATGTTTGCATTCAAATGTTACGATTGTCAAAACTTTAAACATCTATTTAATGACAGTAGTTTACTCTGCGTATCGCGGGAGAGGCGGTCAATTCTGATATTCTAATGAATTTTCTATTGATTCCAGGAGATAAAACGATACAGTGT
The DNA here is from genome assembly GCF_032062105.1 of Saccostrea cuccullata. NCBI lineage: Eukaryota > Metazoa > Mollusca > Bivalvia > Ostreida > Ostreidae > Saccostrea > Saccostrea cuccullata. The sequence goes on from NW_026928561.1 coordinate 112,278, forward strand.
GGACGTAAAGTGGACATATTCAAATTATGGTTGATGTGGAGATCACGTGGCGATAGTGGTATGGCAAAACAGGTGGAAAATTCTTTTGAAAATGCCATGTAAGTCCTTTTTCTCCTAAACCATATTAGATTGATTGATTGTATATTGTTTAACGCTAATTCGGTAATTTTTCAACCATGTTTCGGCGGACTATTAGTTTAGATAATTGGCTTTTGAAAGTTTTTGGTTTCTCTTGCGGACCCAGTGAGCCTATTCTTTTTCGAACTCCAGAGAAACGATCTTTTACATGCCATAGGGGTTGTCATCCTTGACACGGGGCACCATAAAACGTCCGGTCCGACGGACTTATAACCATATTAGAAGACAGTTAAAACAATTGTTATTTGTTATCTATGAATTATCGTCAAGATGTTTTCCTCTGAGTTTTTGTCCTAAGATAGTTTATGTATTGTTCTTCGTCTTATGTACCTTTAAATTTTTCGATATAATGTTACAACAGGTAACAAAATTGATTTTTCTGCTTTATTCTGATTTATTTTTAACTGAGTCTACAATTTTGATCTAATTTTAGGCTCATCGTTTAGTCCGTATATTGCCTTCAATATTAAGGTGGATGCTTTGTGTATTTGTTGCAAAAAGAATAATCTTATAAAATATTTCAGAATAGTATCTTCACTAATATTATACTAACATGAGACAAATACTAGGATAATACAACTACAATTGCATGAGATTTGATAGTTTCTTTACTTTGGTTTATAAGGCATCTATTAAATGGATTGAAGAGTAGAGAAGGATTTCGTGTTGTTCTGCCAGAGGTTAGTGGATTTCAAGTGATTTCCATAGTAAATCAAACATTTATTTAAAATGGCAACGATTATACTAGCTAGTATATTTTATTTTTATGGCATCTTCCATTGATCAAAGATCGAGAATATTAACTGAAATGATAAAAATCTACAATTTAATAAATAAATTTATCTTAATGTTTACTTATATATTCTGATTTTCTATTACTAACATGATTTTTTATATATAAAATCGATTGCATATTTTCTCAGTTTCAGTGTCCTAATCTTTGTTTCTGGTATATACCCAAGAGACTCAGGGGAAAAGAGGAAAATAAGGAATGGTGGGGAGAAGTATCTAAGGTATAATTAAAAGAACACAGCGTTGATATACAAGTTCTTTACAAATAAATGAGAGTATTATTCCATAGAGGATAAGATTCTTATCAACTGGGTCAAGTTTTAATCAAAATTAAATTCAATGAGTATATTGTTTTACAATATTTCTTATCAATAAAAATGTTTTATAAAATTGTTTCATCCACTAAAAGAGTTTTTTTTATTACAATTAGTAATAAATTACTTCAATAAAAACATTTAACAAAGTTCTTACACACACATATAAAACACGTTTGCACACAATACAACAGTATAAATATTTGCTACTTTAATGAACATATGTTAAAATTTACAAAGACATAGGCGAACCTATACAAATTAGAAATGTCTTTGGTTGCTTCAACTGTAAATGGCTAAACCAAAAAAAAAAGCATTTGAACAAAGTAAGCATAAAATTTAAATCAAGTGGAATTTTTTAGATAACTTTATTTGCCTTTTTTGAAATATGAAATGTCGAACACATTTATCCAAATTTTTAATTTTATGTTTGAGTATACTTAGTAAACAAGGACAGAGTGATTTTAAAATAGATGTTTCCTTATCATTTTCATTATAAATTGCAGATTGCTCCTCAAATCAAACGAAAAATGATGGAACAAGGAACAATGATGATTGGATACAATCCCTTGACGACCAAGGGATATGTCAATTTCTTCCGCGTGATCATCACAAATCCAATGGCGACTAAAGAAGACATGGATTTTATACTTGATGAAATGGAACGTCTTGGAAGTGATCTTTAATGATGGACAAATAATTAAGAGGAAATGTCTCTATTTCTATTTTACCTTATTGATGCTTTACTGATATTTCATAGTGAAATAAAGTAAAGCAAAACTCGCTTAAATTTCACCTCTAAATGGTGTCTCTGATTCTTTTAAATTTTATAAAGTTTTGTCATTATTTGCTTTACAGTATCTTCTCTACTTCTTTGCATTGTCTAATTAAAGACAAATAAATTATCATGTATTGGAACTTATTGGTTTGTTTGGCTTCAAGAGATAGTAATAAAGAGGAACTCAGGTTGAATTTGCGTTTTATAAGTATATTTTTTTATTTTTAAAGCAAGTTATTTAGTTATTATATTTCTTCTCTCTAGTTTTAACAAGCCTTGTTGAAAAATCATTGGAAACGTTTTTCATATGAAATATAACGATAAAATATTAAATTTATCGAATAAGCCATTTTAAAAGACTTGAAAGGTTCATTATGAGTTTTGAGTAGTTATCAACTATCAAAAATTCAGATTCTGTTTGAGTAGATTCCTCTTTCTATCAAGTATCTGAATTCAATGAAATGCGGAGATAAGATCTGTAAAGTCTTAGCATGCTTTTAAGGTACAGTAAAACTATAAAAAATTAGAGTAATAAAAACTTGCACTTCTAATAATATAAGAGGTGTAATCAGGTGCCATGGAGAACCAAGGATTCCCCCTGTCGGTCGGTTATATTCGCCGTAATCTCTTTCGCTTTATCTGCTTAATGGATCCAGTATGAAATTTGCGTTAAATATAACAGTCAAAATTTAACCTAAACAGGTTATTAGTTCATACTAAGACGCTACAAAGATAATTACAATGTGCACATAGAAGGCGACCCATGTTGACAGGGGGTGCTTACCCTTCCATGGCACCTGATACCACCCTTTGCGTTAAGAAGTTTTGTTTGCTCGTTTTTATAATGAATTTTAAGCAGAATTACTGTCCGTTTGCTCAAAATCCTTTGCAGCAAATTGCACATCTATAAAAGAAATCACAGAAATAACTTATTATTCTAGAGAAAAAAATCGCTATTGCTTCAGTGATAACTTTTCCTTTTTTTAATTTCTGCGCAATCCACTGTTTTTCTCAGAAAATCGAAAATATCTTACACCAATAATATTGCGCTGTAAAAACTCGTAAGAGAAAATTCAATTGTGTGAAATACATTCCATGTTTTACAACGAACCTTTGGATGTTGGGGAGTTTGGTCTAAGCGATAACTATTACAGGATCAAGACGTAACAAATTTAACTTTTGACAATATCCCCTTAGTGTGCACGTGTTTTTGAAACTTGCTCATTTTGCATTTTTGCTTTATCTAAATTACACATCTGGGTTAAAACTAACCTAGATATATCGTAACACTTCTTCATTGAATTTGTTTTTTCTTTTATTAAATGACACTGTAAATACTTTAAAAACACGCACAGACTTTTACACACGACGCTGTCTGTGGTATGCTACCCCTATTTTATGTATCGATAAAATGTTTTCTTGAAAAGACAGATAAAAGATATTTACAAGACTCTCTTTTAATACACACGTGTTTTTATTTTGTACTCATCAACAACTGGTTATAACGCTGCCTGTGATTGGTCGAAAAAACTTTCAACGTTGCAGCACATTGAAATCCGTTAGTTCACCGAAATTTCTTGGTACAAGATCGGTGAATTCGTTTCCACAAGATTGTAATAATATTTATTACATCAAATAATTTTGCAAATGAGGTGACATTTTAATAATGAGTGGACCAGTTTTATGGACGATTTGTATATCTCTTTTCCTTTGCACAAATACATTGTCCGGTCAAGAAGTGTCTGGTAAGTGTTACTGCATTGCTCAATTTTATTCATAGAAATCTTTATTCTGCGTTGTGCAGAGCTCGTAGAAATGTTTCAAATTGCAAAACAAATGGTTTAAAATAATACTGAAACTGATGATTGAACATCTATATCCAAATGCTTTTACAATTTGATCCATTTAAAATGGGATCGAAAGCATATGCTTTTCAATTTTGCAAAATAAATCACAAAGCATTAGATAAATTAATTTATAACATTAATACATATAGTGTAAAACATGTCTTGCATTGTATACGCAGTCAAATAAAAATCTCAAAGTACATGTACTGGGAAAAACATTACAGAGGTAAGGCAACTGCTATCTGTTGTATGTATATGGTCTATATATGTTCTAGAGTTCCATGTTTGCTATGATCCTGATTTGTATTATTTAATGGACTTTTGAGCTTGAATACTATTTATCTCCATATATTTCATTTATAATTTTCACGGAAGGGACACTCCTATGCGAACCAAGCAAGCATAATCTGAATTGATACTTTACATTTTTGCACCACACCGCAAAGCATTCTACATTTACCTGTAAAAATTTTTATGTCTCTGATACTGTTATTTTGGAATTTGCTGATACTCTGATTTGTTTAAATGACGTATCTTGTAGTGCAGGTAAAAATCAGCGATGATGATCGTCTCATAACGTTTTGCATCGTTGTGCGATAGAGTTCTTACTTATTATTGAATTTACTACAAAACTACTTTTCTGCTATTGTATTTTACTATTTATATAAGAAAAAACACGTTTAAATTTGATGTTGATGCAAAGGCGTTGGCATTCTAGGAAACATACCTACAATGCAAACGCCTTGTTCCTCTTATTACCGGCTTGTTAATCCCAGCAGTCAAAAATATATGCAAGAAAACCGTTAAACAATAGATCACTTTTTTATGTATTAGTATTTTTTTCATACTAATAATATTTTCAATAATTAATTAATGTATTCAAAATGGCTGACATATTTAAAATGGCTGTTCTGTCAATATCTCAAAAATAAGTTTAACTTAACATTTAACATTTAACTTTAGATTGATCAAGGTACTAGAAATAATGGTTAGTTGCAGGCTTACACAAAATATATTCTATCATTGATAAGTTCCAATCATCATTATCATTTAAATGAAAATTAATTTGAAATTACACTGTAAAAAATGTGTTTAGATGATAGACACTTTCCTAAGCACTTTCTTGTCACACTTTTTTTTATGCGTTGAAATTCTAAACACATTGAATTTCATTACGTGTAACGGAAAGTGTTTACAGCCTAAACACTTACATGTTTAGACTTTAAACACTTTACAAAAGATGTGATGATACATGTTTACAAATTAAACACTTGGATGTTTTCGTTGTCTTCCTGCAAGAAAACTGAAAAAATAACAATTGTTTACATTTTAATATTTATTCAATGAACATTCAAACATGGATTTTTTATAAAGAATTTTAAATTAAATATACATGATATTTTTACACGCTGGTTTTAATTCTAACCAGATTAGCAAGCAGTTATTCCTCATGTCTGTATCAAGTTTAACTTCCAGAAATTTTTTACTGAACAACACACGCATAATTTGTTTTCATCTGTGACCATCAGTAGGTAATCCACTGTCATTATTCGAGAATATTTTTAGGTTGTTCAAAGCTATTACGAACAGCAGACTTCACAAAACTCAGTTTCCTCTAGAAAGTAAGAAGTGTTGAACAATGTAAGAACGATGGCATGTCATTGTGGACTTGGAGATGGCAACAGTTTCTCTGATACGTGTATTTTTGCTTTCAAGTTCGCTGTGGACCATATCCTGTAAGAAAGAAAATCAAATTTAATCAAAATATGCTCCTCACTGGCTGGATTTGTATGAACTTTTTTTCTTGTTTGATAGCTATTATTGTGCTGCTTTTATTGAACCTCGTCGATATAACCACTATTTAGTTTTGATACTGTTATAGATATTATTGATATTCTATATAATGTACTCCTTTCTAGATTTCAGGAATGCAAATTATAAGCGAAGGGAATCTTGATCTACAACTACATGTGCAAACGCATGTCTATTTACGTAGCCCATCGTGGTCAATTTATGTAAAATAAAAATAATAGTTAACATACCTTTTATCGCAGTAATGTTGCAGTTTAAATGCATTTCACAATCTCTTCATGGTTATCACTTTGATTAGCATTCACTTCCTTTAATCCATCTTCTTCTAGCTAACATTGGGATTTCCTTTGTTTCGATAACCGCTCTATTTATCATTCGAATATATATGCGTCATTTCCGGGAAGATAACTCTGCACTTCACAGAAAAATGTTCAATTTCTAAACACTTATATCTAAACATGTGTTAAATCTTAACATCATTTAGATATAACACACGTTTAGACATAAGTGTTTAGCCGTTAAACACAATCTAACACACGTTTAGACCTAAGTGTTTAGCCGTTCAACACAATCTTATACATGTTTAGGTCAAAACACGTAACGGAAGTGTTTATTTTCTAAGCGCATTTTTTACAGTGTATGGCTGCTATATTGCTTTTTACCCTCTTCATTGTTTACTTTGTAGGACATTACATATGGGATGCATATTGAGTTAATGAATTGAAAATTAAGACACCATTTTTTCTCATTTTACCTTGGATATTTTCAAGTTCTGTTTTGTGCTTTAGAGATTGCATACTTAATCGATAAGCTTTTAAATTGTTTGTGCTAATTATTTTTTTCAATCATCCAACTTCATTTAATCTTATTATGAAATCAGCCTTTATTATCTTTAGAACAGGTATATATTGTAAATTTTGAATTTTTTAATAATATTTCAAAGAACAAAGTTTTGTACATTTCCTAATCCTGCATTTTATTATGAATTTTGTATCATATTATATCTGTTGATAGTTGATTTTTTCATTTGTTTTTTTTTTAATCGTTTAAATTCAGGAATGGTTTAAGACATTATTTATCACATTCTGAAGTGCTGAAGGAGATATTCCCGGGATCTACAAAATAAATTTGAATCGGTTACTTAATGTTACCGATCTTATCTTTCATCCTTATCTCTACTCACCTCTGTACAGAGCCGAATCTACAGAGCTCATGGGAGGTCGAGCGTTAACAGTTCACATGACCCATTTTTCAAATTTAGAACGAAGAAGCTTTAAGAAGAATTGGAGCAAGAGAAACTGCCAGCTTGGCACTGTATAATTCATTGACCTTTATCAAAAGATTTGGTACACGTATGAAGTTAGTCGGCTTGTTGAGTCTCAATTAGTTGCCAAAAGATAGTTTGCAAATACATATTATACAATCGTTTTGTCTTTTTAAATATTGGTAAAAGTCGTCCAAGGTTTCTACATTTTTTTTTTAGTAAATCGAACAAAGATCTAATCAATATATATTTAAGTTTTATCAACTGATACATTTGCATGTGGCGATGTACACTAAGACCTTCAAGTTGTTTCTATGAAAGATTATCTTTTGCAAGATTTACTTCCAATACATTATTATAAAAAATAAAGACATCAAAAGGCTTGCTGTTTTAAAGGGTGGAATTAATTTGACCTTTTTGCGCTAAGATTTTATTCGGTCATTGGCATTCAAATGAAAAATGTAAATAATTTTCTAAGCAACCATTATCACTGATCACAAAAATATTTGCAGCTGTTAAAAAAATTTCCACAGTACTATGCTACAGCAAATTTGAGAAATGACGTTTTTCAAATTTATATACGGAAAAAAACTCCAAAAGAACTCAGAGCAAATTTGAAATCACAATTTAAAATGTTTCCCAAATCATCAATACATATTATTTATCCACCCTTTTATAGAACCATTCCGCATGAAAAAAAAATGCAAGATAGGCTTTTTAATTTAACAGAAACGTGTAAATACAGTTTATTTGAATGACTTTCGTTTTTTGAAAACATTCGCATTCTAAACGTTAGATCGACAGATTTCTGAAGTAGAAGGCTAGTTTTCTTATTGACAACATGCAATACAATAGCTTTATAATTTGGATTAGTTGAAAGTTTCATAGGTTTGTATTAATTGTTCATTATTTGATCTTTTTCCTTCTTAATCATAAATTGTTTTAAAAAACAGGACTATTTTTGTAGTTTGATGAAGTTTTGTCAATGAACCATACATATATTTACATTATTTAAAAAACCCACTAAACTAGAAATAATATTCAAACAGGAATTAGGACCTCTGTTTTTATATTTTGGTAAGTCACCATGAAGAGACATTGGTGTCAAACTACCACGTTCACAACGTGATAAACGGATTTTTTTCTATCACATGCCTCACGTATTCATGTTTACATACCACTTTCATCTCCAGAAACATAGTGGATGAGTCGCCCTTTTGATCCAATCCACAAAGACATGCAAAGGACCACTTTTCATTCCAAAACAGATTTATGACAAATAATTTGAAGTTTTAGGGATGTCAATAATCTCGTTTCAATACTAAGTTGGTTTCTTTTATGGAATCCTGTGGTCTTTCAATTAACATCTTATTTTCACAGGCCTTGCCAGTTGCCCAATTCTTGTTGTATTATTCAATAAAAAATGTTTAAAGTGATTATGCTTATCTTTTTTTAAATCTAAATTGATAGTTAATTGTTCTGTTTGATTCAGAATTGAGACAAACGGATGACAATTTTTATGATTAGAAGACAGGAGAAAAAAATTACTCTTTTGTGAGAACTTTTACCATTTATTGTGATTTCAGAGGTTTAGTTTGCCTACTTCTAAATTTGTATTGTTTTTCTGGACTTTGAAATGACCACAATTTCGCTGTTTTCTTAATGAATGCATTTCATAACTGATTTTTCAGACTCTTATTAGGTAAGATTTAGCATATTTTTTTATGTTTTTTTACCCATTTATTCCAAATGGATCATTTGAGATAAACATAGACAGAAAAAAAATTATTGTAACTTTATTCTTGATGCACGCTAAATTGATAGAAGAGCTACATATTCTGATTTTCTGCAGGTGTCACTATTACTTCAATAAGACATATTTTACAAAACCTGCTTGTCAATTTTTCACAACTGAAAAAATAAAAAAGACATGGACGGAGAAGGCATGCGAAATTCCTTAAGTTCGACAAGTAAGAAAGTGAAAAGTTATATAGCAATTATGGAAAGAATTCTTTTATATTTCATTAGTATAATAGGTTCATAAACTTTTTTTTTAATTTCAACTTTAACTTTTATATAAAATTAAGTATATACAAAAGTATGTTCATATATACATGTATATCTTCATTCAGCTGAATAGCATATACAGGTGTCAAACTTACATCGGGACACAAACATATACATGTTCACATCTATAGACAATTGTGAAAGTTGTTTTAATATAGATAAGAGAAAAGAGGAGAGAAAGTAAGAGAGAAAGAAACACCAAAGATGGTGGGTTTTTTCATTACATTAGGGGGGTATATCTGAGAGTTTCAAAAGTAAAAATTTCTCTATCAAGATTCTTTCCACAATAATTGTTTTTAGAGTCAGTGTACTTAGAACAGGGGGGGTTATATTTCACTGAAAAAATATAATTTTTAGTTATCAGTGTAATCAGATTTTGCACTTTATGGAAATCCCTATTCTTATGTTTTCCAAATAATATTGTTGCTCTGTCAAAAACTATAGCTATATTAAACTTACACAAAAACCACTCTTCGATATCACTCCAAAGCTCTTTTACCAAATAACATTCAACAAAAAGATGTTCAATTGACTCAATGTCAGTCTTACAGAAACTGCAACCTGGCGACTCCTTTATCATTAGTTTAAAAAGATATAAATTTGTAGGGACTATTCTATGTAAAATTTGAAATTGATGCCACTGAAGTTTAGATTCTTGTGTTAAATTTTAAATGGAAGTTCAAAAATTTTATTCCACTCGAGCATGGTGAATCGATATCCATTTTCATTCCATTTTAAAATTGAAGTACTTGTTTCTTTCTTTCTATTAATAAGAATATCATTCATGTCTTTACAACGTTTCATATTGATATAAACATCTTCACAGAACTGGGTATATTTTGGACCATATGAAAAAAACATATTCATTTGGTTTTTGTTAACAAGTCTGTCTATCACAGCCTGTTTTAAACCAGAAAATTCAACAAAGATTTCGCATATAACAATTGATAAATATCATAAATGAAATTTTATATAGCGAGAATTATTTTATGAAGTTAGACATGCTGAAATTAACGCGTTCTATGCACCAAAGTGATTAATATAATGATTTTTTAAAAAGATGTGTTTAAAGAAGCTGCTTTATAACTTCCAAAATATTTTAAATATTTATTTCAGAGCGTTTATCAAGATCTGTATTAATATTAACAGGACTAATTTTGAGCAATTTCATTTTTTTTTTTTTTTTTGAAAACCCTGAAAGCTTTGATAATATAATATTACGAATGGCTTACTTTATTTATCTTCCTTTTTTATGTCTACTTTATTTATAGTTTTTCAAGATTTCATGTAATGATGTTTTAGATTCTCAGATTTTTTTTTTTTTTGATGAATGTCAAAATTATGTCTGGAAACGATAGATAACACAAAAGATAACACCCAGCTTACGACGGCGGCTATTTTTTATAACAGCTTATCTCCACACTTCATTTCGTTTCTAATTTAGAGCAGGATGGTATCCACATGATTTAACAGATTATTTGTACTTTCTTGAAATAAATAAATGTAAGCCATGGTCTCTTGTTTTTATACAGCACTAGAATTGAGGTCTTTTTATGCATGAAGAATATGATACGATGTCATTTGAAAAATATATTTTAAAAATGATAAGCACGTTGAGAAACATAAAAATAAAGGGGGGGGGACCTTTTCATTATTTCTTGCCTTTCTTCCTTTTTTTAAAAGTTCCACACTTTTACTTCAGCGATGTGTTTTTCTAAATAAAAGAAATGAATAAGCCGTAACTTTTTGTTTTTGATTTGATTTATTTCAGTTTACAGTAATAAGCCTCATTCTAGAGATAAAATTTATATCCGATACACATATTTGCTTTTTGAAAGTCTCTATGCCGAACAAAATGACTTTTTAGTCATTTATCGTATTTAGATAATATTTTATCATCGTCATTTCCTTTTACTTCTCGGAGATACAATTTTTAAATAGAGAATAAAAATCAAAATTGATTTCTTTTAATATGTATATATATAAAGATATAAATGATATTCAAATATGTAAACACCTATATCTCAAATTTATCCATTGTTTTAGTTTTTAGAAGACTAAGAATTAGTATATTTTACTTAACAACATTTTTATTTAAATGAGTGTGCCTAAAATTTCAAAAATGTTTCATTATTATTAAGGACAGATGATACAAACAAATTTATTCTTTGAAAAAGATTTAATATCATGTCACAAGTTTAGAAAAGTGGATGGTTCTTAAAATTTTTCTTCCGAAGAACTGGAAAATGAAATAGACTTGAAAAATATTAGTTATATTTCAATAAAAAAAACAAATATAGACAAATCACATTCAGTAAAGGTTTACAGGTGAAAACAAATTTCAGAATATGTTACTTTGGTGCTAAAATGGTAATATAAACTTTAGAAAAATATATCAAGCCAGATTAATTTTAAGAGGACAACAAAATGACAAAAAATTAGCAATATCACATAGGCTGATTTTTACCATTTAGCTTTTCCTAATAAAATTCACCTGGCTTGGTATATTTTTCTTAAGTTTATATTACACTTTTATCACCATGGTAACATATTCTGAAATTTGTTTTCACCTGTAAACCTTTACTGAATGTGATTTGCCTACATTTGCTTTTTCAATGAAGTATTACTAATATTTTCTAAGTCTTTTTCATATTCCATTTCTTAGGAGAAAAAATTCTAAGAACCATCCACTTTACTAAACTTGTGACATGGTATTAAATCATTTTCAAAGAAAAAATTTGTTTGTATCATCTGTCCTTAAATGAAAATTTCTTTAAAATAAAATAATGTAAAGTTGTGAAAATGATGATGTTTTACCACTTTTTGAGGTTTTCAAAACTGTATTTTCATCCTTTAAAACTTTTGTCATCTTCTGAATAGAAACCCATGGGACAAGATGTACTTTTGAGGGAGATGTATGGAACCCTACACCATGTGAAACCTGCAAGTGTGTGAGTGGAAAATATGACTGTGTGGTAGAAAAGGACTGTGATGTGGATGCAAGTAAGATTTTTAAAAAAAATGGCCAATTATTTTTTTAATCAAATCTGTGATATTAAATCTTTTATATGTCGGTTTTACAACTTTACTGGAATAAAACATAATGAGTATTACAACTGAATATTTCAAAATCGTGTAACATCTGCGAATAAAAGAAGATATTTGTGATAAGGTAATGAGACTCCATTTTCACTGAAAATGAATATGAGTTATTAACAACTTATTACTTAACCAGCGTATAAATTTTTAATTAACAGAGACAAGGGAAATAGAAAAGGAAACTTTGACCGTAAGTATTTAATTTCAATTATCTGCCTTATATAAACATTTCAGTATTTCCAAAAATGACCTTAAACAAGAATAGTCATCAAACCGTACTAAAAGCTTGGTTCCAACTCATACAGAGATTTAGTGAAAATTATAAAATTACATGTAGATGCAAATGTATTCCTTTTTTAAATTCAATTTTCCCTGTTACTGTCAACAGATTGAAAGCATACTTTAAAATGTTGCACATTTGATAAAACCAGAAATGGTATGAAAAACTTGTATCACTGTAATAAAAAAATTTAAAGAAAATTTTAATCAGTACATTTTTCCCTAAGAGAAATATTTTCATGAATATAAAGATAAAAAAGAAATTTTATTTCACACCATTGTGAGAAATGTTTCTGAAAAAAAAGTTTCAATATTTAACTAGTGCTAATTGTAACGGGGACCGTTACAGATGTTCCCCAAACGCTCCCCATCTCCCTTTTGGTGCCATATTCCCTGTAAGCTTCATAAAATAAGACAAACTTTATGCATTTCAGACTTTAAAAACGTTTACCCAGAAGGGTACCAAGTTCATTCAAATTTTAGCATTGCACGCGTGCGCATGTGAATGGGTGTGCGTAATGACCATATCATCTTATCTACACAATCTATATACTTTAATATACTAAATATTAAAATATTTAATCCAAAAGTATTAAAAAATACGCTCATTCAAGTGTATTTTTTATTTTACTCATTCCACGTGCACGCACGTGCATACATGAGCATGGTGACATACCTACTTGTGGAAGTCCATTACATCTATCTATGTTCTAAATCCTACGCAGTTTGGTTGAAAACCAAGGGAGTTATAGCTGATTAAAATTTCAGCCAATCAGATTGCAGCGTTCGTTCACGCACGTGTATGGATGTGCATGGTGATAATACCTTCTTGAAGAAGTCCATTATATCTATCTATGTTCCAAATCTCATCCTGTTTGGTTGAAAACTAAGGGAGTTATAGCTATTTAAAGTTTCAGCCAATCAGATTGCAGCGCATTTACACGCACGCGTATGAATGTGTATGGTGACCATACCTTCTTGTAGAAGTCCATTATATCTATCTATGTTCCAAATCCCATTCTGTTTGGTTGAAAACAAGGGAGTTATAGCCATTTAAAGTTTTAGCCAATCAGATTGCAGCGCACGTGCATGCACGTGTTTACATGACAATTGTTATATGTCATATTGTAGTACATCCTGAAGTATGCCCACGTTTTAAATTTCATAGCATTTTGTCAAAAAACAGAAAAGATATTGAGATTTTTGTTTCAGCCAATCAGAGTGAAGCGCACGTGCATGCGCGTGAGTTCATGCTAATTTGACAGTGTCACATTATCTACAGTATTAATATATCTTTATATAATGAGTTTCAAATCATTTCATCAAAAAATGTAAAAGTTATAGCTATATTAAGTATATCAGTCAATTCACTCATTTCACGCGCACGCACGTGCAGGCGTATGCGCGCAAAATGACCTTCGTTCCGCACACCTACACTACACACCTATTAACCCTAAAAAGGTTTTAGCTCAGTTGGGTGAACAGTTTCTGAGAACACTCGCGGACAAAAAAAGTACCGGAGAAGAAATAAGAAAAAAAATAATAATAACTAGTGCTAATTGTAACGGGGACCGTTACAGATGTTCCCCAAACGCTCCCCAACTCCCTTTTGGTGCCATATTCCCTGTAAGCTTTATTTATTAACACAAACTCTATGCATTTGAAATTTTAACAATGTTTACCCAGAAATGTACCATGCTCATTCAAATTTTAGCATTGCACGTGTGCACATGTGAAGGCATATACGTAATGACCATGTCATCTTGTCTACACAATCTATATATTTTGATATACTAAATATTAAAGTATTTAATCCAAAAGTATTAAAAAATTCGCTCATTCAAGTGTATTTTTGATTTTACCCATTTCACGTGCACGCACGTGCATACATGAGCATGGTGACCATACCTTCTTGTAGAAGTTCATTAAATCTATCTATGTTCTAAATCCCATCCCGTTTGGTTGAAAACCAAGGGAGTTAAAACTGTTTAAAGTTTCAGCCAATCAGATTGCAGCGTACGTATACGTACATGTATGCATGTGCATGGAGACCATACCTTCTTGTAGATGTCCATTATATATATCTATGTTCCAAATCCCATCCTGTTTGGTTGAAAACCAAGGAAGTTATAACTGTTTAAAGTTTCAGCCAATCAGATTACAGCTCACGTACACGCACGTGTATGCACGGCATGGTGACCATACCTTATTGTAGAAGTCCATTTTATATATCTATGTTCCATATCCCATCCTCTTTGGTTGAAAACCAAGGGAGTTATAGCTTTTTAAAGTTTCAGCCAATCAGATTGCAGCTCACGTATACGTACATGTATGCATGTGCATGGAGACCATACCTTCTTGTAGATGTCCATTATATATATCTATGTTCCAAATCCCATCCTGTTTGGTTGAAAATCAAGGGAGTTATAGCTATTTAAAGTTTCAGCCAATCAGATTGCAGCGCATGTGCATGCACGTGTTTTCATGATAATTTCTATGTATCATGTTGTAGGATATCATAATGCATGGCTATGTTCAAAATTTCAAAGGATCTCCTCAAAAAACAAGAAAGATATTGAGACTTTAGTTTCAGCCAATCAGAGCAAAGCGCACGTGCATGCGCGTGAGATCTTGCTATTTTGACCATTTCATATTGTCTATATTACTAATATATCCTTACATTATGAGTTTCAAAGCATTTCATCAAAAATTTAAAAAGTTACGCCTATATCAATTAAATCGGTCATTTTACATGTTGCACGTGCGCGCTCTTGCAAGCACGTGCGCGCAAAATGACCTTTGTTCGGCAAATCTACATAACATGTCTATTGACCCTAAAAACATTTTACCTTAGTCGGATGTGTAGTTTACAAGATCACTCAAGGACAAAATTTTCCCAGGAATAATAATAATAATAATAATAATAATAAGAAACAGAGTAAAAACAATATGTTCCCCAACTTCGTTTGGGGAACATAACTAGTGCTAATTGTAACGGGGACCGTTACAGATGTTCCCCAAACGCTCCCCAACTCCCTTTTTGTGTCATATTCCCTGTAAGTTTCATTAAATAAGACAAACTCTATGCATCTGAAATTTTAACAATATATACAAAGAAGTGTATAAAAATCATTTAAACTTTAGCATTGCACGCGTGCACATGTGTGTGCATTTGCGTCATGACCATATCATCTTGTCTACACAATCTATATTTTTAATACACTGAATATTAAAGTATTTAATCCAAAATTATTTTAAAAATACGCTCATTCAAGTGTATGTTTGATTTTATTCATTTCACGTGCACGCACGTGCATACATGAGCATGGTGACCATACCTTCTTGTAGAAGTCCATTACATCTATCTATGTTCTAAATTCCACCCCGTTTGGGTGAAAACAAAGGGAGTTATAGCTATTTACAGTTTCAGCCAATCAGATTGCAGCACATGTACACGCACGTGTATGCATGTGCATGGTGACCATAACTACTTGTAGAAGTCCATTACATCTATCTATATTCCAAATCCCATCCTGTTTGGTTGAAAATCAAGGGAGTTATAGCTGTTTAAAGTTTCAGCCAATCAGATTGCAGCGCACGTGCATGCACGTGTTTTCATGATAATTGCTTTATTTCTTGTTGTAGGATATCCTAATGCATGGCCATGTTCAAAATTTCAAAGGATTTCGACAAAAAACAAGAAAGATATTGAGACTTTAGTTGCAGCCAATCAGAGCGAAGTGCACGTGCATGCGCGTGAGATCTTGCTATTTTCACCATGTTGTCATGTCTATACTACTAATATATCCTCACATTATGAGTTTCAAAGCATTTCATCTAAAAAAAGAAAATTTGTGGCTATATCTATTATATTGGTCATTTCACGTGTTGCACGTGCACGCTCTTGCAAGCACGTGCGCGCAAAATGACCTTGATTCCGCAAATCTACATAACATGTATACTAACCCTAAAAAGGTTTTACCTACATCGGACGAACAGTTTACAAGATCATTCCCGGACAAAAAAGTTCCAGGAAGAAGAAGAAGAAAAATAATAATAACTAGAAACTCTTGTTGCTACAGCAACAAAGAAGGTCTTCCGTTCTCCTCTATTGATGTGCATGAATGAGCTTTTATCTATGTTAAAAGGCATATAATATTTTTAATGATTCCAGGAAAACAAACAGCCGGAGGTGTAACTTACTAAGATTCGATTCTCGACGTTACTTTAGACAATATTATAGTCTTAATAACATTTACATAGAACATTTTTAATATTTTTTATTACTTTCTGTGACGACCGGAAGTGACGTCGGACGCATTTTATCCTATATCTGCTGCCCAATTTTTATGGTTTATTATTCATATAAGTTTAGTGTTTTTATCTCTTTCAGTTTAAGAGATCTCGTAATGTTATCTTCTCATTTTAAGGACAAGAAATCGCGTGACCGGAAGTAAATTTTTGAAAAGATATTTTAGGTTACTCTAGACATTTCAGTCTGAATGAAATGTCCTAAAATCATTTCATATGCTCTTTTTATAAAAAAAAATATTTATGGGATAGTACGATAATAAAATTATGCAGTTTTTCTCTCATTACCGGAAGTAGTCGTTTTTGTTTCCAGTGATACTGACATATTTCAAATTTACAAATAAGATGATATATGTATAACTAAGAAAGATTCCATAAAAAAAAATAAAATTTTTATTTATTTGTTCACTTTCTGTCACAACCGGAAGTGACGGCGGACAAGGTTAACCCAAATGAATTTGCCTACTCAGCAAGATCTACCACTCCTATAAGTTTGGTGTCTTAATATTTCACCGTTTACGAGATCTATCCATGATAAATTTTCGTTTTGAGGACAGGAAATCACCCGACCGGAATTGAATTTTACAAAAATATTTGACGTTTCTGTAGACAGTTGCAATTTGAATAACATATCCAAAAATCATTACAAATACTTTAAATGTAAAAAATATTTATGGGAAAGAAAAATACTCAAATTATGCAGTTTTTCTCTAATAACCGGAAGTTGTCGTTTTTGTTTCCGGTGGGACTGACATATTTCGAAACTACAAATTAAATGCTATAAAGAAATGCAAAAAAGTTTCAAAAAAGAAAAAGTTCAAATTTTCGATTTCTGTGATCACTTCCTGTGACGACCGGAAGTAACGGCGGACAATCTTATTCCAACTCGTTTTGCTTACTCATCAAGATCTATCACTTGTTAAAGTTTTGTGTCTTCATCTCTTACCGTTTACGAGATCTAGCTATGATAACTTTTCATTTTGAGGACAGGAAATCACGCGGCCGGAAGTGAATTTTACAAAGATATTTGACGTTACTGTAGACAGTTGAAGTGTGAATAACATATCCAAAAATGATAACAAATACTTTATATATAAAAAATATTTATGGGAAAGAAAAATACTCAAATTATGCAGTTTTTCTCTAATAACCGGAAGTTGTCGTTTTTGTTTCCGGTGAGACTGACATATTTCAAAACAACAAATAAAATGCTATAATGTGATGCAAAAAAGTTTCAAAAAAGAAAAAGTTCAAATTTTCGATTTCTTTGATCACTTCCTGTGACGACCGGAAGTGACGGCGGACAATCTTAACCCGATTGGTTTTGCCTACTTATCAAGATCTATTACTCATATAAGTTTGGTGTCTTAATCTCTTACCGTTTCTGAGATATGACTCGGACAAAACTTTTTTGAAAAAAGCGGAAATCGGACATATCTGACGACCGGAAGTGAATTTTGAAAAACTGAAAACTGCATTTGAAACATATTTTGACTCTCTATCATCTCTGAAAATCTCATGAGAATCTGTCCAGGCATCTCTGAGAAATCGTCAAAAACAAAAAGGGAAAAAAAAAATAATAAGAAAAAGAAAAAGAAAAAGAAGAAACAGTAGAATCACTATAAGGTCTTCCGTCTGAAACGGAAGACCTTAATAAGAAACAGAGTAAAAACTAGAAATTCTTGTTGCTACAGCAACAAAGAAGGTCTTCCGTTCT
The DNA here is from genome assembly GCF_032062105.1 of Saccostrea cuccullata. Classification (NCBI taxonomy): domain Eukaryota; kingdom Metazoa; phylum Mollusca; class Bivalvia; order Ostreida; family Ostreidae; genus Saccostrea; species Saccostrea cuccullata. The sequence goes on from NW_026928561.1 coordinate 130,696, forward strand.
CCTCTATTTATATACATGAATGAGCTTTTATCTATGTTAAAAGGCATATAATATTTTTAATGATTTCAGGAAAACAAACAGCCGGAGGTGTATCTTACCAAGATTCTTTACTTTACTTTAGACAATTATAGTCTTAATAACATTTACAAAAATCATTTTCAATTTTTATCACTTCCTGTGATGACCGGAAGTGACGGCGTACGCATTTTACCCTATATTTTTTGCCCAATCTTCATGTTGTTTTATTCATATAAATTTAAAGTCTTGATCTGTTACAGTTTAAGAAATCGCGTAATATTATCTTCTCATTTTGAGGACAAAAAATCACGTGACTGGAAGTAAATTTTTGAAAAGATATTTGAGGTTACTCTAGATATTTCAGTCTAAATAACATGTCCTAAAATCATTTCTAATGCTCTTCTTATCAAAAATATTTATGGGATAGTATAATACTTAATTTATGCAGTTTTTCTTTCATAACCGGAAGTTGTCCATTTTGTTTCCAGTGGGACTGACATATTTTAAAACTACAAAAAAGATGCTATAATGTATTACTAAGAAAGATTCCATAAGAAAAGTTTTTATTCATTTGTTCACTTCCTGTGACAACCGGAAGTGACGGTGGACAATCTTTTCCTGACTTGTTTTGCCTACTTATCAAGATCTACCACTTGTAAAAGTTTGGTGTCTTAATCTCTTACCCTTTACGAGATCTAGTTATGATAACTTCTCATTTTAAGGACAGGAAATCACGCAACCGGAAGTGAATTTTATAAAGATATTTGGCGTTACTGAAGACAGTTACAGTCTTAATAACATATCCAAAATCATTACAAATTCTTCATCTATAAAAAATATTTAAAGGAAAGAAAAATACTCAAATTATGTAGCTTTTCTCTTATAACCGGAAGTTGTCTTCTTTGTTTCCGGTGTAACTGACTTATTTCAAAACTTCAAATAAGATGCTATTATGTGATAAAAAAAAGTTTCCATAAGGGAAAGTTGAATTTTGGACTTCTTTGATCACTTTCTCTGACGACCGGAAGTGACGACAGACGATCTTATCCCCCATGGAATTGCTTACTCATCAGGATATACCACTTGTACACTGTAAAAGTTTGGTGTCTTAATCTCTTACCGTTTACGAGATCTAGCTATAATAACTTCTCATTTTGAGGACAGGAAATAACCAGAAGTGAATTTAAAAAAAAATAGTTGATGTTACTGTAGACATTTGCAGTCTGAATAACATATTTAAAAAACAGTTGCAAACACATTATCTATAAAAATATATATTGGAAAGAAAATACTCAAATTATTTAGATTTTCTCTTATAACCGGAAGTTGTCGTTTTTGTTTCCGGTGGAGCTGATATATTTTGAAACTACAAATAAGGCGCTATAATGTGATGCAATAAGCGTTCCATAAAAGAAAAGTTGAAATTTCCGATTTTTTTACCACTTCCTGTGACGACCGGAAGTGACGACGGACAACCTAAACCTATATAATTTGGCCTTCTCGTCAAGATCTACCACTCCTATAAGTTTGGTGTCTACATCTCTTACCGTTTCCGAGATATAGCTATAAGAACTATTCATTTTGAGGACAGGAAATCACGCGACAGGAAGTGAATTTTCCAAAGATATTTGACGTTACTGTAGTCATTTGCAGTCTTAATAACATATCTAAAAATCATTTCAAAAACTTTATCTATAAAAAATATTTATGGGAAAGAAAAATACTGAAAATATGCAGTTTTTCTCTTAAAACCGGAAGTTGTCGTTTTTGTTTCCGGTGAGACTGACATATTTCGAAACTACGAGTAAGATGCTATAATCTGATGCAAGAAAACTTTCAAAAAAGAAAAGTTGAAATTTTCGATATTTAGGAACACTTCCTGTGACGACCGGAAGTGACGGCAGACGATCTTAACCCAAATGGATTTGCTTACTTATCAAGATTTATCATTCCTGTAAGTTTGGTGCCTAAATCTCTTACCGTTTCTGAGATCTCACTCGGATCAAATTGTTTTGAAAAAAGCGGAAATCGGGCATATCTGACGACCGGAAGTGAATTTTGAAAAAATGAAAAAAACGTCTCGGGGTATTTTCATTCTCTATCATCCCTGAAAATTTCAGGAAAATCCGTCCAGCCATCTCTGAGAAATGCTGCCGACAAGATTTGGGGAAAAAAATAATAATAAGAATAATAATAAGAAAAAACAGTAGAATCACTATAAGGTCTTCCGTCTGAAACGGAAGACCTTAACAATATGTTCCCCAACTTCGTTTGGGGAACATAATTATTCACAAACCGTAAAGCAGCCCAATTGCAAATACACTGTAGTTCAAAACTTATAATCTTAAAAAGCTTGATCAATTTATAAATCATTTACTCACTTTTGACTGAAACCTACATTTCTATATACTAGTATCAATGAACATGGCAAAATATAAATGCATCATCAGAAACAGATTTTATGTTTTGCAATGGGAAAAAATACAAAATATGTCAGAAAGTATATAAATGTTCAACAAATCTCACCTGATGAAATCTTTTATCATATTAAGCGTTCATGAAAAAATATTTATTTCAGGACGGGGCTTCTCAGTCCAGTGGCTTTGATACCCTCTTTGCTGAAGCACGGGTAGGTCTTGCTTCTAGTTCTTGTATGCTCTCGAGCAATTACTTCTCTTTTTGATGTACAGAAGTGGCAAAGTTCCCTAAGCGCACAGTCACGGTAAAAGTAAACGTTTTTTCATTAGAATGTACCTTGTTTATTTAAACTATTGAATTTTTTTCTTCCAGGCAATATCAAATAAAATTATTTGTTATGTTCACGCAAAAAATGTTTGTTTGTTTGTTTGTTTTTTTAATTTGTTGATAATAAAAAATTACCCTTTCAATAAATGTCTTAACTGAGACACGAAAAGCCAGGGTGATAAGTAAAAGGAATTCTAAAAATTCAACTAGGCTTTTTCATTTATATTCTACAGTCCGGTGTGTTAAAAGTTGTGAAATATGTAACATTACCAGGACTTCAAAATAATAAATTGTAAAAAGTGTCGTAGATGTGTCTATTATTTATGTATATGGTAATTCAAATTCAAATACTTGTTGTACTTGTTGTGTTTGAAATAAACACTTGTTGTACTTGAAATAAAGTTGTTTTACAAAGAAATCAATGAAGATGTTTTGGTCTTTTATCTTTTCTCTTTTTTTTTTCAAATGTGTTTTCATTTTGAGATAATAGTGGTTACCGGTATAAATAATCTCAAGTTGTCTAATTAATTTCTTTTAATTATTTTTCAAGATTAAACGAAGACTATAAATGAACTTTTGTTTTTGCTTTCTTACTTTATATCAGTTTTTACCTTATGTAGGGACCCCCTGGTGCTCCAGGACTGATGGGACCATCTGGAAGACAGGGACCAAGAGTAAGTGATCAGGACAAGGAGTCAAAATAAATACATATATTCAGAAAAGTTAATTTGATGCTATTAAAACAGATATTTTTCATTTAGTTATGGACGTAAAGTAATTTTGTGGTCTACGTTAACTTTTATAAATTGTTTCACAAATTAATTTTGTGAAAAACGTTTAGATATTTTTATATTCAATTTTTGAATCTTGTATAATCATTAAGTGTTCATTTTCAAAAAGGGAGATCCGGGTTCTAATGGCGTCAATGGAGTTCCAGGGCCACCCGGTCCAGCCGGTGTACCAGATATGGTAAGTCTTTTTGTTTTTATCAATTCACAGCAAAACTTCTAGATGTTGGACTCTTTTATTTGATTTGGTAAAGAACGAAAGTATTCAAGAGTAAAATATTAACTCAAAAATATTCTTTTTTATCCTTCAGCTGCCTTCTTTGACAAATGCATTGAAGTATAACATGAATATCTTTTACAAATGTTTAAACTCTGAATTTTGAAATAAGAGAAGAAAGAGTTAAAGCACAAAATTTTTCCTTTTTAATGAGAGGTTACATTGACGGGACAAAAAGATAATTTCTATTTAATACTGATGCAAAATGCATTTTATAAAGCAGGGAGTTGGTATTAAGTGATATATGATTAGAGATCAAAATCTCTATTATTACAAACTTTTGCAAAATAATTTTCATACTTTGTGTTAGTAACTATACCTTTTTACATTCTGTTTTTTATGAAACTAATCACACGATGATTATTTTCCATTAAAAAAAATCAGAAGTAGGACAATGTTTTTGAAAATCAACAATAAAATACACAGAAATATATATGTGCATGTAATCATGTAACTACTTATATCTTCTTACTGTATTGTTTCAAAGATAAAACTAAGAAGTTCATGAATATTATTAATGATCTATAAATTCTCTTTTTCTAATTCTTCTTTCAGTCAGCTGACCAGGCATATGCGAACTACTACGCCTCTGTATACGGGCCTCGATTTAAGGCTGGCGGCGCTCAATCACCACAGTATATGACCGCTAATATGGTAAAGTTAAAAATGATAAAATTTTGTAAATTGAGGTTTTATTTAACTTCTTTTTAAAGATAAATATCGTTATATCCATTTCTGTTTTTCATTAGGGACCATATGGGCCACGAGGACCGCCAGGACCATCCGGACAACCAGTGAGTCTTGATTAAACACTAAAGAGTGCTCGACTTCTTTTTCTTGACATATAAAACAATATAAACGTATAAAACAATTATGGCAATATTTCTATTATATCTTAAATTTTATTTTTATGCTAGGGTCAAAAACACTAAAAAGTGTTCGATTTTTTTCTGGTGTATACAATGATCTATCCTATAAAACAATGATGCCAATATTTTGATATCTTAATTTTTCAAATAATACGAGTTATTTTTATGCTAGGGTCAACAAGGTCTACAGGGACCAAGAGGAGAGCCAGGGGACCCAGGGCCGCCGGTAAGTTAGATCTAAACATAATAAACTGGGAAAATAAAATCATTAATTTTCGTGCAGTCGATATTTTGTACTTTGTGAAACATGAGTTCGTGTGAATAAAATATTGATGGAAAAATTAAGTATAGTGTCTTTTTAAATATCATGTTGGATACGAAAATTCAACCCCTCCCCAATAAAAATGATATCACGGTATTCAATAAAGACTATCTTTTGTAATTTCTTGTTTTTAAGTATTGATGAGAAGTAATTTTTATCAATTACATTATGCATTACTTGTATACAGATACATGTATTTGACAAGAAAACTAAGGAAAAAAAATCGCATGAATGCCAACATTTATTGGGTTTCTAACCTTATTGTTGACCCCTTTTTAGGGACAACCAGGAAGCAGAGGACCATCTGGACCCCCAGGATTAAAGGGCTTACAGGTATTTGAATGCGTCAAAAACCATGAACATGTAATGCAAACCTTTGCATTGCAAACAATTTCCAATTAAACCATTTAGTCATCCGTTGTTGATTTTGTTTAATAACTTATTGATAAGTAATTTATTTGTGAAATACTAATGCCGAAATGTTCAATTATGTTTTACAGTGTTTAAAAAATAGAGATATGCTTTTAAAGTAGTTAACACAATTAATTTTGGGAATACGTTTACGACATAGATGTAGCTTGACTATATATCATAAATACAATTTTAAGTCAAAGATTTCATTACCAGGGAGATCCAGGCAAAAATGGAGAAGTTGGTCCTCTAGGACTACCAGGAAGAAAGGTAGTTATGTTATTCGTATTATGATTATTGATGTTTCTCGCACAATGTCTTTACTTTAACCTGTATTTTTCTTTGCTATAACCATGTCTTTATTATTTTACAGGGTCCTTCTGGTGCTCCAGGAATGGCAGGAATTCCAGGCGCAAAAGGGCATAGGGTAAATAATTTTGAAGAATTCCTCAATCAGCGGGAGCGGGAATCGGTGTTTATTGCATGATGATTTTTTTTCAAATGTTCCCCATAGTGAATTTACATGTACATACGCAAATATATTTTTTATAAAAGGATATCGTTTTAAAAAGTTTTTAAATGGACTTTAAATTTGGAACCTTTGGCTAGATTTTCATTCCAGATTGAATAATATTGCACAAATTGTCTCTTCAACATTTTTGCATTGTATTTTTAAATAAAGTATATCCCTTATTTCCATCAAATTTCTTCTAATGTTCTAATATTTTTACCTTTGTAGAATTGGTATATTTGATATAACGTCTTTAAAATAAATTTGATTTAATGAAATAATATTATGTACTACAAAAGAACTATCGCAGCTTTTGAAATAACCAACTGAGAATAAAGACAAACAAAACAGGGAACAAATTAAACAGCAATAATGTAACAATACATGTATCATGATTATTCCAACTCATGCTTTTACAGGGTTTAAATGGAATTCCAGGACCAAATGGTGAGCAGGGATTTCCCGGAGAAAAGGCAAGTAAAAAAATAATTAAGTAATGTTGTTCCAATAGCTAACATTGGAACAAGTTAGCTTCATAACCCTTCATTTTAATTAGAGGTTTGTTATAAATAAAGATGATTTCTAATTATAGGGATCCATGGGACCCCCGGGCCCACCAGGAGCTCCTGGTCTTCAGGGACAGAGAGGTGTATCTGGTGAACGCGGACGTGACGGAGAGAGAGGTGCCCCTGTAAGTCATGCCTTATTTTGTGTGAAATTATAAAACTATAAAAGACAATGTATTGAACGTGAAGAAATATTAAATTCCGAAGATCAGAATATTTTATCTTCTCTTCGTATTTTTCGTTTTATCATCAAACGATAATAAGGTAACCACCAATAAATATGTATTTAATATTTTCTGGTAAAAATAGCAATTTTTTTTTCACTATGCTATTAGCCCCTATTTAGCTCTTCAGAAATGGCATTATTCTGGTCATTAGTTTTTGATATTCTTCGTTTATCAGTGTCATGCAGTGTTTAACAATACTCGTACCTACTTCTTTCCACATTGATTACTAGTATTACTAAATAAAAAATAACCGGTGATGTCCGTATCTCATGAAAGGGTCTGAATGGCGTAGATGGACTTCCCGGTCCTGTTGGTGCTCCCGGAGTGATTGGTCAATCTGGTCCACCAGGTGTGCCCGGCATCCCAGGTCCAAAGGTATCTATTCGGATAAAAATAATTGAATTACTTCCCTTATTTAAAAATCACATAAACCTTTCAGAGAAATAACTTTTGTGTACTCAGGGAGAGGCCGGAGCCCCCGGAGCTAAAGGTTCAGCAGGGCTTCAGGGAGCGCGGGGGGAGAGTGGAGTACCCGGCCCCCAGGGAGATGAAGGTGCGCCTGGAATGAATGGATTGGACGGTTCTACCGGAGAGAAAGGATCTTCTGTAAGTTTTCGATTAAGTACTACATTTTTCACAGTTTTCATACATGTGTCTGGCACATTTTTGCGTTTTAATGTTCATAAGGAGGGTATTGTTTTAAATTTAAACTTCATGGAAAATAATTTTTTTATACTGAACAGATTCACAGGCTAAGCAAAATAAATGAATATTATTCCATGCAGCTTACCGTGTTAATAAAATGTCTTTATCTTTTATAGGGTGATCCAGGTCCAGCTGGTGTGCCAGGATTTCCCGGACCAAGAGGTCCACAAGGAATCGCGGGTTCAACTGGATTCCCAGGTCCAAAAGGAGCAACTGTAAGTCTGTAAAAGTAAACATACTATATATTCCTAAATGAAAAATCAAAGTACTATTAAATTCGTTCTAGCTATAAAAATTAGGAATTTCGTACGTATTTAAGAAGGTTTTTGATATGAAAACGTAAGTTCTTTTATACTTTACTGGTTAGGTATTATTTAGAAAAAAAAACGATTGAATATTGACTATCTTGTTATTTGGTTTAATATAGGGCCAACCGGGACTACCAGGTTACAAAGGAGAACGAGGACCAAAAGGTTTGACTGGAAGTACTGGAGACAGGGGACATCCAGGAAACCCCGGACAAGAAGGGAAGCGTGTAAGTTGCAAAGTCCCAGTCTCATGATACATCGGGTTAAAAGATCAAAGATGCAAAGAAACCGTATAGATGATGATATTCAAATGACGTAATTGCTAATTTTTGTTTATCTAGGGATTGAGAGGTGCTCTTGGAGATCCCGGACAGCAAGGACCGCCAGGAGACAGGGTGAGATAAAAATATACTGTATAGTCATGCTAAGTATATGGTTTACTTAATGTTCATAGAAGTACACAATCAATTCTCATACAATAAAAAAAAGTTAATTTAAAAGTACCATAAAGTAAGAAAAAACGTTTTTCTATTCATTTAATTTGATTCCATTTCCATATATGGTGAACTGTGGATAATAAAATTTCAAGATAATACAGCTATATGAATCAGATTTCAATCCAACCGTTTGCTTCCAAATAACAATCTCTTATTATTTTATACTTTATACTTACATTTTCTCTTATTATTTTATGCTTAACACTTATATTTTCTTGTTCCTAGGGCGGCATAGGAGAAAGGGGTTTCCCAGGACCAGTTGGAGATCCAGGGTCATCAGGAGAAGAAGGAGAACCGGGACCACGAGGAAACAGAGGAGAACCTGGACCGACCGGACAACCGGGAAGAATGGGACCACCCGGTCCTAGAGGACTCAGGGTATTTAGTTGTATCACTTAACGAGAAAAATATAGAATTAAATTTAAGGAGTTTTATAAATATGATAAAGTCATATTGTTATTATGGTTATTATTCCTGTAGGTGTCTTTTGTTTATAAAAGTATTCCTAAAAATTGTTTGCATGACATTTTGTAGGGAGTGGTAGGACGGTCAGGTATGGATGGAATGCAAGGTCGTGTGGGAGAACCGGTAAGATCATCACATAAAATTTATAACTATTTCAAACAGTAAGGCTTTTTCTTGTAAAAAAAAAAAGTTTTTTTTTATCTTTCTGTTACATACCTTATGAGCATCTTCTGTCCTTAAAACTATTAAACTATCAGACAACAGGTATTGATATTTCATAAGCACGATTCAAACCCTTTTCATGATACATTTACAGCATGTTTTGAAGTGCTATTTATATATTTTGATAGGGAATAAGTGGTAACGATGGACGTCCAGGAGAGATGGGACCACCAGGAAATCAAGGTGTAACGGGTGTACAAGGCCCACAGGGACCAGCAGGCGGAAGGGTAAAAGTTGATATAAATACAATAACATTCATTTGATCATTTATTTTTGCAGTGTTTATATAAATACATGTATATACATATACACCTATTTTTCATATTTAGAAAAAAAAGTCCTCAACCTGGACAAGAGTTAATTGGTGTAACAAATGATTTATCATTATTGTTCTTTCATAAAGCAGTAGTAACATCATAATTTTAGGGACCCCCAGGAAGAGATGGAAACCCAGGAGCATCAGGCCCTGATGGACCACAGGGAGATGCTGGACCCATGGGAGAAAGTGGGCCCACAGGAAATCCTGGGCCCCAGGTGGGTATTCGACGACTTACAAGAACCTTTATAGCTATGTCAGTTCATTTGTCAGTAATAATGTAGCAACTGCTTTTCTATTGTTCATTCAGATTGATATTGAAAAGTACGTTCTAAAATTCTACGAATTATTCTATTTTAGGGAGTTGTGGGAGAACGCGGACCTCAAGGAAACCAAGGATCCAGGGGTTATCCTGTAAGTACATGGGTCTTCTTTTTTTTCTTGGTATATGAGACTAGATCTCTACTGAGGATCTCAAACAACAATAGCTTAAAACATCCTCCAAGTATTGGAAAATATAAAAATGATATAATCCAGTTTTAACAAATCTGGAAGTTGTCATTTATTCATTTTTTTTATAACCAGGGACCCCCAGGAGTTCCCGGACCACCAGGAGAAGTGGGTAAACCTGGAGATCCAGGTGCGCCAGGACTGGCTGGAAAAACTGGAAGACCTGGAGCCAACGTAAAAATTGCTTCTGAGTCTTCTTTTATATCGATAATTTTGATCTGACTTAAAACAATGAAAAAAAAGTCTACGTAGAAAGGAAAGGAACAAAGCCTGTTAATTCAAAATAGAAATTTTAAAGGCAGACCAATTTTATTTTGACAAATATTGTATTTTTATCTTTATCTAAAGGGTGAAAGAGGATTCCCTGGTGACCAAGGAGTGCCTGGAGAGGTAGGAGAACCAGGCAACCCAGGTCCAGTGGGACCATCAGGACGTGATGGAGAAAGGGTAAAGATTTAGTTTCTAGAAAAAAGACAGGAAATAATTCACTAATTCTTAAGTCCTTTTGTATAACTGAAAATGTTAATAAAGCAGTCATAAATATCCATCTGTATGATCTGTTAAATATTTCATGTATAGTACTATAGTTTGCAATAATGAATTTGGGGATGAAAAATAATTGCAGTTTTATACATTTTCAGGGAGCACCCGGATTGAAGGGGGATCGTGGTGAAGTTGGACCTATTGGACCATCCGTAAGATAACGAAAGTGAAACATACCATCAATTTTTTCTCTATGAAATGAAAAGAAAATTTATTTTAAAAAATATTTCATTTTAGGGTTTTCAAGGATCTCGTGGACCACGTGGATTAAGAGGACCCAAAGGAGAACTGGTAATGACATTATATGAAAGGATCAGAGACAATCATATAAACAATGCTTTGCGACTGAATATCATTTGAATTATAAATCAATGATGCCATTTTGAAAGTAAAAAAGAAAATCAATTATGATGAATTAATCAAAACTATTCATTAATTTAATTAATTGTCTCTATGTCGTAATTAGGGTGAGGCAGGAGCACCTGGTCCCGATGGTACACCGGGTAGAGCTGGTCCCCCTGGACCCAGAGGAGAAATGGGTGACAGGGGACCTGAAGGACTAATAGCTGAACCCGGAGAGAAAGGAGACAATGGATTAGCGGGAGAACCAGGTCCCCGGGGTGTGCCGGGAGACAGAGGCGCCCAGGGTGCAGAAGGAGAGACTGGAATTCAAGGACCTCCTGTAAGTCTCAGAAAAAGTTGAAAAAACATGAAAGATAAAGTGTGCTAGTAATAAATCTTTTAACGGCTAATCAATAAGGGATTAATCTGACATGAAGATAGATGTCTTTATTTGCTATGTCATCTCTAATTATTTTCATCAATAAATGTGTATCAATAATTTTCTTTTAAACTTTTGAACTCGTTTTTCAGTAAAAGGTTATTTCATATTTTTAAGCATATTTTTATGTTAAATACTTTAGGTATATTATATTATTTTTATAATATTTCTATTTATCGCATATATTTTCACCATATATATATTTTCACCTTATATGTATATGCCATTTTACTTAATCATAACTACAATTTTGAAAAGATTTGAATTGTTTTTAAATTCAAATAGCTAACCAAACTGCATTTTTTAAGATAACATTAAGATTGCATTTGTATTTCTTTTAATTTACCTTATAGGGACTCCCTGGTCCTGCAGGTGCTCGAGGACCCAGTGGCTTACCTGGACAAAAGGGAGAGCAGGGAGATAGTGGTATTACTGGCCCTCAAGGATCAAGAGGAACTCCTGTATGTTTAGACGGAAAAAATACAAATGAATATTCATATTTGTTCACCCAATACATTTCACACAAACACTATACTTATTATTTAGATCAAGAATAGTAATGAAGTAAAAAATTGTTGTTTAAGTTAAAATCAATTATGTGCATGCATTGAATGAAACGTAAGTCAGCTATCCAACAAAATTTGATATAAATTTACAATTCATCGAAATTCGTCAAGTGCGCAATAAATTTTACAATCATAATTACCCACTGAAATGTTTAACAAAAACATTCAGCGTATATTAAGCCGCTTATAAATTATGTGAAACCTTTACAGGGTGTTGATGGAATTCCGGGCAGTAAAGGTGAGCGTGGTGACCGGGGTATCGTCGGAATACCCGGACAGCCTGGACCAACCGGTAGAGACGGACCTCAGGGATACCCAGGAAAGTCAGGGTTACCAGGGCAACAGGGACCACCCGGCGAAGACGGACTTCCGGTTGGTTTTAACTATTTTCATTCTTCTTGTTGGAGAGCTTTCTGATTATCTCTTGTTGGTGAATTAGACTTCTGAAAGAACATTATTCATTCAACAGATATTTAAAAAAAAAAACGGGGTAAAATACCAGTATACAATGTATATTGAAACGATGATGATAGTATGCATTACATAACTGAAATTTTCTTACTAAATATCATATTTAACTGTAGAGGCATCCATAAATTTATTCTCGTGATATTGTTTTGGAGAAGTGATATCAGACAATGCTGCAAACGTAGAATGAGTTATGAAAAAAAGTCTTATGTTTTAGAATGTTATACCATGACATACAATGAAGCGCATTGAAGTGGTAAAATTTTCCGTGTGGACGAAACGTTCTGAGTCATGTTTTGAACGTCAGTTACAACATAATGACACGCCTATATTTTTAGAAACGAGAAAAAAATATTCGTCAAAATGTTTTAGGACACCCCAATCTTCGCGAAAAGCAATGTGAGTTACACTGTAAAATGGAGCTTTAAAAATTAGAAGAGAGAGTTAGAGACTCCCTGCTTCTGTAAAACTCAAATTGCAACGCATATGTACATATTTTTGAACTTATCATGTCTATTGAAGTTACCACAACACATGTTTCGGTCGAACACGTGTTTACTCGGTGTTTATTTAGACCGACAATTTCATTGGCTATTATATTTATGGAAAACCTGTTCTACAGGTATTCGAATAAACAAATTGACAGTTTTGTCCATTTCTAAAGAAATGGGCGTGTCATAAGATGACAATAAACGTTCTAAAGATAGCTCAAAACCTTCCATTCGAACGGAAAATTTTACCACTTCAATGCGCTTCATTGTATTTCCGAAACCTTTGTTGGGATCAAAATAATTTTGAAGTATCATTTTACGTAAATCCTTACAGTTCAAATCGCTGGAAATACTGGTTTAGTTCTGATTTAGGATGTCTCTCTGTTGTGAGATGATTTTTTTCAGATCAAGAGAAATGTTCTTTATTAATATTTATCTTATTTACAGGGAGTTCGCGGTGAACCTGGTCCAATGGGTCCAAGAGGAGAGGATGGTGCCCCGGGAAATCCAGGCTTACCGGGACAGAAGGGAGCAAGGGGCGAGGACGGACCAGAGGTGTTTGATTAAATTATTTTTTGAAATTGACATAATCCAAAGCTTTATACAATCAAGTTTAGGACATTTTATTTATTTTGCAATTCAGGGACCAACGGGACCTGTTGGGCCTATGGGTAATGCTGGAGATGTTGGTCTTCCAGGGGAGCCAGGAGTTCGAGGAGAGAGAGGACCAATGGGACCAGTCGGCCCAGTGGTAAATATCGAATTATTAGGTCTTTCATACTAACAAGCGTCCACTGTAATTCGTTGAAGAAATACAACAGCATTCTAGTTTTACTTTTGTTGAAAAAAAAATATAAATTGGCATTTTTGACTTCCTTTCCATTTTTACAGGGTTTACCAGGAGAACACGGAAAGCCAGGCCAGGATGGTCAGCCTGGAAAACAGGGACCACAAGGACCCCCGGGAAATCCCGGATCACCCGGAGATCAAGGCGTACCTGTGAGTTCACATTTTTTCCCCTAATGTTACATTGTTGTGGAAAGAATAATGAGTGCATTTCCTATTTTGATGAAAATTCCTTCCATAAGATTAAACATGACTTCATTATATCTTTCTTTTATGCTCATTTTCATTGTTGACCAAATTAAAAATAGAGACATTTACGATTCATTTGCCAGCATTTTAATCCAAACCTGTTAAAGATATGAAATCAATCAAACAAATTAAAAAGAACGTATAAAGCACATTTTGCTCTTGCAACAATACCAAGATGGGCAATGTTGTTAGTTTCAAAGCATGAGATTGTAAGAAATTTTTTAAAAATTCAATTTTCCTGATCAAAAATTTTAGGGTAATCCAGGACAAGATGGTGCCCCAGGAATCCCAGGACGCACTGGTGAGAAGGGACCTGGAGGAGAAATGGGACCAACTGGACCACCGGGTCTGCCAGGATTTGCTGGACCACCCGGTCCCACTGGTGCTGTTGGTCCCAGTGGCGAGAGAGGACTTAGGGTATTTCATATTTAATCACATCACTCAGAATTTAAATAAAAATTTGTAAAAGTTTCAACAATATATAAAAGTGTTTATTTAAGGAAATAAAAGGATTTTCTGATGTTTTAGGGTGAGCCTGGTCCAGCTGGTGCGCCTGGAACCCCCGGAGTCCGTGGACCCCCTGTATGTATTTAGCAGACAATGTTAAAAAAACCTTTTCTGAAATATTTCCATACCTCCAAATACAATGCATGACTTTAACTTTAAGAAAATATGCAGTTGTTGTTATGGTCTTTCTGTACAATGAATTTCGATAATTGCAAAATCTGTGTGAATAATTCATTTTATTAATGGTTTTATAGGTGTCTCAAAGATTTCTTTACAATATATAAGTAAATTATGCTAATTGTGTTCAGTTTAAAGAGCAATTGAGATTTTCTACTTTACCTACCAATCAGAGGTATCGTTCTGTATACTTATTTTGTGCCAATTCTCACTTGATTAGGGAGCAAATGGACTACAAGGTGAATCTGGAGAAAGGGGTGATGATGGCTTAGAGGTGAGTACAAATAAAATGACCATTTAGAGAAATCTTCTTTGAAGTACAAAGTGTAATTGATAATGATAAAGTCATATTTGGATTGCACTTTTTCATTAGAATGACTTTCTAAACCAACTGAAAATAATATATAAAAATTTCAATTTTATAGGGTGAAAAAGGAGACCCAGGTTTCATTGGAATGCCAGGATTGCCAGGACCAGAGGTAAAAAAAAAATTAAAAACAACACTGTTGAAAAAAGTTTTGAGATAATTTTTCGATAAATTTTATATTTTGTATTTTTATAAGATTACTCCGTCTTGTTTTTTTTTCTATTCATTGTCTGAAAAGGGGGAACAAAATTACAATATTTTGTTATGTTTTCAAATACACTTAAAAGCAGCAGCAAACCTTTGAACAGTACGTATTTGTTCACATGGGATTTTTTTCTTCCTATAGGGACCACCCGGAGAGCCTGGACCAATGGGACAGCCAGGACCCCCGGGACAAAGAGCAAGTGAAATTAAAATAAATTGATATTTTTATTATTTGTTTTTAGAATCGTTTAAATAACAGTTTATATACTTTACTCCTAATAGGGGCCTGATGGAAGAAGGGGGTCTCCTGGAGAAGAGGGTAAACCTGGGCCACCGGGTCAACAAGGACCAATGGTATTTACTTTGAATATTATTATTCAAATTAAACAGTAAGTTAAGTAAGTCGGACTATGTATATATATAACAAAGAACATGAGCTTTAAAGGTTTTTTACCAACTAGTAAAATAGAAACACATTTAGCACAAATAAAATATACATATAAGAGGAAAATTAACATATTTGAATTAACAGTATACTAGTAGTTATTTATATCATAAAACATCTTTAAAGAAGGCCTAGAAATACTCTGTGAAATATTTCCTTGTATGTCATTTTAGGGATCGCGCGGACCAAAGGGAGATGTTGGACGTCCAGTAAGTTTCATATTTATTTCTTATTGACTCAAGACTGTGAATATAACTTTAACCTAACTCATGGATCATAGACAAAGTTATCTCAACAACAATTTTCAATTTTTATTCAATTTACCTGTAAAAACTAGAAAATGTTGTAAGATAATGGAAGTGACTCACAGTGGTAATTAATTCTTTGGCTGATGACGGTAATTTTTGATGTTGTAGGGAATCATGGGAGATATGGGACCACCAGGAGCACCTGTAAGTCGCAGTTTATGCTTCACTGAATGTACATTTATAAATAAAGTGTTATATTATAAAATTTGTTTAAGCACATCAGATTTCAAAATATTTGATTTTATCTCATTTGATCGACAATCTTATTCATATACAATACTTGTAATATATTTTACATGATTTGATCAAAACCCTATCCATATACAATACCAGGGTGCCCCGGGTCAATCTGTCTACGGTGCGGCTATGCAAGGCTGGTTCCAGAGAGCCCCAGTTTACAAAGGACCCTCCTATCAAGGTGACGAGGCCGATGCTCCTCAGGTATATAAATCTGTGCACATAATGTTCAGCACTCAAGTCAAAAATAATAAAAAGGAGACTTACTTTGAGAATTCCACTTACAGGCTGAAAGTGTGTTTAAAGCACTTCAGGACGTCACTGAAGAATTACGCCTTTTGAGATACCCAGACGGCTCCAAAGAATCTCCAGCTCGCACCTGTCACGAAATCAAACAGAACAAACCGGATGCTGAGGATGGTAATACTTACGGATTTTGGAATTGCACATCTTGATCAGCGCTGTTTAAAAACTGTAACTGAATTGAATGGACATAACATTAAATACAATTCATATCCTCAATGATCATTCATAAAAATTCATGTAAATGTTTTGCATATCTATTTGTTATGGATTAATCTTCGACATTTTTGTATAAATTACCTAGTTTTTCTCCTCTATCTAGTTTTTTCTTAAAATTATTCAAATTACTTTAAACAAAGTATTGTATCTTTTAAAAGGGTTCTATTGGGTGGATCCAAACGCTGGAGTTAAGATAGATGCCATCCAAGTGTACTGCGATTTCAGAAGCAAGAAGATCCTTACCTGTGTTCTACCAGAAGTCAATAACTTTGTAAGTTGAAAAATGGTGATTATGTTATGCAGCGTAATGTAGAATATAATTATCATAAATTGTTGCACTAAAATCTTGAAGGAAGTAACCTACATATAAAAGAGAAATTTAAGAATTTGGTTATTCATGTTATTCTTGATGATAACAATTCTGGCTTTGTGACTTATTTATTTTAAGTTATTAACTAAAATGAAAAATAATTTCTACTTTAAAATATTGAGCATACGTATTGTAAGTTGTTGATATTTAAACAAATATATCGCTTAATACTAAAGAAAGTTAGTTGTTCAAAGTGTGCAAGAAATTATTTAATGCATCTTTGTTACGTTTCAGACAAATACACAAATTAACAAAGATGGAAATTCTGTTTTATGGTTCGCGGATACCTACTTACCCAAGAAAGAGGTAAGCTGGAGACTTAAAAGAAATTATTTTCGCCTCAGAATATTTTTATTAGAATGCCAATTCTACTAAGGTTTTATAGCTAAGAAACAGATTTTGCATTCACTTTCTCTATTTTTTCAGATTTCCTATCAACCCAAAATAGTTCAAATCAAATTCCTCCAAATCTTACATGACAAAGCAGAACAGCAGATTACTTACCATTGCAAGAACTCCATAGCCTATCGTGACGCACAGTCAAAGGGCAAAGACAAAGCTCTTGTCTTCTCAACATTCAACGGAGATTGGCTCGGTGCCAACAATAAAAAGAAGTTCAGATACAAGGTCTTGAGTGATGAATGCCAGGTAAATTCAATGCTTTCGATTTTATCTGAAATGATTGCAAAAACTGTAAACTAAATTTGAAGTGAAAGGGGAAAACTCGTTTCAAAATTATTCTCATCCATTTCGTGGATGTAGGCGAAAGCCTCTCCACTTCTCTAAAGAGAATACTCTAATCTTTTTAAAGTATATGTTTAGGAGCATCTTTTCTCCAATTGTTACAAGAAAAATATTTATTTCTTCTTGCAGGTGAAGAACGGAGCTTGGGGGAAGACAGTATTTGAAATTAAAACAAAGAAAACAAAACGACTACCAGTTATGGACTTTGGTATCACCGATATTGGAGGAAGCGACCAAGATTTCAGAGTGGAGCTCGGTCGTGTTTGCTTTTCATGAAGTATTACAAAAATCCATGTATATTAATTATTATTTAGCAGGGCGTCTTAAAATAGGATGAATATTTTGTGTGTTTGTTGTGTGAAAGAGGAAACCAATTCAATGTTGCTGTCCAGTTGCCATGATCATAGTAATGTCGCAGTCAGATGTTCCAACTCCGGTTTGCCATGATGCCGTGTGCTGTATTGCTATGGTTTTGATCTCACATATTACACCCTTACTTATCTGTGATAGATGTGTGCCATGATTTCATCTTTTTTTATTCTCAAAACGCTGATATTTTTATTCACTTGTTCGTCATTTAAGAATCAATACTGTTCATTTTGATAATAAAACATATCCAAAAAATAGTAAAATTTTCAATTCTTTGATTTATCATGGGTGCGATTATAATTTTAACGGTGGTAATTTATGCTTTCCCTTGCTTATAGAATGATATGAGATAATTGCTCATATAGTTTTCTTCCATTATCACTTAATTTACCTATTCACGGTCTGAAACAGTCCTTTATGGCTTAAAAAAAATCCATTTTGCTTATATAATGAGGTTTTAACAACGCTTGGATCTGTAATTCTATTCTCTGCTTTATCTGTAAAATCTTTTACTCCAGAAAAGAAAATCATTACTTCCATTATCACTTAATTTACCTATTATATTGTTTTTGTCCTGTCTGTCTGTCTGTCTGTCTGTCTGTTTGTTTGTTTGTTTGTTTGTTTGTTTGAAACAGTCCTTTATGGAATGTTACTTGTGGTTTTTAAAAAAACTCTTGACCATTTTGAATTAAAATGGTTGGGGCTATGGCTTTATAATTCATAGGTGTGTTACTTGTGACATGACCTATCTTTGGGTACCACCAAATTTGAACTCTTGACCTTGACCTTGGAGTTTGACCTACTTTTATTCTATTTGTTATCAACTTTAACCTTCGCCATAACTTTTGAACAGATCGAGATAGAGACTTCATATTTAAAATGCATACTCCACTAGATAAGCACTTTCAACTGACACCAAGGACAATGAACTTTTGACCTTGACTGTGACCTGTATGCTAAAAATAGATTTTTAGAATGGTATAACTTTTGAACCATAGGAGATAGAGACTTTATATTTGGTATGCCTACTTCACTAATTAAATGCTTTCAAACGACACCGAGGTCAATGACCTTGTGTTTGTAACCTTTATGCTAAGAATATACAGGTTTCACAAACACATCTTGTTTTTTTTCAAATCATGACCCAGAACAGGGGGTGTGAGGGTAGGGATGGACCACAATGGACGATCTTTTTCTAATATCAGAGCTGCCAACCCTTACGATTTTGGCGTAATATGTCTAAAAGCATTTCACTCTATATTCTTCCGATTTCAGTTTTTCTCCTTCAAAGTTTAAAATAATTTTCATTCATAGTTTCTACTTTTAATATATTTATAATTCTGACAATGCTTGCTTGTATCTTCGTTTCAGTTTTAAAGGCCGATCACATTCATGTCAAATGTTTTAAAGTAAACAAAATGGAAACATGCCTCAGATTGTGTGTCCATTTACAAAACATCTTCAGCGGCAATGGTCCCTAGACCCCGCCTTACTATTTGTCATTTCCGAATGTTGGCAGCTCTGTAATATTTCAGGAAAAATAAAAATCTTCTTTTTAAGAACGGCAAAGTTATACATGTATGCTATATTGATATAGTCGCATCATCAAGCAGTAAAAAATTCTCCATCCCCCCTTTTCAAGTAAACTTTTCAATACAGATCATGAGCTGATTTTTTGTGGGTTTTTTCCTAGCCCATCTGCTCTGATGGGCCATGTCGCCTATAGGCTTCTTGTTGGAATATGAAACAGATGTGTCAAACTCTTAAATGTCGAATTTCGATTTCAAAGTGATATATTGAATCAATGTAAAATTGACCTCTCATTGTTCATAAGAATTTTATTAATGGTGTAAATTATATGAGGCGCCGTTTTGTATTTACTGGTAAAAAGTGATACTGAGTATCACCTATTCGAATAGGTGATATCAGTTATTCGAATTTGTGATATCACCTATTCATTTTCAATAAGTGAATAGAAATTAAAATGAATAGGTGATATCACCTATACATATGAGTGATATCACATTTTCGTGGTGAATAGGTGATATCACCTATTTGAGTAGGTGATTTCACCTTTCAATTTGAATAGGTGATATCACCGATTTGAATTTCTTACAACAATAAATAATGAATGCTCCCTAGACCATATATAGATTACCACTGGACTACCCAGTTTTCATGCCTTTTTCACGATTTTTCTTAGAGTGTATATTATAGATATTCAGTGAAATAAATTTGTGAGCAAAGCAAACTACAGGTTTATTGGGGTTGCATAAAGTTAAATGCAAAAATGTAATCCATTGTCTCCTAGAACGATGCACTCGGAGTTCTTCGGATGGCTCGTACCTTGCACCACAGGTTCATTCTACCTATTCCCACTTTTTGAAATTCATGTAGAAAAAAGTAAGAGTTTATGTGGGAGTAGGTTGAATTGTGTGTAAACAAATAATTAACTATGTTCTTAAATTTAGGTATTAAGTATTTTTGTAAGATCTTTTTATTATTTCAAAGGGCCAAAATAAATAATATTTTCGCATCATCGCACCATTAGGTTTAGGTCGATAGTGCGATGTACAAAATACATGCGATGACGATGAGGCGATGGTGCGATAGTTATTTGCCAGTGGGCGATAGGTGGAATGAAGCGATTTTTAAAAATCGGGAATAGTGACTACCCCCCCCCCCCATCGCCATCGGATTATCGCGCCATAGCATCATCGTCATCGCGCTATCGCATCATCGCTTCATCGTTATCGCAATACCGTATAATAATAACATTATCGCGCCATCGTATTATCGCGTATTTTTTAAGTTGATGCTGAAAATTTGGTACAGTTGAAGTGCGTGGCCCTATCCGGATTCCATACACATAACCTCGGACGTCAAAGGTGTTGAATATGGAGCATAGCGGAATCAGCCGAGGATTGCTGATTGAGAATGATGAGTTATAAAACGAAAGTGAAAGTAAATAAGATTTCGGGAACTGTAATCTGAGGATCCGTAAAGTTATTATTTCATAAATAATTTGAATAGGTGATATCACCTATTCGAGTAAGTGATTTTACCTATTCAAAGTGATATGGTGGATATCACCTGTTCGAAAAGGTGATATCACCTATTCAAATAAGTATTATTGTATGATTGAATAATTCCTATCTTTCTGATTGGCTGAGATCCAACTATGTGGAAGAAATACTACGTTATAGTTAACTGCATGTGACGAAGATTTTTAAAAGATACCATTAATTTATCACAAATTTTTCTCCCCTTCATTTGAACAAACTTGAATCCCCTTTACCCAAGGATACTTTGTGGAAAGTTTGACTAAAATTGGCATGGTGGTTCTTGAGAAGAAGATGAAAATGTGAAAAGTTTACGACGACAACAACGACGACAGACAACGGACAGATTTTGATCAGAAAAAGGATCAAAGATCATCGGATGCCACTACATTTCTTCTCTTTCTTGTGTTGGTGTGAGATGTGGCGGGAAAACGTTTGTCATATTGTAAAACGCGCTTTATCCTCGTCTGTTGGAGCAAAATCTCATTATATTTTGTCTGATAATAAATTAACATTTAGAAAATTTTTAGAAAATTTTTGAAAATGCTTTTCCGGACCGGAACGAAAAATTTAAATATATACTTGTTTAATGATTTCATATCCGGACAAATGGATTATCAAACATACTGTATATACATACGTCATTTTAAAATATATAAAACAAATCTTGTTTAAATAGAGAAAGTAAAATTGTTTAATATAGACGTTTATTACACGATAAAATAATTTCCATCTCTCTGATTGGCTGAGATCCAAGTATGTTACAAATATACTACGTTGTATTGACCTGCACGTGACGTTGCAGGTGAATACAAGGATTTATTTCCTCTACATTGATCTAAAAATAGATCGGGAAGTTACAAATTGGTAAAAATTGATTTGGAAAGCTTTAAACGACAATGACTTTTTTTTCATGTGAACAAAACATAAGCGAATATATAATGTTGAATGAGGGTGGTAAAAGCTAGGGGATGCAGGAACCCCCCTTCAACACTTTTACTGAACAACAATTTTTACTTTTTGGCAGTCATTTTTCCCTGATAATACTCCTTCCTTTCAAAATCTATCCTCTAAAAAAGACTGGCATTATATATTTTATCATGACAACTAAAATTGCTAAAAAAAAATTTCAAATTGATATGTACGCAAGACGAATAGGGCCACATAAAAAAATATTTTTATCCCGTAATTACGAGAAAAGATCTCGTTATAACGAGAAAAGATCTCGTTATTACGAGTTAATCATCTCGTTATTACGAGAAAAGATCTCGTAATAACGAGAAAAGATCTCGTTATTACGAGTTAATTATCTCGTAATTACGAGAAAAGATCTCGTTATTACGAGTAAATGATCTCGTTATTACGAGAAAAGATCTCGTAATTACGAGAAAAGATCTCGTTATAACGAGTTAATTATCTTGTAATAACGAGAAAAGATCTCGTTATTACGAGTTAATTATATCGTTATAACGAGAAAAGATCTTGTTATTACGAGTTAATTATCTCGTAATTACGAGAAAAGATCTCGTTAATACGAGAAAAGATCTATAAAAAATGGTGCGTTTCATTGTTCTACTTTCTCTTAATGTAAAATGGATGAACCTACGGAATTCATAAAATTAGTAAAAGAAATATCAGAAGAAGGAGCAAAGCAGATGGAAAAAGAAAAGGCATAAATATATATTTATAATCATCTCGTAATTACGAGATCTTTTCCCGTTATAACGAGATAATTAACTCGTAATTACGAGATCTTTTCTCGTTATTACGAGATCTTTTCTCGTAATAACGAGATGATTAACTCGTAATTAGATCTTTTCTCGTAATTACGAGATAATTAACTCGTTATAACGAGATCTTTTCTCGTTATTAAGAGAACTTTTCTCGTAATAACGAGATAATTAACTTGTTATAACGAGATCTTTTCTCGTTATTACGAGATCTTTTCTCGTAATAACGAGATGATTAACTCGTAATAACGAGATCTTTTCTCGTAATTAAAAAATTAACTCGTTATACGAGATCTTTTCTCGTTATTGAGATCTAATTTATCGTAATTACGAGATAAAAATATTTTTTTATGTGGCCCTTTTCGTCTTTAACTCGTAATAAAGATCTGTTCTCGTAATTAGGAATACATTCTCGTAATAACGAGATAATTATCTCGTAATATTGAGATTTTTCCATCTTATTACAAGATAATTTTCGTAATATCTTTACTTGGTATTACAACATCTTTTCTCGTAATAACGAGATAATCATCTCGTAATAACGAGATCTTTTCTCGTAATAACGAGATAATTATCTCGTAATTACGAGAAAAGATCTCGTAATTACGAGATAAAAATATCTTTTATGTGGCCCTATTCGTCTTTCGTACTACGATATGAATGGTAAGGTTTATTTACATTTTAATTCGGCTTCTCTCTTGTATTTGGTTTTTGACTTCATTAAATGCAAACAAATAATGAGCTGTATCATTTTTTCAGTGAATTATCAGAATCATATATTAAAACAATTATTGCTGTTTTCGGGCGATGTGAATATATATTGTACTTCGAAGATGACTAACTTATTGTGTTGACCTAAAAAAAAAAACAGCTGCAATAATTGCATAATATAACGCTCGGTGAAGATTGTACTCCTCAGATATCTAAATCATTGTATTGACCTAAAAAAAACAGCAATAATAATTATTGTATAATATAACGCGGTCTTTGTGTTTGACTGTGCCCATCACGTGTGCTTATTTTCTCCGCTGTCTTCTTAGAAACTGTCAATCAGGATTGGGCGGGTTCGAATCCCACAGTGGCACGTGGAGACCGGTCCTATAAACCGAGGTCCCGTGTCGCAGGCAGTAGGTGCTGGCACGAAAAAGATCCCTCCCTGTTCAATGGCCCTAAGTGCCGTGTATAGGACAAAATTTGCAGCTCTCCACCGGCAAGTGATGGCGTCTCCATATGAGTGAAAAATTTTTGAGAGTGACTCAAACAATATACAATCAATCAGGATTGGATGAAACATTTACCCCATATTTATAAAATTTTAATTTTAAAAATATGATTATTGTGCGTTTTTGTGAAACATTTTTAACTCCGCAGAAACGCACGCAGACTGGCTTACCTGTCTGATCCTCGATATATACACGATATTTCATACGAATGAAACAGGAAATGCCAGTCTAAAACGCACGACGACTTCAAACTTTCATGTCAAATAACCGACCGCCTCCTGGTGACCGGTAATAAGGAATGTTTTGTATTGTTGTGGAAACAGTGACAGAATATGGTAAAACCCCAGTCACATTTCCAAAAACGACCAACGGCCGACGGTTTTGAAGCAAAAATGGGATTCTTCGGGTGACAGTCGTCAGTTCATAGGCCGTTGTCTTGGCCGATTTTGACCTCTTTTTTTGTCGGCCGACCAATTTTGTGTCCATCGGTCCAAGTTATAATTTTTTATGCGTCGCAGTGGCTGATTCCTTCAATTGAAGTTATCCGTCGACCAACCTTCGATCATCGTCCGACCATCGGCGGTCAGTTTATAAAGTCGGTTGTCCGTCGTTGGACAATAAGGGTGTTTAAAATTTCGGCCGACGCTTAAAATCAAACTGTAGCTCAGAGCTCGATGATTGGACGACGATTGGCCGACTTGTGAATATTTAACCTAGTAAGGATATATAACACAAGCAAAATTTTGATGCATGGATTGACATAAATTTTTTGAACGGAAATAACATGAATAATTAATCCGTAAGATATAAAGAAATCTAAAGTATTATTTGCTGCTTAGATATGCACCATTTGTCATTTTTATGCAATTCCACACAAAATTTTGCACACATTTTCAACTTTGCCTTGCAAACATTACTCACGTCACTATCTGAATATAGATCTATGAAAAAATATTGCTGAATTCTAAAGAAAAAAGATTTTTTGTGTTATTTGTCCAAGTCATCGGTGTCCCTAGGAATGAATGTGACTGCTCCGTGTCGCCCGATACTGTATCGGCCGATCATGTTCTTCCAGCTGACAAGACCAGAAAAATTTAGTCGCCCGACCATCGGCTTAAATGTGACCTAGGCATAAGGAACACATGATTATAGTAATATTTTGTGATAACAGTTTAAAAATCGAGAAACAGCGCACTTTTTGTGCGCAATAAATAAACTTTTTTTTCAATTGGTGGCAGTGTAGCTCTCCGGTTTTTTTGGAGAGCTGCAATTCTGCAGCTAAGATCTATCAAGATATTTTTACCAAAAAAAAAGGGGGGGGGCTCATTTTTAAAAAAAATCTAGCCCAAAATTTCCGGAGAAGCAAAAAACAAAACAAAGAAACAAAATAAAAACATGATGGTGATGTCCATGTTTTCCAAAGTATTTTTTATTTGCTTCAGTATTGTGTTATATAGTCCTATTTTAATAATTTAACTCTGTAAATTCAAATTCCAGAGGGGGATTGGGATTCAATGCCCTTTGCCTCTCCCCGGCCCGTCCGTGTGATGACAAATGATCATGACTGTGATATCATTAAAAAAATTGCACTAAAATAAGATTGTAACACGTTTTTTGTATTTGCACTTTATATTGTATGACGGAGAGAGATAACGCTATGAGTTAAAGTCAAAAAAGAGCGGGTTTTCTGGCCACAATAGGGTGACCTTTAAACCTGAATAATACCATTCATTAAAACAGCGGTTCAGCTCTTTGCTTGTTTATCGGAAGATGTATTTGGTTAAAGGAAGAAGCAACCAATGAATTGCCAAGTGACCAGAGTTCAGGTGTTAGGATAAATTAACTACGGAAAACAATATTTAAAGATTATGCAAAAGATTGGAAATTATTTTTAAAATGCATTAGAAGTTTAAAAAGCACTCAAGGTCAGAATAATAGTAATTAAAATTCAAATCGAAATTTATAGTAATTATTGCAAATTTCGAAGGGGTTACAAATATGGAGATGTAAATCTACAAACGTAAACCTAGTATGAAATGAACGGCCGGGATAGACAGGATTTCAGTGGAAAACTGAATCTTGACTGTCTTGGTTGCATTTTCAAAATACAGGTGAGATAATTTTCTAGACTTGCGCGGTTTTTGTCAAATTATTAAAATTTTCACATGGCTTAATTTATTTACAGATAACATTTTTTTTTTATATTAGAACTAATAATGTTTAGTATAATGTTTAGTATATTGTGTGAAATGATTTATTGTAATCATAAAGATTACAACTAGATTGTTTAATTTAATAAAGAGTGGAAAGCTGAATCTTGACTGTCTTGGTTGCATTTCATACAGGTTGGGTAACACACAAACTCCCCAACCATGTTTTTATGTTTGGTCATTAAGATATATGGAAATAAAATGTCAAGGACTTTTATTTAATAAAAGAGATAGCGCGATTAACTCATTCGTGTAATTGAAATCCACTAAGCCAGCGAGTTCAAAAGGAATAGTGAAAAATAGTCATCCCGATACCTCTTTACGAGTTCCAGTGAAAGAGGTTAACCTGACTATGGAAAGCAAACATTAAATTCTTTTTTTTATGAAAGTGACTTCAAAATTGTAATAAACTTTTTTATTTGACTGTAATTAAATTTTAGTTGTAACACGTCATTTGATTGGATCAAAGATTTATATTTCATATTGTATGACATACGCTGCCTATGTCACTATGAGTTACGTCGAAAACGTATTAATCCCCTTGACAATTTTAAAATATACTCAATGTAAAAAGCTTTTTTTTCCCTAGGATATAGTGTCTTATATTGTCTTTTCTGAAATTAAAATTATAAGGAATGAAGCTCATTTTATACGATATAACATAACTTCGGGCGATTGCGCTTTTTTATAAAGTGCTTCACGGTTCAACTTGATTGTATTAACTCTCGAGGTGACCCATCCTCACAATGTCAAAGGTTTGTGATTTTGTGGTGTTTCGAAATCACAAACCCTTGACATTGTGAAGATGGAAGTTACCATCATCCCCACTCTCGTAATGAACTGGAAATGTTAACAATATAACTGCATCAAATTAAATAAAGTGCATCAATTATATTCATGAATTTGTGTCAACCCATCCTCCTGGAATTAGGAAAGAAATTTATTCAAAGAGGTGAACTATCAAACTATTTTTAGCTCACCTGAGCCGAAGGCTCAAGTGAGCTTTACTGATCACATTTTGTCCGTCGTCCGTCCGTCTGTTAACTTTTCATATTTTTGACTTCTCAAGAACCACTGGGCCAATTTTTACAAAACTTGGTACAAAGCATCCAAGATAAACGGGAGTATGAATTGTTAAAATGAAGGGCCAAGACCCCTCACAAGGGGAGATAATCGAGATCGAGAAAAGACAAAATAAGTGTGGGATCATTAAAAAATCCTCTCAAGAACCACTAGGCCAGAAAAGCTTAAACTTATATATGCAGATGCATACATATAACTTATATATGTGGAAGCATGCTTGGGTAGTGTAGATTCTTAATTGTTCAAATCATGACCCCGGGGTTTGGGCGTGGCCTCAACAGGGAATTAAAGTCTTACATAGAAATATATAGGAAAAATTCTTCTTCTGAAGAACCACTGGGCCAGAAAACTGATACATATGTGGAAGCATCCTGTGGTAGTGTAGATTCTAAATTGCTGAAATTGTGACTGGGGGGGGGGGGACAAGGACACAATGAAGAATGGCATCACGAATGTTACTCAGTTGAGCGATGTGGCCCATGGGTCTCTTGTTATGCAGTTGAATTTTAGTACCTCGAACTTTGATATCTCGAATACCATGGATATATCGAAGTGATGTGGGAGTCCCAACCACATATTCTTTAAGTATTTAATTACCATCAATATCTTCAACTTATGTGGAAGCATCCTGAGGTAGTGTAGATTCTAAATTGTTCAAATCATGACCCCCAGGGATAGGGCGGGGCCACAATGGGGAATCAAAGTTTTACATAGAAATATATGGGAAAAATCTTTGAAAATCTTCTACTCAAGAACCACTGGGCCAGAAAAGCTGAAACTTATGTGAAAGCATCCTGAGGTAGTGTAGATTCTAAATTGTTCGAAACATGACCCCCGGGGGTAGGGCGGGGCCACAATGGGGAATCAAAGTTTTACATAGGAATATATAGGGAAAATCTTTGAAAATCTTCTACTCAAGAACCACTGGGCCAATTTTTACAAAACTTGGTACAAAGCATCCAAGATAAACGGGAGTGTAACGATCCCTCCCCCATTTTTCTTGAATCTCATTTTTTTATCTTGGCATTTTTCTAAAGCATGCATACTTTCAATTCATTCATCAATTCTTGCATGGAATGTTGAAATGTCCAGCGAGAGTAATGTCTTAAATGTTGGTTGACAACTGCTTAAATGTAGGGAAGATCTATGCCATTTTTCTTGTGTTTCGATGTGTTGAATGTCAGACTTCGTCTTGTTATTTAATTACACGCTTTTTGTTGGCTTAATTGTACATACGTAATTATAAAGTTGCGCTGTAATTCAGGATTATCTTAAAGTTACCTTATTTCTTGTGTGATCGATGTTTTATGGTCTTCGAGTACACACGTTTCACTGAAACTTCTGCCGCCGCCATACTTTGTTTACTTGTGTATTTTCCCGTGATGCTTCACGGTGATCTATTTTTACTGGAGTTATTTCGGCGGAAGATTTGATTGTAAATTCTTTTAAATTAAATGTTAAACAGTGTTAAATGAGCTTTTAAAAGTGTAACTTTATGTTTTATGAATTTATTTAATTTATTTACGTATTGTAATAATTTTACATACGATGTGCGAGAGTGAGATTTCATTACGGGATGATTACATTTGATTGGCTGATTATTATTTACGGGATGGAATTATTAGTTATGATTGGTTATGAATTATTGCGGGTTTTGTTAATTCTATAAATACTCGGATGCTGAATATCGTTTGCTCTCTCGTTTTCTTTGTGACCTAGAGAAAGGTTGCCAGTTTTGTCCAGAGTAATTTAAGGTGTGTACTATTTCAGTATCTAAGTGACTGAAGTACATAATACGTAATGTTAGGTTAGGCTAAATTCATATTACTAGTAATTGTACTAGTTTTATTTATAATTACTAGTTGTGAACTAGTTATTTTTATCTTCTTTAGCCCAGTTTAGGAGTTAGGAAATATTTCTGCTGCGTGCTAGTAGTTGAACTAGTAGCGGGAATATTTATTTGTAAATTAATTATAAGTCATTTATAGAGAGCCTTTACGTTTTATTTTGGTCGGGGGAATTTCTATTTAAATCATAAATTACTGGAAATAGTGCCAATTGCCCAGTTATATCAGTAGTTGACTAGTGGTACTGATTTTGTCTTTTGTCCCGAGGGTTGAGACTTGTGAATTTCAAACTGTTATTTATTTTCGCTGTTTATGAATTACTGAATAAAATTATAAAACTTTACATCGAAGTTTTTGTTCTCAACACAAGGCAGGCGTTCCGAAGCGTTACAATTTTGGCATCCACGGCGGGATCCGTTTAAGTTTACGGGTCCTGTGATCGAATGATCCGTTTAAGTTTACGGGTCCTGTGATCGAATCATAACAACGCTTTGTCTGTGTTTGAGAAACAAAAATTTTATTAAGCAAACATCAAATAAAAATAAATCACAATGGCAGGTCGTAAAAGTCGACGGAGGCGTCGTGGTCTTCAAGAATCTAGATCTACCTCACGGATTTCGTGCTCCTCCGTAGAAACTGCAAGAGAAAATGAAAGCGAATGTGAATTTCCGTGTGAAGGAGCTGACATGCACAGAACTAAGCCATTTGTTCATTCAAATAAAGAAGCCTCCCAGTTAGCAAATTTACATGACTCAGATACAAGTTTAATGCTTGTGAGTTCTCAGGCAGACGTTGTGAGAGACGGAGAATCTACACTTTTTACTGGAAACTCAGATACAGTTTCTGTAACTGTGAGTTCTACTACAGAGCAGCCACAGACAGCACACAGTGTAGTTAGGCCTAAAATGAGCCATCTTCACACCTGTGGTCCCACAACTCAGATGCCTTTTGTACCTGTTTGCTCACATTTTGCTGAGAATTTATGTACATGTTTTCCTAGAGAGCCGACAGCTGTCCCTAGTATGTATATACCTGCAGTCTCCAGTACCGGTACTCTCATGAGCCCCTCCCTTACACAGACAGCAAGTCCAGTATCTGGGTTACCTGTGAACTCTCATGCACTCAGCACTTCTTCGAGTTCATGTACAGGTTCAAATTATCACACTACCTTACCTGTAAACTCTCATGCAGTTCCTTGTACTGCGAGTTTTCAAGGTCCTGTTTATGGTCATCAAAACCAGAGCACCCATATGTTTACCACATTCCCCACAATTACAACATCAGCTCACCGCGTTTGCATGAGAACTCATTTACCTCTAAGTTTGTGTACAGGTTCTGTGCCTGTAAGTTCTTGTACAGGTAATGTACCTGTAAGCTTATGTACATGTACAGGTTCTGTGCCTGTTGGTCTAGGTACAGGTTCTGTGCCTGTGAGTTTGTGTACAGGTTCTGTACCTGTGATGCAGAATCAGACCCTCTCTGCTCCCATGAGAAGTGCAAGAGACTTATCCAGTACGAGTAACGAGCAAACTGCACTTATCCAGCTCACGGAGATGGTAGAGCATTTACAAGAGAAAATTAAACAGCTCTCTGAGCAAGACCACCAAAGGACCAACCCTGACAACAGACAATCAGATACATGTAGTGCATCTCATGAGTGTTTGAGTAGCGACAGAGAAACATCGCAAGAGTCTGACTTTGTGTACCGGAAAAAGGCCAAGCATCACAATGTAAAGATTCCTCCATACACAGGGAAAGAAGACTGGTCTGTCTGGTTTTGTCGTTTTGAGGAAGTTGCAGACAGATACCACTGGACAACAGATGACAAACTGGACCAATTACTGCCCAGACTACATGAAGATGCAGCTGACTTTGTGTATGGCCAATTATCGAAAGAGTCGAGAAGCAGTTATAAGAGACTTACGAAGGAACTGACCAATCGTTTCCGTGCAATCGAAACCAGTCGAACATATTTGGCAAAATTTAATAATAGAGTTCAGAAGCCTGGTGAGCGAGTCGAGGACTTTGCGGCTGATCTAAAGCGCCTGTATGTCAAAGCCCACCCGGAGCGAGACTCAAAGACTAGAGAGGAAGACTTGCTCAGGAAATTTTTAGATGGTCTGGCTGATAGAGAAGCCCAGTTTCATGTGGAATATGTCAAGGACCCCTCCGATATACATGAAGCTGTACGACAGGTTATAAATTATGAAGAAGCAGGTCGGCCTTCAACTAAGAAACATGTCAGAGAGGTGAAGTCGCTGTACAGTGATTCTGAATCAGAAGCCACGCCTAAGACAGTCATTAAGGCCAAGTCGGTGAAAAAGAAAAGTGTCAGAAATACGAAGTACAGCCAAGGAAACAAACAAGGGTCAGGTGGCACTATCGAAGCCTTGCAGAAACAAATCGATGAGATGGCAAAAGTTCTCAACAACCTGACTAATCAGAGCAACACTGGGACACAGCCAAGTAGGCCCGTCATTGGTACATCTCAACCAGACATGTCTACAGGTCAAACAGCTCCTCTGGACAGACCACAGAAACGTAGCTGTTTTTACTGCAAAGGTGAAGGTCATTTCATAAGGGACTGCCCAAAGAGAATTAATGACCTGCAAGTCTCAAAGGCACCTTTAAACAGGCATTAGCCGTTCCTGTGGGTTAAGGACCGGCTACAGAAGAAACTGACAGACAGACGAACAGTTTAGACCCACCAACAGACCGACAACCAGATAATTTTGATGAATCAGAAGATTTTTGTTTTATTTCTAATCGAATACCAGATGCAGATGGTGTGTACATAGAGGGAAACGTAAATGGTTTAGATGTCCACATTACAACAGATACTGGTGCATCCAATACTATACTTTCATACAAAGTGTATGAACAACTCAAAGAGGTGAACAGACCCAGACTTCAAGGAAAGTCGCACTTACGAGGAGCTGACGGAAGTACCATTCATGTTTATGGGAAAGGAGCGTTTGATTTGCAACTTGGTTCCTTGACCCTCAAGAAAAACCTTTTAGTAGCTGATATCCAAGATGAAGTGTTACTTGGAGTGGACATCCTGCAGAATAGTGATATTGGTCAAGCAGATATTCTCCTGAGTAAAGGACTGATAAGGTTCAAAGGTCATGATATTCCATGCATACAACGTGGTGTGCATAAAGATATTACCCTCCGTTGTGTGGAGAGATGTGATATACCTGGGAATACAGAAGTAATAATACCGGCTTTTATACAGCGTGAATGTGAGGTTGATATTGAGGAGGACCTTATGTTTGTGCCAAGTGGAGATCTTATGGAGAAGACCTCCTTACTGTTAGCCCCAGCAGTTCTTAACATCAGAGGGAAACTGTGTGTACCCCTGAGAGTTATGAATCCTTTTGATGAGGGAAAAACACTTTATCCAGACACAGTTGTGGGTACTGTTGAAGGATATGGGGAATAGTAGATGTAATTCGACCGGTTTTTAGTGACCTAAGAAGCCTTTGCCGATCTACTGAACTTTCGCCTGGTGAGGCATGTGAGGTTCCAGATCATTTGCGTGAGCTTTATGAAGGCTCTTCCCAGTCCTTAAATAAGTCAGAAAAAGAAGCTTTTCGGAAATTCTTGCTCGACCATCAGGATGCATTTTCAAAAGATGAATGGGACCTAGGACAAACCAATTTAGTTGAACATGAGATTAATACTGGTGAGAGTAAACCTGTAAAACAGCCACCTCGTAGAGTTCCAATAGCACTAGCCAATGAGGAGAGAGATGCCATTCTGAACCTTCGAGAGAGGGGCATAATACAACCTTCTACATCACCTTGGTCCTCTCCACTAGTCTTAGCTAGAAAGAAGAATGGAAAAATAAGAGTCTGTGTGGATTATCGAGCTGTAAATAATTTAACAGTTAAGGATGCATTCCCACTCCCACGAATTCAAGACTGTCTAGATTCCGTTGCAGGAGCTTCAATGTTTTCCACTCTGGATTTGACAGCTGGGTATCACCAAGTCAGAGTCAAGGCTGAAGATATACCAAAAACAGCATTTGTTACAAAATATGGTCATTTCGAGTATAAAACCATGCCTTTTGGATTGACTAATGCACCAGGTACATTCCAGAGACTTATGGAGATGGCATTAAATGGCCTCCAGTGGGACATTTGTCTTATTTATTTGGACGATGTAGTGATATTTAGCAGAAATTTCGATGAACACATGTCCAGACTTAGCCAGGTGGTTCAGAGAATAACTGATGCAGGTTTAAAATTGAAACCTGAGAAATGTAGCCTTTTTCAAGATGAAGTTATTTTCCTTGGACATAAAGTCACTAAAGATGGAGTCTTACCAGATAAGCAGAATGTAGAGAAAATTTTGAATTGGACCAGACCAAATAATGTTACTGAAGTACGACAATTCCTTGGAACTGCCTCTTACTACAGGAGATTTATAAAAGGGTTTTCGGTGATAGCTAAACCTCTTACTGAACTTACACAAAAGAACCATTCTTTCCGCTGGACAGACTTATGCGAGAAAGCATTTCTGCAACTAAAGAAGATCCTTACTGGGCCCGATATAATGGGATATCCTGACCCAAACCAAGGCCATTTTATTCTTGACACAGATGCCTGTGATGTAGGCATTGGTGCTGTATTGAGCCAAGTACAGGATGGACGTGAGAAAGTGTTAGCCTATGGGAGTCGAACCCTAAACCGTGCTGAAAGGAACTATTGTGTAACTGATAAAGAGCTCCTAGCTGTTCGTTATTTCGTGGAATACTTCAAACAATATCTTTTGGGACAAAGATTTATCCTTAGGACTGATCACCAAGCATTAGTCTGGCTATATAAACTGAAAGAACCTAAAGGAAGAGTGGCTCGCTGGATTGAAATATTGTCAGCCTACAATTTTGAAATTGAGTATAGGCCTGGTACACAGCATGGTAATGCCGACGGTCTATCAAGATGTCCGAACCCAGCCGACTGTAGCTGCGAAGAGGGTGACAGTTTAGAAAGCCTGAAATGCGGACCTTGTATTAAGTGCAGAAAGAGAGCTGAGACTATGGAAACTTAGGAAAACCTTAATCAGGAGGGTGCTATTCGTGTGACAACAAGAAAGCGTGACAGTTCTAAAAATTTACCTGAAGGGACACAATGGATGTCAAAGTACAACTCATCAAGTCTACAATGTCTCCAGATGGAAGATAATGGTATTGGTCCAGTGCTTAAGTGGAAACTGGCAGGAAGTAAACCTACAAAAGAGGAAGTGGTCAAATACTCTCCAGCAACCAGACGTTCCGTTCCGCAGCAGGAGACAGCACAGGATGTGATTCTAGGACAAAATTAAATTGGTAATTTTGAGTAATAAGTATAAGTAAGTTAAGAAAGTATTCATTTCATGCATTGTCAATATTTGTTGTAAATTTGGAGATAAGGTTGGGAATGAGATTGATTAGTGGACTTTATGTGTAATTTTTTTTATTTGATATTTCAAGCATTAAGTCTGATGATAATGAGATTCATTTCTGTAATATTATTTACCTTTGATATTTTTGCTTGCTGAGACCTTAGTGTCCATTTCTTTTTCTGTAATCCTGTGAATGAAATTAAGAAAGATTATACATTACTTGTTATACTTATGTCTAAATTATTAGCATTATCAGAACACTATATTTTTATGTGTAAGTATCTATAATGAATTTGAGAGGCTGCTAATATTTTGTGTATCCATTGTTTTGAAAGATAAACTCATTCTTAAAATGGCAGTTAATGAATATTAATTGAATTATTATCATTCATGTACATTTTAACTTACTTACCTTATCACACTGTATACAATGCTCTGCTGATTTGTCTTCAAGATTATGGTGAATTCCATGTTTTGATTTGGCATTTTGTGTTTATGTATAAAGTACAGGAGTCGGCAATTTTATCAATAAATAGTAAATAAATGGTTAACAGGCATAAATACAACCAGTGAGCTTCGCGAGCGTAGCGAGCGAAGCGACAGGATGGCAACGAGTTTTCTCGATTTTCTCTAAATCGCCGTCCAGCCAACATCAAACTTCACATATCAACTTCGGAATGTCCAGTTAGTAATCCCTGACATTTTTTACCATTCAACTACCCTACATTATCATTATAACAACACTTCTTCACATCTCGTTTACAACCAGCGGCCATTGACAATCTGCGTGACGTCACATTCACCGCAGCAAATAATAATTCATCGAATATAATAAATATGCTATTTAAAAAATATTTACCAATGAGTTGTGTTTTTCTTTATTTTTTAATGTTTAAAAAACCCAAAAATATTAACCAACTCTATCCTATATTAAAAATGGAATATGTTGTTTCAAAAAGAAAGGGAGATAATCGTCTACTTTCGTTTGCGGGAAATTTAAAAACAGATATTGAAAATCGTTTCTACTACCTGATTAAAGACAACCAAAGATGTCCAACAACTTTGGAGCTTCTGTTTGGTAAGTGGATTTTTTAAAATCAATCAATAATGCTGAAAACACATTTAAAAGGAACCAAAATATTGGTATTGCCTTAAAATGAAAAAAAAGTGGTGTTAACACAGGGGCTTGTCACGAAATATTTATCTTCATTTAAAAAAGTTACCCCTAGTATATAAAAATATAGTAGGGGTAACTTTTTTAAAAGAAGATAAATATTTCGTGACAAGCCCCTGTGGTGTTAAGTGCAATGTAACAGTTTAAAAAATATCACATAGATCTATATGCAGAATAAAAATAAAATAAAATTTTGGAAGGTAATTTTAGCAAGAACACCACTTTTTTTTTTTACTTTGGGTCTTTACCAATCTGACTGAGATAAAATGAATATACACTGCACATCATAATGTAGCTTAATAAAACCAGCAGTTTCTCTGATGAGACTGTAGCTCTACTGGTTTGTCAGTGTATAAAGGAAAAGTAGCACTTGGATTTAACTTTTCAATAGGCAGAAATAAATGGAATTATGTATCTTTGGTTATTCTATGTGTGTATCAAATTATATTGAAAGTGGACCAAAATTGTACAAGCAGTAGCATTTGGAAGAAATTTCACAGAGATTTCTATTTTTAGTAACCATAACAACACCAATAATCAAAATTAAAAAAAGGCACTTAATTAAGTTTTTTGGTGTACTTGTATGCTAAGTTATAATGAAATCAGACCAAACCATAAGAGGACTAGCATTTTGAAAAAAAAAAATTACAGACAGTCAGCTGGACAGACGACGGACACCTTGCTAATACATAAACTGGCCACAGATTCATGAAACATCTGAAGCTTAAGTCAAAATATTCATGTTGAACTAAATTTTAAATTTAGTGAAGTAGACAGAAATTAAAATATTTTTAAGATAGCTGTACAAAAGTGTTGTTATGTGCCAAATTGGAGATTTGTTCAATAATTAATTAATATGAAGATTTTACAGGCAATTTATTTAGGAAATAATATTTATCTCATGAAAGTTTATCAACTTAATAATGATGTAATAGATTTTTCACATGTTCAGGCTACTCATTTTTTTTTCTCTGTTAAGTAATCCATCTTTCAAAACCTACAAACTTATTTACAAAAAACACAAAACCCAAAAATATAAAACACAGCCTTCATATATAAGTTATAAAATGACATCATTTAAAGGAATACATAGAAAGATATATATGTAATACTTTAGCATTCAATCAAATGAATGTTTCGTACGCTTAAAAAAAACATACTGTAAGAAAATATTTGAAGAGATTGACAGACTGTGAAGGTTTTGACAAGTATAATAAATTTTAGGACTACAGTACTGATTTTTTTGGTCCCATATGATATGTGGAAAACCTAGAGTAGACCCATGTGGATGCTGAACATAGAAAAAAAATTAGAATGGCCTTACTCATTTTTATAGTGGATAAAGCCCATATGATATTAATCAATAGTCTATATAATATTTTCATTGTTTACGTACTCCTTTATAAAGTGAATATATCTCATAAAAGTGTGCATATATATGCATTTAGAAAGGTTATGGGTGGGGGATAAATTGTCTATATTTTTCAAGTTAAGAATTTTTTTTTTTAATTCTAAGACTTTTTTTCTTGTGGACTTGTAAAAAATAATACAAGAACACGTTCAACTGAATTATACACAAGTGATATATTACTGTGTTAAAATATTTCATGTTATGAAATTTACTTGTACACAAATATTGACAAGGAAAAAGAGAGATAACTCTTGTACATACATATACCTTGGCTGCATTAAGAATCTGTACCATATTGTGTCAATCTTGTATAATTATGATTGTTAATGTTTACCTATTTCTTTGAAGAACGTTTCCCGCGTCCCTTTCCTTTCTTGCTACAGCCTGAACAGTACCATGTTGTACTTTTCTTTTTCAGAAAGGCTTCATTTCCCTTCAAATTCACACATTTATAGTGGAACCATGTATTGCATTTGTCGCATGCAATGCTCTCATCCCCTATATCTGTTGGTTCCCACTCACAGTTACATTTGCAAACATTGCATGAAAAAGTTTCTTCTTCTTCTTCCTCTTCTTTCTCATCTACTTTCTTCTTTTTATGGTCTTCCCTCTCACCCAGGGCTTGAACTTTTGTTCTTAAGGCCTGCTTTTTCTTTCGAGGAACAGAGCGTTTGAAATTTCTAAGAGCATCGACAAATGAAATCCTGATAAAATGCTCCGTAACATCACGATAGAGTTCCATAACCAAAGTTATAAAAATTTCATCATCTACTTCTTCATGTGAAACCTCTGCATCATTAAACAAAGAAATCCACTCATCTGCTAAAGTCATTTCAGAATCCACACTTCTACGGACGACATTATGTAAATCTTCATGAAAGAGATGGAAATGCTCTTTTGTCAATTTCTTTTGCACAATCTTATGGAGTGATTTAAAGAAAGAGAACACAGGCTCACTAACTACTGTCAGTCCCCTGGTTGGTCCTTGCTTATGTTCAATCTCTCTCATGCTCTCCTCCCCTTCATCAACATCAGCTTCCCTTATCCTAAAGTTTTTCAACATTATTTGCTTTCTATATTCTAATTTTCTTATAATTCTACTTCTCTTGGAACTTTTCCCAACTTTCCTCAAAACAGAGTCTTTTATGCGTTTGGCAACCTTTTGAACACAGGCTCCAGCAAGGTACCGTAATTTTGCCAGAGCTGCATCAGATAACTCTGAAGAATTGTCCGACTTTTCTGTTTTCTTGATGTGGTCCTGAATAATATCTTCTGCTTTCTTTTCTATTTCTTTATCCATGAACCAAAGCACAATTTTTGTAGACAACTTGAATTCATCCTTTGTAAGTTCATTTCTCTGAAACATTGTTTTCACTGAAGAACTATGTTTATCACTTAAGAGAAAAGTGTTCATTTCACTATAAGCAACAGTCCAATCTTGGGGTGATTTCGGGGTTTTGTTTAAAATGTCACATACTTGATGATATAGAAATTT
Source organism: Saccostrea cuccullata (assembly GCF_032062105.1). Lineage (NCBI taxonomy): Eukaryota > Metazoa > Mollusca > Bivalvia > Ostreida > Ostreidae > Saccostrea > Saccostrea cuccullata. The sequence goes on from NW_026928561.1 coordinate 169,270, forward strand.
CACATGTCTTTCAAATGACAGAGAGTGAAAGAAGTCATCTGAGAATTCCAATATGAATGGAGATTTCTGGTTTTCTGTAAGAAATTTGTGTATATCCCAGGGTGACTCCTTTTGAGGGAAAGCTTCACTTGATTCAAATATTGTTCCAGACAAGCAGGGTTCCCCTGATGTAGAAGGCTCGTCACATATACTCTGAGAGGATAGTTTAGTTATGCTTGTTTTTTCACAACAATGCAAATCCGTAGAGAAGTCTGTAAAAGGTCTTTCATAAAACTGAAAAACTTCATCAGGGTGTTTGGTAAAAGCCGCTGTAGAGTTGAAGTTCAGCACTCTTAGTCCGCTAATCTTAGTTGCTCTGCCAACTGCAACCCCCATCTGACCTGGAGCAAAAAAAGAGTAGCAGTCTACTTCTACCAAATCCAATGTTTGCCCCTGCGCACGGTGCACTGTTAATGCAAATGCAAGTATGACAGGAAACTGGGATCTTGAGGCTAATGTCCGTCGTTGCTGTGGATCAAACACGTCAAACTTTACTCTGGGTATTTCGAACAACTTCCCATTAAAATTGATGATTGGAGGTTTTTCAGGGTGTAGTTTGTGAACAATGCCTTTCATACCATTGAAGAGTCCTTCTGCAATATTCTTTATAAGAATAACTTTGGCACCCTCTTTCAATACTAAGTGTTTTGGTGCTGTGCAATCCCGCAACATTCTGACTTCACCTGAAATTAATCAAAGAAACAAATTTAAACATTTTAATATTATTGATGTCAAAGATTATGTTTTTTGCAACTGCTTCTTAAAATTAACTGATCTGCATATAATATAACAGTATTATTGTACTATCATGATATATTTAATTGATAGGATTTTAATGTTCTGTACAGTAAGTCCTAGGAAGAATGCATGTCCCCAACTGCATGCATTTGTACCTGATGTCTTATTTTACTTACCAACTGATGGAAACTTTGAAATGTCCCAAATTAATGAAAGTTGATTAGCAAATTTTACATTGTTATTCTTAAATAAGCCATACATTTATTACTTGACTTTATAAACTGACCCATTTTAAAATTATTTATATAAATAAAATACAATAACATGTACCTTCATCTGTTGCTTTGTAATGGAATGTTGCCCCAGGCATCTCCTCCAAGGTGTCCTGATTGATCACGCTTGCATCAAAGTTTGTGCCAAACAGTTTGGTAACTTCCTGTGCGGGGGCATCTATAGACCTGTCAAGACTTCGTAAAAACTGCACAGTCTCCTCGGACGGCTCCCCATCACACAGCTCGTTCACAGCTTTAATCAATAGAGGCTCACTTTGTCTTACAACCTACGATAGTTTTTTTCAGAAAATATTGTCATAAATTTACACATCAATTAATGTTTTAAAAGTCAATCTACACTCTTCACACATGTTGCAATATATATTCAAAACATACCTCATGCAAATTGATATGATGTGGGAAGGTTGAAAAGAAGTTCACACTTTGAAAGCAGTACTGTCCGTCATCCTGATATCTGCGATTAGGGACAGGTGGTAATTGTTTGAAATCACCACATCCGATGACCTATAATAAAGAACATAAGATTAATTAATAAAAATGAAATAAATTTTTCATGGATAAAAGACATTTCCAGTAAACTTCTCATATAAACATTACATAATACAGTACATTAATTGTGTGCATGTTAATGAACTTAATCCAATAACTATTTGATGACATATCTGACATAATCATTTTAAATCAGGTCATTAAATAGTTAAGAAACTTTTATGTACTATTATTTTTTTTTTCATTTGAACATACCTGTATCCCTCCAAAAACACTGTTATTTTTCTTCCCAATGCGACAGACAAATTCCACCATGTCAAAAACAGCTGCTGACAACATGCTTATTTCATCTATTATCAAGCATTCTGTGCGTTCAATCCTTTCTTTTGCCACTGCAAAATTGTCATCATTCTGGAATAGTTCCTCGAGAGTAGCATGGGAGTACCGACCATCATAAATCCCAGACCAATGATGAAGTGTGGTAGCATCACAACCAAGTTGAAGACTTGCCATACCAGTGGTGGCTGTAACAGCAGTGACTTTCTTCTGTTTCAAATCCTTAATAATTCTCCTACAACATTTGATAATTGATTTTTATTTATGAAATATACATGTCTTAAGGTAAAAGTGCTCACATACATATCCCCTCCCCACCCAACCCCCCACCCCCAAAAAAAAGCCATGGGAAAAGTTGTTTGCAAAATGCACAATCATTTGATTTTGAAGGCATTTGATACTAAGAGGGATTGGTCAAATTTTATCAAGTCAGCTTATTATACCCCTATAATCAAGGATTCTGGGTTATTTAGTTTTTGCTCTGTATATCCATTTCCCTGTCTGTCTGTCTAAAAACTTTATCCTTGCCCATATGTTAACTTTTGATTCATTTTTAATTTAATAGGCTGGCCTTGAATTTAGAAGCAAAGACGGATGGGATGTTTGTAAGCCTTCGAGACATCCATAATGCCTGTGTACAGGCAATCGGAGCAAATGCCCCATGTCCTGAAACACTAAGCAAACTTATAAGAAGACTTTTTAACGTACAGTCAACATGTCCTAAAAACATAAAAGGAGACAAAGGAGTCATTCTATTCAAGAATCTTAGTCCAAGAGCAGTTACAAGTGACAACAGCTGTGTACGGTTACCACCTATGTGTACAGTGCAAGAAACAATCAGATTTTTTGCTTTCAAGTGTCCGTTACCGTACCTTAGAGATAGTGTTCAGGTAAATTGCACAGTTGGATTTGAACCAGGTAACTTCTGGATGCAAGTAGAAGAAAAGAAATTGTCCACTGGCTTCTCCGTTCCCCTGACTCAGTCAAACATTGATGGAATTATTCACTTAATTTCAACTTTAAATGTCTGCAAAGGATTTCCAAAAGATGATGATTATTTTCCAAGATCATTTAAAGAGGAGAAATTTTCCGCTACTTTTGAGGCAGAACAAGTTTCGGTTATGCGATCAGAGTACTGCAGCATTTTACTGGAATGGTTCGCTAAACAGGATGTGTGTTCCTCCTGCAACATTTCAAGAGTCAGGAAAACAGTTAGAAAAAGGAAGCATCCAGAGAGCAGTAACGATGAGAAATCAGAATGTAAAGAGAATGTGAAAATTCATTGTCCTCTTGACATGGAAGATAAGGAAAAGAAGAAGGATTCCACTACGGTGAAAAGTGTACTGAAAGAATTGAATCAGAACATTCAGAGTTCAAACAATGGAACGCTTGATGAGCGATCTAATGAGGACTGGAGAACAGACAGTATGTTTAACCCAAACTTGACGTCCAAGGAAACTGATGCTCATATTGTTCTAAACAAACAAGACGATAAAGACATGGAAGACATAGTGAATCTAGTTCTTAAGCAGGAAGGTTTGCCAGAGCATTTTGGGATTCTGTTAAAATCCCAATTACAGAACTGTGCACGTCATGATTTCGAGAAACGTCAGAGACGGTGGGATCCGAAACTAATAAGTCTCTGTTTAACTTTGTATATTCGATCCCCACAGGCTTATGAAGACCTGAAGAAATCAAACTTTCTAGTATTGCCCTCTAAACGGCTGCTACGCTACTACAAAAATTCTGTTAAACAGACTCCAGGATTTATTGAGGAAAATTTGGTATGGATGACCAAAGAAATGGACAAACAGAATGTTTCAGAGTTTGGAAGACACGGTGGTCTCATTATCGATGAAATGACACTTCAAGACGATCTCATTATCACAAAATCAGGTGATGGTTGGGACTTAATTGGATTTGTTGATATGGGACGTACGAACAATAATATAGACATCATTTGTAAGGGAAAGAAGGAAGTGAAACTAGCCACACATGTTCTTCAATTTGTTTTTCATGGATTAACTGGATTCAGGTAAATGTGTTTGATGTGTATCAAAATTCACTATGTTTAAAATCTTAAATGAGCTATACTTAGTGCAGTCATGATATACTATATAATATAGAAAAGATGGACATATATTCTTTCTAACAGATTTCATTAAGTCATTGTCAGTATTACATGAGTAAGTAACAGGGTGATCACTCTTTTTACAGGTGGCCAGTGGTGTTTTTTGGATCGAATCCAGGAACAGCACATCAAATATATAACATATTTTGGGAGTGTGTGGATAAGTTGGGGGATAGGGATGTTCAGGTTGATTATTTCATGACAGATGGAGCCTCCACAAATCGAAAGTTTGCAGGAATGTTATTCCCTCACCCTGACACACCCAGAAGTTCTGATTACATTTTCTCAGACATATTCTTTCCACAGCACAAAATGGTCTACATTCAAGATGTCATGCACTGTCTTAAGAAAGTACGAAACAACATCGAGTCTAGCAAATTGCAACATAAGACAAAGGCTGGGAGATATTTACTCCATGAAAAGAAATGCATTGTTTGGGAACATTGGGAAGAAAGCTTTAATTTTAACTTTCAGGGTGGCTTTTCCATCCACAGGAAGCTGACAGAAGAACACATCAATCTGACTCCTGCATCAAAAATGAGAAACGAACTTGCTATACAGGTTTTAAATAAGGACATGCTGTTCCTCATGAAATCCTACCAGTCCACCCTCAAGAACCCAGAAAACCTTGCATCAAGTATCAAACTTCTTGAACATACATCCAAGATAGTTGACATATTCTGCACAACTAGGCAGCCGATTACTTCTCTGGATGACCAGAAATTTGAGTCTATTAAAAATACTCTATCCTTCTTCAATTCATGGGAAGATGAAGTTGAAAAATCTGTGATGCACGTGACATCAAAGAATCTGATGACACAAGAAACCAGAAGTGACTTAAACTCCTCCTTAATGGGATTTGTTTCCTTGTGTAAATTAAGGTTGAATGGGAAAAACAGCATTAATCCTGGATACCTCAATTCAGACATAGTGGAGAACTTATTTGGTCAACAGAGAGGCATTAGAAATGGTCTGAATACCAATCCTACGCTTGCGCAGTATGGTCCTTCTAACACTGCAATAATTCTAGGACAGTGCACAGTGTCAAACAAGTCAAACTCTAGTCTAAAAGCCTCGTTTTACTCTGCTACTACCCCTTGTGCCCTAAACACAGTTAGAAACAAGTCAAACAAATCCAGGAGAAGAGGGATTCGTTTATAAACTAAAGGTATGGAAACTATAGTACTAAGACAACTATTTAAATATATTGTTTTCCCTTTGGTAAGTGACAAAAAAAAAAACTATTTCACATAAAAGTTACATTTTTGAGCATTTATTTAAAATTTTAAAAAAGTTGTTTGCTGAACCCTCTTGCATAAAATACTCTTTTAAAAAACAATTTGTAGAAAATAAACTACAAAAAAAAAATAATATTGATTAACCCAGGAAAATGTTTTAACAAAACCTATTAAGTACAATATCAGTGGTTTGACATTTTGCGGGAAAATGTCGACAGAAACTTAAAATAAACAACCCTATATATATTCAAAGATTGTGTGTAATTACTCAATTACCTCAATAAGTAAGTTTTCCCGGTTCCACATTGGCCCGTTATTATAAAACTATGCCCCTCTAATGCATTATGGTACGCCTTTTCTCGAAGATCTTGCATTTCGATGCTGTTTTCGATATTTTCCGCCATCTTCTCGGAATACTTCGATCTTTTTCATTTCGATAATCCGTGTTCCGAGTATTTCGATCTGCAGTGAATGTGACGTCACGCAGAATTGTCAATGGCCGCTGGTTATAAACGAGATGTGAAGAAGTGTTGTTATAATGATAATGTAGGGTAGTTGAATGGTAAAAAATGTCAGGGATTACTAACTGGACATTCCGAAGTTGATATGTGAAGTTTGATGTTGGCTGGACGGCGATTTAGAGAAAATCGAGAAAACTCGTTGCCATCCTGTCGCTTCGCTCGCTACGCTCGCGAAGCTCACTGGTAGTATTTATGCCTGTTAACCATTTATTTACTATTTATTGATAAAATTGCCGACTCCTGTGTATCTAAGTGACTGAAGTACATAATACGTAATGTTAGGTTAGGCTAAATTCATATTACTAGTAATTGTACTAGTTTTATTTATAATTACTAGTTGTGAACTAGTTATTTTTATCTTCTTTAGCCCAGTTTAGGAGTTAGGAAATATTTCTGCTGCGTGCTAGTAGTTGAACTAGTAGCGGGAATATTTATTTGTAAATTAATTATAAGTCATTTATAGAGAGCCTTTACGTTTTATTTTGGTCGGGGGAATTTCTATTTAAATCATAAATTACTGGAAATAGTGCCAATTGCCCAGTTATATCAGTAGTGGACTAGTGGTACTGATTTTGTCTTTTGTCCCGAGGGTTGAGACTTGTGAATTTCAAACTGTTATTTATTTTCGCTGTTTATGAATTACTGAATAAAATTATAAAACTTTACATCGAAGTTTTTGTTCTCAACACAAGGCAGGCGTTCCGAAGCGTTACAGGGAGTATGAATTGTTAAAATGAAGGGCCAAGACCCCTCACAAGGGGAGATAATCGAGATCGAGAAAAGACAAAATAAGTGTGGGATCATTAAAAAATCCTCTCAAGAACCACTAGGCCAGAAAAGCTTAAACTTATATATGCAGATGCATACATATAACTTATATATGTGGAAGCATCCTGGTATAGTGTAGATTCTTAATTGTTCAAATCATGACCCCGGGGTTTGGGCGTGGCCTCAACAGGGAATTAAAGTTTTACATAGAAATATATAGGAAAAATTCTTCTTCTGAAGAACCACTGGGCCAGAAAACTGATACTTATGTGGAAGCATCCTGTGGTAGTGTAGATTCTAAATTGTTGAAATTGTGACTGGCGGGGGGGGGGGGACAAGGACACAATAAAGAATGGCATCACGAATGTTACTCAGTTGAGCGATGTGGCCCATGGGTCTCTTGTTATACAGTTGAATTTTAGTACCTCGAACTTTGATATCTCGAATACCATGGATATATCGAAGTGATGTGGGAGTCCCAACCACATATTCTTTAAGTATTTAATTACCATCAATATCTTCAACTTATGTGGAAGCATCCTGGGGTAGTGTAGATTCTAAATTGTTCAAATCATGACCCCCAGGGATAGGGCGGGGCCACAATGGGGAATCAAAGTTTTACATAGGAATATATGGGAAAAATCTTTGAAAATCTTCTACTCAAGAACCACTGGGCCAGAAAAGCTGAAACTTATGTGAAAGCATCCTGAGGTAGTGTAGATTCTAAATTGTTCAAAACATGACCCCCGGGGGTAGGGCGGGGCCACAATGGGGAATCAAAGTTTTACATAGAAATATATAGGAAAAATCTTTGAAAATCTTCTACTCAAGAACCAAGTGGGGCCGGAAAAGCTGAAACTTGTGTGGAAGCATCCTTGGGTAGTGTCAATTCTAAATTATTCAAATCATGACCCCCGGGGGTTGGGCGGGGCCACAATGGGGAATCAAAATTTTACATAGAAATATATAGGAAAAATCTTTGAAAATTTTCTTCTCAAGAACCACTGTGCCAGAAAAGTTGAAACTAAAGTGGAAGCATCCCAGATTAGTGTAGATTCTAAATTGTTCTCATCATGACCCCCAGGGGTTGGGCGCAGCCACAATGGGGAATCAAAATTTTACAATGTTGAATCAAAGCATCCTATGGTAGCATAGATTTCAAATTGTCTAAATTATGATCAGTTAGGTAGGGTGCGGTCACAATATGTATTACAAGGGGGAAATCTGGTAAAGAACGTAATGGTCAAAGCTTCTCAGGTAAGCGATGTGGCCCATGGACCTCTTGTTGATAATCCTATTTTATGTAAACATGCACTTATACATAATTTGGTGAGAATTTATCATCTATATTCATTTTTTTTAGATTTCAGTTTGATTTTTAAAGAAACCTTTCCTGACATATTCATCAAACTTCATAGACTAACAAATTTGGCCGGACATCATGCCTTTTTGGACATATTTTTAGTTTTTCAAATCATGACCTCCGAGAGTAGGGTCTGGCCTTAATAAGGGATCAAAGTTTAAACTAGGAATAAAAAGGAAAAAATCTTCAAATATTCTCTCAAGAACAAGAGCATGATTAATATGGACATATTCTAAAGAAATGTAGATTCAAGTTTGTGCAAGTCATGACCCCATGGATTAGGGAGGGGCCAATTTTTCCTGTCCCCATTTGCCATCTATTTTACACATGCATCCACAGGACAAAACCAATCTTCCAAATGATCATGATTTAGTTATGGCATAAACTTATTATAAGGGAAAATGAATATTCTGAAAACTACACATCTATACATGATACCTGCACCTGCCATCTCCCAAAAGACGATTAGACTACTGTGTAAAATGTAGGTGGAGTTTGAGGAGGAGTAACAACAATATACCCGAACTTTCTTTAGAAAGTGCTGGTATATAAATAGTATGAGGTTTGAAACTCTGCATATTTTTTCAGATATGAATTTTATAGCAAATTATGGTGTGAAGAAAGAATTTAACACAGACAATAGGGAAAGTAATTATGTTTTATCACAGCATGAAATTAAAAATCTGAGTTATGCATATGAAAATAATATTTAGACTAGTGTCATACCAATTGAATTCTTTATATTAGAACATATATAATACAGGTAATATAATGCTGATCCCTAATGCAACAGAAACAATTGAAAAAGGTCCAAAATCCTGTGTTAAGTGCAGTGTTCCTTTACTTTTTCCATGGACTGTGTTTTGGAATGTCTTCTATGACTTCACAAATGCGGCAGGCAGGTAACACAAATTCAAAGTCGCGCAAAAGTTTTGGGCTTTTCCTTGCATGTCGTCTACAGCAAATACAGCATAGGTCCGGAATGGCTTTTTTGGAAGCATAATATGTATATTCAATGTGTGTCTCACAGTTTAGGCTTGAATCCACACGTATTCCTTCGAGATTACCTGCAAAATCAATTAATAATTGAATAATACTTTTCATAAAAGAGTTTGACCTATGACGTAGAATTTGATAGGACAAGTGTTTGTTTCATACAGAAAGCTTGTTTACTGCATAGTAATGAATTAGCATTATGTATTAAGGGTACTTACCACAAACAAAAAATGGATGCGCGGGTTGATATATATTTTCTGACCGATTTTGATTTTTATTGATATAAAAATAAATCCCTGAAATATAAAGAAATCGTAGGTTTTCCTTGGTGCTTAGATTTGAGATTTTATTTTGCCTTCTATATAATTCCATACAAAATTTTGCACAATTTTTTAACTTTATGACAAAATCTTATAAAATTCTCCCACTTTACTTTGTAAACATTATTCAGGTTGTCAATTTAAATGTAAATCTATGAGAAATAATGCTGATTTCTGAAAAAAGTTTGTTTGTGTTGTAACGTATTTACAATTAATCAATGGGATCGTACCTGGTTATTTCCAGGGTTTGGGGTGTAAAACATAAAGTGATTTAAAATTGATTGGTATGATTAAAAAGGACTGCCGAAATATACAAATATGTCCTAACCTTATCTAGGTTAACAATAATCAAATGGTGAATCAATACAAGAATCGGAGGCAAGTAACAACAAATTATTTGGTAGACCTAATAATACTAAATCGAAAGCCCAGTCGCCCTCGGACTACCGCATATACTGTAGGATGCCTTACTCAGGACGGACAGTATATGTGATAGCCCTTCAACCACTACACTCACTGTAGGATGCCTTATTCAGGACGGACAATGAGTATAGCGGCCTGGACGGACTGGTCAGCCAATGCAGACGAACTTTATGGCTAGCCTCTTCGCTTGAGGTTAACCTCTGTGGCAGGCCTTACAACTGGTTTGGTAAACCTCAATGGCCTTCCAAATTCTCTCCCTAACTGAATGAACAGGCGAGGAATTAATAATAGTAAAGTTTATTTACTATGCACAGTCTTTGAACACTGTCTATCGTCTTCTCTCCTTGGCTGCATCCGAAGAACAACAACAGATGACTGCGGAGTCTCCGTATATATACACAATCAAAGTCACGTGATGTTAACAATGACTAATTGAAAACTCTGTATGGTCATACCTCAAGATTCCGGAATTGTCACACTACCCATGCCTCCGATGACATGCGTCCCGCATGTACAACTTAAAAACTAAATGATTCTTAACAGATAACAAATCGAAAGATATGTACAAAAGATTCCCTTTTTTTTTTTTTTTTAAACCACTATATTTAAAACTATGTACAACTCTGGTAGAATCAATTATCTTACATGTCAGTCTCATAATCATGTAACCAGATGGGTGGCCTACGAGATCTACTTGGACGACTATTGCTTTCTGGATTAATAGCGGTGGGGATATTATCAAAACTTGCATGATGATCTGAGTCACAGTTTTCTTGACCATCATAATCATCCCTTAAGTCATCAGTTTCAATATTCACTATGTTATCATTTTCGCCTGATAGAACTTGCATGCGCTTTTTGCGCATTCTATCTACATGAATGACTTGGTCTGAACCCCTTGGTCCACAATTTACAAGATATGTCAAATCTGACATCTTTTTCTTAACCTTGTAAGGACCCTGCCAGAAACTGGTTAACTTGGGCGATATTCCAGGTTTTCTTCTTGGGAAATAAACATACACCTCATCGTTAGGTTCAAACTTTTTCCACATCAACTTGCGGTCATGATAGTGCTTTTGTCTCACCATTGACTGATTCATTTTGGTCCTAACAAAGGAGTGAGCCTTCTCCAGACGTTCCTGCAACTCCCATACCCATTTATTGCTTGGCGTATCTTTTATTTGAGGTGGTATCTCATATTGGAGATCCAATGGTGTACCAACCTCCCTTCCAAACATCATCATGTTCGGTGTCATACCAGTAGTTTCGTGTACTGAACTGCGGTAGGCCATCATAATGAAAGGTAAGTGCACATCCCAGTCATTATGATGATCATTTACAAACGCACTGAGCATTGTTGTGAGCGTTCTGTTAAAACGCTCAACCATCCCGTCTGACTGGGGATGGTACGGGGTGGTATGCGTTTTCTGGATGTCCAGTAATTTACACATTTCCTTGAAGAGAGTACTTTCATATTGTGGTCCTTGGTCTGAATGAACCACAGCTGGTACTCCAAATCTTGTGATAACCTCCTCAACAATCTTTGCTGCTACTGTGGACGCTTCCATATTAGGTATTGCAAAACATTCAGTCCACTTTGTGAAGTAGTCTGAAACTACTAGGATATATCGATTACCATTGGCAGTCACAGGGAGCTCTCCAAGAAGGTCAGTGGCTATTCTTTCGAATGGATAGCCAGAATACACCAACTTCATTGGAGCCTTGTTGCTTGGGATTGGTGCTTTCCGTCTAGTACATACTTCACAACCAGCAATGTAGGAATGTACGTCTCTTTGCAGACCAGGCCAATAATAAGACTGTCGAATTCGGGCAAGTGTTTTGTGAATACCAAGATGGCCTGCAGATCTACAGTAATGGTAGTGCTTTAACACGGTTCTCCTTTCACTACTGGGAACAATGGCTTGTAGGATATCTTGCATCGTAGTCAAATCCGTCCATTTCCTGCAGAGAACTTCATCATTTATGACAAGCCTGTCCCACTGGGAACAAAGAGACTTCACAGTGACCGACTCTGATGACACGACATCTTTGCTTGGCCTATTTTTGAGTGTTAACCAAGCTTTTACTTTTGATATGTCTTTGTCATCATCCTGTAGACATTTTAAAGGCTTCTGCTGAAACAACTGTTCATCCACTTTGGCACTACAGATACTCATGTGGTCAGTAACACAATGCTCAGCCTTACATTGTTTACAAGGTGCTCGACTAAGGCTGTCCGCATTGCCATGCAATCTTCCCGGTCGATGTTCAATGGTAAAGTCATATGTAGAGAGAACATCCATCCATCGGGCAAGCTGTCCCTCAGGATCTTTAAAGTTTATTAGCCACCTCAGTGAGCTATGATCTGTACGTAACGTAAATTGACGACCATACAAGTAATGCCGGAAGTATTTCACAAAATGAACGGCTGCCAATAATTCTTTCCTGGTAACACAATATTTCTTTTCAGATTTTGTCAGACTCCTGCTTGCAAAAGCAATAGGCCGCTCAATACCGTCTTGTATCTGAGACAACACTGCACCGATAGCAAAACTGCTGGCATCAGTGTCCAAAATAAACCTTTCACTGAAATCTGGATGGGCCAGGACTGGTGATGTTGACAATTCTTTGCGAAGTAGATCAAATGCTTCCTGGCATTTGTCACTCCAAATAAAATGAGCTCCTTTCTTTGTTAGGTCATGAAGTGGCTTAGCTATTGTTGCAAAGTTTGCTACAAAACGTCTGTAGTAGCTACAGAACCCGAGGAATGACCTGAGCTCTGATACATTGGAGGGAACTTCCCATTCTTGCACAACCTTTATTTTATTTGGACTTGTTGATATCCCCTTTTGAGACACAATATGTCCCAAATATTCAACCTCTGACGCAAACAATGTGCATTTTCTGGCTTTCAACTTAAGGCCAGCTGCTATTAAACGGTCGAACACTTGAGTAAGATTTTTGATCATATCATCTACAGTTTCGCCAACTACAATGATATCATCAAGGTATACAAGGCAAATTTGCCATTGCAGACCTCTCAAGACCGTTTCCATCAATCGCTCAAAGGTCGCCGGGGCGTTGCAAAGCCCAAATGGCATGACTTTGAAGTTGTATAGGCCCTTTCTGGTTGCAAACGCTGTCTTTTCTCTGTCATGGGAAGCCACTTCAACCTGCCAATACCCGGCATTAAGATCTAAGGTTGAAAAATATTTCTTTCCTGACAGCTGATCAAGGGAGTCATCGATTCTTGGAAGTGGGTATGCATCTTTAATGGTAACATTATTTAACTTCCTATAGTCGACGCAAAACCTTGTGCTCCCATCCTTCTTCTTTACTAGCACGACTGGGGATGACCATGGACTTGTACATTCCTCAATTATTTCCCTTTTCAGCATATCATCAACGTGGCGGTCCGTTTCCTCTTGCATATGAACGGGCATGCGCCTTGGAGGCTGTTTAATTGGTGTGGCTGTTCCAGTATTAATGGTATGCTCGGTAACTTTTGTTTGACCTAAATCAGCATCTGAGGCCGCAAACAGGTGTGAATACTTCAAAAGCATGTTTTTAACAGCCTTGGCATTATCTGCTGTCAATCCTGTAACTGACCTTGCGTACAAATCCTTAAGATGGTCAGGCAATTTTCTCTTATTGTCTTGTAAGTAACTGGTCTTATCATAGACGTTGTCAATGTCAGACAAAGTAGCTACAAAAGTTCCTTTATATAAGGTTTGTGTTTCTGCAGAAGGATTCATCAATCTAACGGGCGCTACTTTATTGCCTTCTACTAAAGTTCTGGCCACTAAACTTCTATCAGATTCTAAGAAACGATCAGACGACTCTACGATACCAAATTGTGGTATCTTCTCAAAGACAGGAGGTATGACATTCCCAATGGTAATAATTTCACTGTAAGGCGGAACATTGACATTCTCAGCTAAGGTTATCCTACAACAACCTATCTTGCCCTCAAAAACTAATTTTTCACGCTTGCCCTTAATAATCATACAAGAGTTTGTCAAATCAATCAAGCAATCATTGTTCGTCATAAAATCAAGCCCAAGTATACCGTCAACACCAGTGTCGGCTACAGCAAATGTTTGGCTAAACGTTGAGTCCGCTATTGTAAAAGAAATTGAAAGAGACCCTTCCACTTTCATGGCAGTACAATCAGCCAGTAGGATGGGCTTGCTCACCTCATTAAGTCTTGGGTGCTGATCCTTAAGAACAGAATGTAGTATGTCTGGTGAAATAATACTGAGGGTCGCACCAGTATCTACAAGTAGTTTAACCCTATAGCCATCAATAACTGCTTCGATAAAAATCCCAGCTTCCCCAGCTTTTCGACTAATGCCTGTCTTGTTGGCTGTGCTATCATTTTGCTTAGCATTCTGATGTTCACTTCTTAAAGGCGCTGGCCTTTGGCTTTTGCTGGCATTTGTCATGCCTTGTATCGCATTTTTATACTTGAAACAGTTCTTCTTCACATGGCCTTTCTTTTTGCAGTAATGACAGGTCACACCAGGAGAGGATGGCTGTGTAGAGTTTTGCTTCTCCATTCTCATCTTCATAGATTGCATTTCCTTTTTGATATCCTGGACTGCTTTCAGTAGGGAGGTAATTGTATCTCCTTGGTCTGTCTTTTCCTCTGGCTTCATCTCCCTCAAATATCCTTTGCTCTCTGTCAAACGTCGTTCAGCTGAATTGAATGCATCTAATTCAACGGCATGCCTGATTGCGTCATTCAAGTCCACTGGCCGGGCTTGTTTAATGCGCAGTCGCATGTCGCTTTCCCTTAAGGCATCAATGAACTGTTCTTTCGCCAGGGTTTCTCTCACTTCCACAGGAGCCGTTGGGTAGGCCAGGTTTGCCAGACGACGCATGTCCTGTCCAAGCTCTGGTAATGACTCTGTAGCCTTTTGCCTTCTTTCCCTCAACTGAGCCCTATATAATTCAGTCTGATTGGACGGCAAAAATCTCTCTTCAAGTGCCTTACTTAAAAGTCTGTAGTTACATCTGTCTACAGCCGGCAGATTTCCAAGGACACTCTGTGCTTGACCTCTTAGAGCAACAGCTAAATACATCCCCCTCTCAGTCAAAGTCCATCCGTTTAGTTCTGCACAGACATCGAAGTGAGACTTAAAATCAGCCCATGATGAACTTCCATCAAATTTATCTGGTTTTACCATGGCGTTTTTCCGTTTGTCAGCCTGTGTGATATTCTCAGGACGGCGGGTTGTAATGTTTGCCTCATTCAACAATGGGAAGTCATGCCTGGATGTATAAGCATGGTATGGTGTACTCGTAACGGAAAACCTATCTGGCTCGCCACCATCATCTCTTCTCATTTCGCTAAGGTTGTCAGGCCTAGTATACATACTTGGTAGGGTGGTCGTCCTATTCGTTTTAGGTCTTACACCCTCACCTAAATCTATGGTAGTCCGCCTACTTTCAGGTAATCCTGAATCTCTGGCGGCCGTCTTTGCTCGTTCTTTATTTATACTGGCCTGAAGCTTGCTTAGCTCCTGCTCTAAGGCAGTCATTTCATCATCCACAATGTCACTCTCAGACATATCGAAAAATTGCAAAATAAACTTTAACTGAACTACAATTAACCAGGACAAAAACTACATAATAATAAACTTTAATGATTTAATGCAACCCCAAATCCCACCGCTGCCACCAAATTTTGTAACGTATTTACAATTAATCAATGGGATCGTACCTGGTTATTTCCAGGGTTTGGGGTGTAAAACATAAAGTGATTTAAAATTGATTGGTATGATTAAAAAGGACTGCCGAAATATACAAATATGTCCTAACCTTATCTAGGTTAACAATAATCAAATGGTGAATCAATACAAGAATCGGAGGCAAGTAACAACAAATTATTTGGTAGACCTAATAATACTAAATCGAAAGCCCAGTCGCCCTCGGACTACCGCATATACTGTAGGATGCCTTATTCAGGACGGACAGTATATGTGATAGCCCTTCAACCACTACACTCACTGTAGGATGCCTTATTCAGGACGGACAATGAGTATAGCGGCCTGGACGGACTGGTCAGCCAATGCAGACGAACTTTATGGCTAGCCTCTTCGCTTGAGGTTAACCTCTGTGGCAGGCCTTACAACTGGTTTGGTAAACCTCAATGGCCTTCCAAATTCTCTCCCTAACTGAATGAACAGGCGAGGAATTAATAATAGTAAAGTTTATTTACTATGCACAGTCTTTGAACACTGTCTATCGTCTTCTCTCCTTGGCTGCATCCGAAGAACAACAACAGATGACTGCGGAGTCTCCGTATATATACACAATCAAAGTCACGTGATGTTAACAATGACTAATTGAAAACTCTGTATGGTCATACCTCAAGATTCCGGAATTGTCACACTGTTATTTACTCTTAAGGGGTTGAAGGACCTTTAGCTGAAAAAATACCTGTCGTTCGTTTTTTTCCCATATTTTGCATATCTCTAATTTAGTATGTCCCACATACCTTAAAGCAGATATATCAATAGGTTTCTAGACTTATTTTTGAGATATTGAGTGTCAAATACGAAACTCTACAGTGTCCAAGTGAAGTTTGGATTCTCCATGTTTCTGGGCTAATTACTCGGTCGATCATTGAATTTTTTCAGCATAGATAAAAAATATGTCAGCGAAAATCTGTCTTTTAAAATACTTCAGAGTATGGATATGGTTAAAAATTCGAAAAAAGCAAGATTCTTTTGTCACATCGCATCTGGAGACGGAAAATTGCGTACTTTTTTAGACAACTTAAACAACAAAAAAATTAATTTGCAAAAAATCCTATCATTCAATATTTGAAAATTTACGTCGAAATGCAAGTTCGTGACGTTATTGATTAACTGCAAAAATATCGATTGGTGAAGCTGAGCTCAATATTGCTCAGGGCATAGTTAAACAAGACATGAGCATGAGAAAAACGTGTCATGTTTACATTTCTCGAGTACGGGAAAACCCTACTATGACGTCACACATTTGCGAAATAAACGAATTAAGAATACCTACAAAATATTTCCGTCAACAACAATGTAAAAATATTTTTTGTGTTCTGTAATTCATAAAATATCCCACCATGTACTGATCATGACCCGTTTTTATGATATTATACTACCCGTGTTTTACCTTGCATATAATCTTACTGTACTAAGATCCACTATGACGTCAGCGACTCGTTGGACACACAGTGTAGGGAAACAGAAGAGTGGATCAATCTATCCCGTAATTTGAAAATATTTGCAAGAAAGTTTGAATGTTTCTAGATATTTTTAAAAAAGATGGTGAACTCAAACAAACAGTCTTTTTTTTTTTTACAAATACTGTGGTTTCAATCTGGTTTTGTACATATTTCATCAGAGATTATGACGTGATTAAACTGAGTCACGTGACCATACATCCTTCGTCCCCTTAAAACAAGAGGCCCATGGGCCACATCGCTAACCTGAGTAGCTTTGGTCATTCTGTTATTAAACAGATTTCCCCCTTTGTAATACCTATCTTGACCTTGCCCAATCAATCCCAGGGGTCACAATTTGAACAATTTAGAGTCTACACTACCCCATGATGCTTCCACATATTAGTTTCACTTTTCTGGCCCAGTGGTTCTTAAGAAGAAGATATTTAAAGAGTTTTCCGATACATTTCAATGTAAAAATAACAAGAGGCCCATGGGCGTTATAGGTCACCTGAGCATCATGCAGCAACTTTCAAACAATTGAACTTGGTTTATGTTTTAAACCAGAGGCCTAACATTCACAATTTTGAAAGAGGCACCATTGCTCATCATAACTATACACTTAACATGTTTAGTTTGGTTACTTATAATACCCTTAGACAGAGTAGGGGAACAAAAAAATCATTTCAGCTAATCGTGCAGTAATATTGATCAGCAATAATCAGAATGCCCCCAGGTCCTCTATGATTCCCTGATCCAGGGTCTTTGGAATTCACAATTTTAGGTGAATGATCCATGCTCAGCATAAGTATGCATGTAGTTAGTTTGTCTAATACCATGCAGGAACAGAAAAGAAGATTTTCTAAGAATTATTGCATTTTCACTCTATAATTATTTAATAGAACCCAGTAACACCAGAACTCCTGGGGCCATGAAAGTCATAATTTTCAAAGAGGCATCCTTCCCCCACAGGTACTTGTGGACAGGAAAAAATACCCTACTATACATTCTCTCTTATAATGTATAGTAGGGTATTATTTTGTGGAGCAATTATTTTAGGGGTTTAATGATTTTTTCCTATTGTACACATGATGAATAAAAAATGTAATTTGTGAAAAAAGTCCAATAAACCCCGGGGTTAAATATTGAGGGGGGGGGGTACCCCCTTTACCCTGGGGCAATAAAATTAATTCATAATTTTCAAAGTGCACCCTTCTTCATCATAAATATGTATGTAGTTTAAGTGTATGTGCATGTTTAATACCCAGGGGCAAAGAAGATTTTCAAAGAATTAATGCATTTTCACTATATAATCAATAGAACCCTGCTCTAACACCAAAACCCCTGACCCTGGGGCCATGAAATTCACAATTTTAAAAGAGGCATCCTTCCTAATCATAACTTTATACTTAATTCATTAGCTTAATTCCCAGGAGCAGAGGAGAAGATTTTCAAAGTGTTACTGTATACAGGGTTATTTTCGCCCTGTATTATTTTTGCCCTTTCACATTCGGAAACAAGTTTGCCCTGTTTTAAATTCATCCAGAAAGATTTTTGTTCAAGACATTATAATGTTATAATGTTAACTTTGAATTCGTCCCATTTTAAATTTGCGATGAGGGCGAAAAGGGAAAAAATTTCCATGTATACAGTACCTATTGCATTTTCATTATATAATCAATAGAGCCCCACCTTAACACCAGAACCCCTGACCCTGGGGCCATGAAATTCACAATTTTGGAAGAGACACTCTTGCTCATCATAACTATATATTAAGTTTGTTTGTTTAGTACCCAGGAGCAGAGAAAAAGATTTAATTTACTTTCACCATATATTCTTTTAATATAGCCCCACCCTAGCATTAGAACCCCTGATCCTGGGGCCATGAATTTCACAGTTTTGGTAGAGAACTCATCAATGCTTATTACAATCATGCCAACAGTTTGACTGATTGATGTCCAGAAGTAAAGAAGATTTTTAAAGATTGCATTAATTTTAGTGGTTTTGGCCCCACTCCTCAGGCCCCAGGAAAGCAGAGGCCATGAATTTCACACTATTTGTTCCCCTTCACCTATAGATGTTATATGCCAAAATTGGTTGAAATATTGGCTCAGAGAATGCAGAGATAAAGCTGAAAATGTTCAAAAGTTTACGACCGATTGATGACGAACGACGTATAACGGACGAAAACAGATAGCAATAGGTCACCTGAGTGACTCAGGTGATGTAAAAATTGGATTCCCTCCTGTGGTTGCACCCTATACCAGGGGAACAGAATTTGAAAAATTTAAATTCTACACTACTCCAAGGATGCTTCCACGTGAAATTAAGCTCTTATGGTCCATTGGTTCTTAAGAAGATTTTTAAAGTTTTTTTCCTATATACTTCAATGTAGAACTTGGATTCCCTATCGTGGCCCCTCCCTACCCCCGGGGTCATGATTTGAACAATTTAGTATCTATACAACCCCAGGATGCTTCCACATAAGTTTCACCTTTTCTGGCCCAGTGGTTCTTGAGAAGATTTTTGAATGACCCCACCCTATTATTGTATTTTCTTGATTATCTCCCCCTTGTAAGGGGCTAGGCCCTTCATTTTTACAATTTAAACTTCCGTTTACCCAAGGATGCTTTGTAACAAGTTTGGTTAAAATTGGACCAGTGGCTCTTGAGAAGAAGTTGAAAATGTAAAAAGTTTACAAACGGAAGGAAAGCTAAGCAGACGAACGGACGACAGACATTGGATGATCAGAAAAGCTCACTTGAGCTTTCCGCTCAGGTGAGCTAAAAAGCTCCAGCACTTGAGAGTGTTAAACCTATTCAATTACTTGTAGCAGCATTTGATTAAAATTGCATCTTGCTCTTACCAGTTCCTGTTAATGGATCCCCACAACAGTACTCGGTGGTTTTCAGCAGCTTATCCAAGGAATCCTCCTCTTCAAGACTTAGTTTTTTCTGTGCAAAGATACACCTTGGCTTTGTGCAATTTATACAATTAACCACACCTCTCACATACTGCCCTTTCTTCAGAATACCCTGAAAATAAAATATCACAATTAACCCTTAATCATAAAGCTGCAAACTGGGTTTTTTTTTCAAATTCCTATCTACATAATTGTACATCTTGACTGTATTGACTGTGCAAGTAACTCAATAGAGTAAATATTTCAAACCAGGCCACTCCTTGTTGGTGACTGGGTATTCTGACTTGGACTGGGTGGTGAATCTCTAGAATCATGAACATCTCGCTTCAAAGAAATAGTGACATGCTTCAAGTTTGGATCAAATTTTTGAATAATGTCTATCGGGTCATTTAGTACAACTGTAAATGTCTCATCCCCTGGTTGATAGTTTGACATCACGGACACTGTCACACTCAGCTGATCTGAAGGCAACAACACCTCGTCTGGTCCAAGAAAGCTTGATATACTATCCAATACGTCTATCCAACTGCATTCAGCATCATATTCTGTTATTCTGTTTTTGATGTTAGTGTATTTAATCTCCTCACCAATTACAATCTTTACTGTGAAACTAAGCGCTACTTTCCTTGACATGTTTTTTCATCTATATGCGTAAGAGTACATGACACCAATCTAGAATGTCCAAGAATTACTTCCTTCTATACACAGGTCACTTTAATTTTGTTGTTAAACATGAGCATTCATGCAAAACAGTCAGGTTTGATTGGTTTTAAAGCATTTGGTATTAAAGGATACTATTATTTTGGTCTATATTTTCCAGCATTTTTGATTGAATCAGGTGTTTTACTATGTTCATTCAACACATTTATTTATATTTCCTGGAGAATTTATATTTATGTCCTTACTTCCTGCATGAATCATACCGGGCACCACGGCCTCTGTATATTGTTACCCATGTATTGTGTGCATTCAGACATGAATGTGCTAACTATGTAATGGGTATTTTAATTGTACCATATTACAGTGTAGGTGTGATTTCTTTTGATAAAAGTGTCTGTTATCTGTACTTGTTTTGTACACAAAAGTGTTGACCATTATTGACCAAAAGAAAGAGAATATATTCACTCTACCTGAAATAACGGGATCAAATGCGAGGGGAAGGGACTATACCATATAATCCCTATTAACTGCCCATCCCTATAAGCGCCCCCTTGGGTCTTTTTAATTGTCAGGAAATAAATGCCCCCTGTACAGTGATTAAAATTATCTAGAATTGTATCAAAAGTCTGCCAAATTTGAAGAAAGTAAAAAAAATAAAATTTGTTTATTATCCAATTTCTTGGTGGAAAATGATTCATTTAGCATAATTTGGGTGAATTTATCTTCACTTAAAGTAAAGTTAGACATCATTTAGAGATTATTTGAATTTATTTTTTTCAAAATATTTTTTGAAGTTAAAATATGATATTAAATATTAAAAAGAGAATAACAAAATAACTGCCCCCTTTTCACAATTTTCTAAGCGCCCGGGGCGGTTTATAGGGATTATATACAGTATTCGAGATTTTTAACTCTCTTTGATGATAGTCATGAAGAAGAAAATAATATGTCATGTTTTTGTTTGTGCATTTTTGTGCTTCCTATATAAATATATACATTTCTACAATTAAATGTAACAATTAATTATCTTATTTATGTTAGTAAGCATGAAGAAGGACCAAGTATATAAATTTAATCAGATTAAAATTTAGAAGGGGGTAGATTTCATCTTTTACTTTATTTAAAAAAATTTACTTACATGTATTTAAACAGTGCCTGCTACTACATGGTAAATAAGGTTAACATTAGTGCTTAATTTTAAAACCACTGGGTTCTACTCACAGCAAAGAGACTCTTGGGAAACACTAAAAATTGACTTAAAAACAACTTGATACCTTGGATCTGCTCTAAGCAACTTCTAGCAATGAGTTATTGTTCATAACATCAAACATTCAGAGTGTACAAGAACATCTCTTTTTAGCTCCTTCTACTGTAAACATTAATGAAGCCAATATTGTTTAAATACAAATTTTATTTTATTGATCATTATGTAGTTTGACATATTTGAAATCTAAAATGTGACACGTAAATATACTCATGTATAAAACTTACAAAAATGAAAGCATGAAAATAATTTAACCCTTATCAAAAACTTAAATGTTTGATTTTTGTAATATTTACAAAAAGAAAATAAGTTTCGACTGCCGTTTACAAGAAAGAAAGTAAGAGAAAAGAAAAATAGATATATTTTTTTTAAGTACATGTATAGCACAATGATATCTTTTTAATTTTTTGTGTCACGTTTTTGTCAAAAAAAATAACAATTAAAATAAAATAATTCCCTGAATAAAATCAGTTTTCTATTCAACAATTATTAAAAGCTAGGCTTTTAAAAATATATGTAAAAATTTCTTTTTTTTTAATTTGATACAAAAACATTTTCCCCACCCATATTGTTCTTAGGCTTATCTATAAAGTACATGCATTTCTACTCCCTCTTGAAGATCTTGTGATATCATAAATGAAATATTAATGGGAACAAAAACATGTATGATAAAATTGAAGATTTAATGAAGTAAATGCATCTTTAAAACGACGTAAATTGCTATCTTATAAATAAAAACACATAGAACCTCACTGATCAGGTGAGACAACTTCCTTAAACATAAACTTTGATTCCATGAAAAAAAAGATCATTATTAAAAATAATAATATAAAAATTTAGACTTGATATTACCGGTAGTTTCATCAAATATTTTTTTTAAGAGATCATCTTTCAGCAGATATGGTCTACTGGCTAGGTGAATTCATGCCCCCCTTTTTTTTCCCTGAAAGTTTGTTTTTCCTGACATAAGCAAATTTTTTTCTTCAAAAATATTATCACCCATTTAGAATGTCCTTCACAGCCACATGATGTAGTGTATATTGCATGACCTACAAATAAACCTACCTGATTTGCAAAAAAAATTTAAAAAAAAAAAAAAAAAAAAAAAAAAAAAACATGCAGTTTTAAAATAAACATAACTATTTTTTAAAAAAAATTATAAAACATTGCAGGTCTATTAGTTCAGGAGAGCATAACAGTGTTTTGAAATTGTCAAACATTTTGCAATATCTAAGACATGAAAACATGAAAAAATACACTACATGGCCTGTGATTTCAAATTAAAACACATCAGATCCACAAGGCTTTAAGAATGAAAATGAATACATGATTATGCAAATTTCCTTTTTTTAAACATGATAGATTACAGTTCATACATATAAAATATAATGATATCATTATGAAACACAGAAGTCCCTGGAGTAAAAAATTTTGTTTCTTTGTTCCGGGATCCCCAAAAGAATTGAATACCACCACTACTATTTTTAATACAGACATTAAGTTCTGTATAGTCCATTTAAGTGTGTCTTACTTATCTTAACCTATACAACAGACAGCTTAGTCCTAAGTGACCCATATTGGTTATTAAACATCAAAAAATCAAAGAAAGTTTTCCAGAAAATAGGTTCCTAAAACTACTTGAGATATTAGTAAAATCAATATGTATTTTTTTTTATTTACATCATAATTAGACATAACTACACACAAAAAATAGACACATCAAATCGGATCAAAAAACCACAGTTAAAGAGGTAACCAATCATATTTTTATTAATTTTGGAGAAAAATATAATGTCATTGAAAAATAAAAGTGTGGATTTAAAAAATAGTAAAATATTTTGGGGGAAAAAAAGGTTCCACCAGTAACCCACTAGCAACCATTGTCCACTCTACTTGGTCTACTGGCCTCTTGTAAGATTCACAATTTAGTGATTTTCTTACTATTTAAAAAAATCAATTCTAACTGTAAAAGTGAAAAATAAATAAATAAAATTGCGGTGGGATAAGCGTTATTTACAGTGAATTGAGGTCCTTCAGGTTACTAGGGGGTTCTGAAAAAATACATTTTCACTATGCTTGAAGGTTGCACATTGGAAAAGGCATTCTAAGAAAACGAAAGCAAGTGTGCAAAGAGGTCTCAAAATATGTTGACACTAGAAATTCAACATTCTCAGGTGGAATTCCCGAGTACATGTTAATGTACAAAATTAAGAATTTATAGTACAACCCATCACGTATAGTAGCCTCTTTGGGCATAACAACCAAGTACCTAGTTTAGATATGACCTAGCATACAGTATATAAAAAAATCACAACTGACACTCACCAGTGAAACAGCTTAGTGTATGCTACATGAAAATTAAGAACAGCAAAAAGCAGTTAATTTCAACAACATTCATGTTTTTCAACATTTCTGTTATATATTTTTATACATTTCACTAACAGCACTATACCTGAATTTCTTATTTAACTGATCGAACAAAATATAAAGGCAACCACTTTATACTACAACAATAAAATGATAAAGCAGTTTTTTTTTTTAGCTTTACGTTTGCCAGACGTTAATCGAAAATACAACCATAGGGTACTACCCTACTGTTTCAAAAATGAGT
Source organism: Saccostrea cuccullata (assembly GCF_032062105.1). Classification (NCBI taxonomy): domain Eukaryota; kingdom Metazoa; phylum Mollusca; class Bivalvia; order Ostreida; family Ostreidae; genus Saccostrea; species Saccostrea cuccullata. The sequence continues at coordinate 193,587 of NW_026928561.1, forward strand.
GACATTTATCCAGCAAATCAGGCACTTCTTTTTCCTATACTTGTAATATTAAGTAGCAAAACAAAAGAGTAATAGTAATAATCTTTGGATAATCAACAATCAAAGCAGAAACATGGACAATATGAAAACTGGACATTGAAAGTTAAAATTGTAGGCTAAATTATAAACCTTACTGAAAAAAAGAATATAGTTTGTCACTTTTTTTTTTTCATACATATGCATCAAATTTAACCATGCAAACATAAAGATGGAATTGGATTTGTGCAGTCAATCTTTGCATTATGTACATGGCCTGTATCATACCTGCTTTACAACAAAGGTACATTTTTGTGATGATAAAAAAATTTACACGTTTATGAGAAATTAATTTTTTTGCTCCTTTGACAGAGCACACTTATCGCTGCGTTACTTGGTCCATACATGCAAAACTGGAATACAAACTGAAAATACTTTTTTTGGCATGAAAGTTAAAGACACAGTTAAAAATATCATGCTCAGACAGAATATATTTGTGTTGATCCTTTCACCTCCTCATGCATAGAATTCTTTATCCGGCGCCTTCATATATGAATAATTTGTGTATTTCTGCTCATCTAGTGGGTAGCTTCCTTCGTCCTTCTTCCTCATACGATAAACAATGAACATCACCAGCAAAATCGTCAACAGCAGTGCAACCACTGCCCCACCAATGACAGCTGCAATCAAAGAAACAATATCTATTGTAAAAAAAAAAATCTCTCACAGTAAAGGAACATCCCCATCCCCAATTTCATCTACATCAAGAAATACCATATACCACTCACAAATTGTATTCTGTTATAAAAACATCTCTAACAAAAATAATTTAATACTTCTACCAGTGATCACTTTGACCTTACACAAACATCCATGCTGTTCATACAGGTGACCCTACGAACATGAACCATCTATGATTTACATTACAGAGGTTAATGTTTCTCTGCTTGTAAAAAAACCTTCCATACCTGCTAATAATCCTGGTCTCGCCATAATGTAAACAATAGGCGAGGATTCCTGGCTCTCTGCCCTACCCGGCGCTACTTCCTCCTCCTCAAGGTCATGTCTATTTTCATCTTTGGGATCAACAGGCTTTGCCACCCCATGATCTAAACAAATAACAATGCAAGTTTAATGTTAATTCTGGTGATAGAAAAGCAGTAGATTTAATTCATAAAATAAAAAGTTTATACAGTAGAATTATGAATACCGGTATCTGCCATTTAATACATCTGTATTTAGGAACTTACTTAGGCCTGGAATGACAATATTTGTATCCTTATTTCCATCACCCTTTCCTATATTTGGAGTGTACTGTAAAATAAAACATATATATTTATTTTATCTATCTAATATTCAATTGACAGTATTTCAACTTTTTAATGGCAAAAATACCAAAACATAGTTTATTGCTACTAAACATTTCAAGATAGGATGATAAAATTATCATTACTTCAATATAAGGTTCCTTCCACTTAACTTAATTTTATTTTTGATACCTCATGATTCATGAAAAAATCTAAATAAAGGTTTGTGTTTTTTTTTATTTTATTAGCTAAAACCTTTGTCATATTCCAAAATTGACTGGCTGACAGTTTTTGAGGTAACAATGGGATTCTACAGGCAACAATTAATCAGCCATTCATCCTGTCTGATTTGACCTTGGGCCAAGTAATAACTTTTCTGTGTTGGTGACCAATTTTTTCAATGCAAGCAGTCATTGAATAGTGCATAGACCAATCATTAATCCTTATCTGAACATCAGAAGAGTTTGTTTAGACAGTCATTAAGGCATAGACTTGGTTTTGAGAAATATTGACTGACAGACAATCAAACTGCAGTTCAGCGCTCGTTGATTGGAAGAAAACTGGCAGATTTATAAATGTTTAAACTTTTTAAGTCATCCATGTTCTACTAGGAATTCATATGACTTTTCCTTATTGCCTGTATGCTACTGTTGGCCAAGCATTTTTTCCTTAACCAATGATCTGAGAAAAAAATTGATCACTCCACCACCGGCTTAACTGTTGCCCATCTATAATTTATAAAGAGCTTCCAAAGCATGTAAAAAGAGAGAAAACACTGCCTCTCCATACATGTAATCAATCTTGATCTCGGCAAATGGGTCTAAGTGTGAATGTTAAACATGGCAATTCAATGCATTTGCTTTCAAACATATCTGAAATGTAACAGCTTAATGCTTGAAAAAAAATTGTTTTGCCTACTTTATGTATGTCTGTTTTATCTGGCTTTTCTTCCACTACTGGCTTTTCTGTTACTACTGGTTTTTCTGTTACAGGCACTGGCTCTGCTGTGGGCCTCTCTGTTTTGGGGGATGGTGTAGATGTTTGTGGCTTGGGGGCTTCGGTAGGTTCTACAATGTCATGCATATCATATTAGTTCTTAAATGCTTCAATGACATTCCACTGCATGCAGCATTGAAAAAAAAAAAAACGCATAAAACAGTTGAAGTGACAGGGCCTGTAACCTTGCATATATTCACTGGAAGAAAAAACTTAGACACCCTTGGTTTCTATTTTGCTAAAGCTAAATAATGTGGGTAGATCTCTGTAAAATTGCTTGATGCATATCTAAGAATTCAATAATTTGCAGCTGACCAAAAAAAATCAATGAACAAGGAAAGATGGAGGCAGTTTAAATCTACTGTGTATGTACCTATACAGCGAGGAACTACTGGCTGAAACACTCTGGTCTCCCGTTGTTCTACGCCATGTACGTCCACACACCAACAAGCTGAACCGTGACACTGAATTTTCTCAAATTCTCCGTCAATGGTGCATCGAGGATGGTAAGTTCCCAAAAGACCTTGCTTCTTTCTTAGCAACTGGTAAACACAGGGCTTTAGACCTTCTCCTACAAAACAAAATATATGTATCTGTAATCAAGTGGAGGCAAAGTACATACAGAGTTTTCCTGCAGTGATGAGAATGTATATGTGTATATGCAGGTCCACAAATGGTAAAATTCATGTTTTTACGCGGATTGTGCTAAAATTGAAAACAAAAAATGAATCCACTTTTATAAAAGAAAGACTTCGAATTTATGGCATATAATAAACATAAACACCTTCAGTAGTAACAGTACTAATTCATTGATACTCAAATCTTACATATCAACGACCTAAATATGCACTAAATTTTTAAATTGCTTAAACTTGTAGGGTGGGGAAGTTATGCAAAGTTAAGCAAAGTTTACCTGTTTCACAATTTGGAACATTTGGCTGCATCATCCTGGACCCTGCAATTTCATTCCCAAGCTTGTCCACACACCAACATTCTTTGTTATACATCCTTCTATGACACTGTAAGGGCTCATACTCTCCGGTGAGTGTACACTTGGGCCTGTAGGCTTCTGCCGTTATGTTTTCTGCCGATAATCGCAGCTGCTCGCAGGCAGTCAAGGAACGAGTTGTGGTTGGAAGATGTGTTGACAAATCTGAAATTCAATACATTTTTTTTGTATACATTCTTGAAACCTTTGTGCAAACAAGTTTCAACATCTCAATTTTTGAACTTTAAACTTTGAGAAATGATCCTTTCAGCATGTTCAATACATCTACAGAAATGAAGAATAAGGTGTTAACTTTGTTAGCAAAGTGTAAAATATCCGAAGTCTTCTATGTGTAAATAAAGTTCATTTCAGAAGGGTATGGGGGCTGAATTCAAAAGAATTCCAGTGAAGACACTGCTCTTAATGCTTGATAATTCTATTCAAAGTCTTTTGCCTTTTATCCACTGATGTCAACATTGTGTGGATATCAAATTAAAAAGTTCAATGCTAGCCGCAACTGACCAGCAGGGTATATTCGGTATAAATCAATCTATCCTTCTTTTAACACCGAAAACCTAAACATACTAATTACTAACTTATTTTGGTTCTTAATTATGAACCACTTTAGATATAATGTTTTCCGTTTGACTTATAAAAAGTTGAAAGATTCTGAATTCTGTGATGTCTTTCAAAGCTTTATGAACATACAATTATTATTCTGATCGAGAGAAAAGAAAAACAGCAGGTTAGGCAGATTTAAATAATTGTATTGAAACAATGCAATTAATATTTTTGTAATTGAAGTATAACGTGGTACAACTGCTGAGCTAAACAAAATGGAGAAATCATATCTGTTTAATTTACATGAATAAATAGCAAGTAATGACAATAGACAGAGTGTGTGATAGGACTTCGCACACTCACTTGAAGACTAAACATGTAAAAAGTTGTAAAAGTTTTATGATAATTTAGATCCTATATGCCAGTTTCCAGAATGCTTTTTTTTTTTTCAACGTGGCCTGCATGCAGTATATGTATCTCAACAACTTTCAATTTGGTTCAATATGTCTACACTGGTCTACAATGCTGCAGGGCATTTCTTTTTTTAAAGCAAAACATCTGGATATTTATTTTCTCTTTTTTCAACAAGTCTTAATTGCTAACAATTACAGTTCAAAATGAAGACTTGCTAAATTTTTCCTTACCATGAAAGATTTTGCAAGGAGCATGAAATGAGAAGACTTTATCGTGAGGTGTTTTGCTAGGAGCATGAAATGAAAAGACTTTATCGTTAGGGATTTTGCAACGAACATGAAATGAGAAGACTTTACCTTGAGGGATTTCGCTAAGAGCAAGAAATGAGAAGACTTTACCTTGAGGTGTTTTGCTAGGAGCATGAAATGAGGACTTTACCATGAGGGATTTTGCTAAGAGCATGAAATGGAAAGACTTTACCATGACGGATTTTGCTAGGAGCATGAAATGAGAAGACTTTACCATTAGGGATATTGCTAGGAGCATGAAATGAAAAGACTTTATCGTTAGGGATTTTGCAACGAACATGAAATGAGAAGACTTTACCATGAGGGATTTTGCTACGAACATGAAATGAGAAGACTTTACCATGAGGGATTTTGCTAGGAGCATGAAATGAGAAGACTTTACCATGAGGGATTTTGCTATGAACATGAAATGAGAAGACTCTACCGTGAGGGATTTTGCTACGAACATGAAATGAGAAGACTCTACCATGAGGGATTTTGCTACGAACATGAAATGAGAAGACTCTACCGTGAGGGATTTTGCTACGAACATGAAATGAGAAGACTTAATGTTCCTTTACCATGAGGCATTTTGGTGGGAGTAGTTCCTGACCCACACCCTTCTCCTGAGTAATCATCCCCCAGATCTTCATCATCCGTAAAGGTGGGACCAACTCCACTCCCCTGTAACATGTGTAATAATAATCACTAATCATGCTAATAATCACCAATTTTATTTCTCATTTTAATTCATACACAAATGGCCCTGAAACCAATATCATTACTAAAAGATAATTGTGAGTTACTGTATAATGTGTTATTACACCAGCACACAATAGCTTGTTTAAACAAACCACAGTTGTATAAAAAAAAATATGGACATTGTTTCTGATTTGTAGGCTATGAAAGACCTTAGTAATTTTCAAGGATAATAAACCATCCATTTATAGATCTGTTGATATCATAGCCTGAAAGGCATTTCCATCCTGTATTTACTAACCCATTGAACGGTCTCTCTTTAATTGTTAATAGAGGTAATAATAAGCAATATCAAATGGTCTGGTGGCTGGTATACATGCAAGGAAGCCTCTACTGAGAAATGGTTGATCTGTATTTATATTTGTCCAATGTATGATAATTGTAAAATCAATAATCAACCTGATTACTAAGTACTAAACTTAATAGAAATGAAACATTGAACATGTTGATTTATGGATTTCAGAAACTCAGCTCTGTCTCTCTCCAAAAAAAATATAAATTAAAACCATAGACATTGTTTATGCTCTCCTATACATTGTTGTTCAAATAAAAAGTCACTTGAAGCATTATGATTTTCGCTCAAATGTGACATACTGTCATAAAATATGTATAGCACTGTTGGCACATATGCAGTACATGTATAATCAAAAGGTCTTTTACCAAAATAATCATAAATTTTATTTTTTTAGAAAAAGCAGAAAAATTGTTCAGCACAGGAAAACTAAAGAACATATCTAAAACAGAGAAAGTAATAATTATACAAAGGCACCTGCAAATATTTGCAAGGTCCTAAAAAGATGGGTTGCTGGCTTAGGGCCAGTTTTTATTTTTCAATTCACTACTGATTTTTAAAACTGATCTCTTGAACCATAAATATTTTAAAGAAATTTTTATCAGTCAAGTGGAACACTAAAGGATCAAAAAATCTAAAACATATTCATGATAAATATTAAATAGGCACAGATGGCAGACATGTAGGACCACCTAGTGTAGGAAACTTTGGTCAACTAATCATTTAATGTATGTGAAGAATATGCTACACTTTTCCATAGAAATTTATTTTTACTCTATACACTACTGGGGAATCATTTGAATTCGTGGGGTTAAAGTTCGTGGGCAAGCAAAATTTTGTTGGTCCGCAGTGATGTAATTTTGTGGGTAACTAGTATATACAGATGATTTAATGAATAAATATGTTAAAAAAATTATTGTTCATGCCATGGGGATGTAAATTCAGGGATAAGGGTGACCCACAAAATCCAAGAACATTAATCCCTAACCCCTATCAACATTGACACATTACCCTATCAGGAATCCACTGGGGGGAGGAGGGGGGGGGGGGGGTAACTATAACACGCCATTCAAAATGATTCACAGAAAGAAAAGTAATGGTTGACAGTGTGTGTGTTTGTTTGTTAGGGAGGGGGGGGGGGTCTTGTTTCAGTGAGAACCTCTGTACTAATAATACATGTAGCTTCCATGACACATTCACTTACATTATCTATATCTAGAATTCCATCCCCTGACGGTGATCCACCATTCTGAAAAAGACAAAAAAACTTTGTTTCACAGGCAACCATGCTTACAAATTTGGATTTATTCTATTCTAATTTACAAGAGGCCCATGGGCCTTGATGCTCATCTGGTTGTGTCTCACATGGAAACTTGTCTTATCCAAAATATTGTCCCATAGGATGTAAACCTTGTCTCTTATAGTAAATTTCATTTTATTTTTTCATTATAAATATAATGTTGTCTCATGATCTAATATGAAATAATCACATCATAGGCTCATTCCAAAAAATGAATTTTGTCATTTTGAGCATTAAGCTTGTTAAGATTTTCCTCATTAGGTATCAACTTACATCATGTGCATGATGAGAGGATTGACCCATTTTTTTTTATATTTACCCTAATTGTCTTATTATTGTTGGTTACATTAAGCACTTGATTACAATTATCACTTAGTGCAAGTATATGTAGGTACCAGGGCAGTTTATTTTTAGTAGCACAATGTATAAATTATAAAATATAACACATCAATTTGTATGCTAACAGTTAAACAGTGGAAAAATTTAATGTACCAATTAACTTTATTCTAACTCATTAATAACTCAGCATAGCAAAGAATCAATAGAGCTCTAGACTACAAAGTTTACAAATCAACATTGTAGAAAAATAATTGATTTCAAATACTGCTCCAACATCAGAGACACCAAAACATGAAAAAGGACATATCGGTACCAGTAATTCAAATTGTTTTTTCTCTGTAACTTAATTGAGCTTTTCATCTGTTATTTATTGTTGGCAATATCATATTGTTCTCATAATCTAAATTAATGTACATTTGTGATGACATTTAGAAGAGAGTGTTTTATAGTTTATATGCTTTTTTCTTGTAAATAAATTTCTCGGATGGATTTTTTTTTTCAATATTTGGGACATCCCACCCCCCGACTCCAGAAAAATTCCTGGACCCGAGCCTACAACCTCATTTCATTGTTGCACAGTTGAAACTAATTCATACCTATCAAAGCTAAATCTTATTAAAATGAGGGAACTGCTTTCAATGAGAAAATACAAAGAAAGAAAAACAAAGATCAATAGTGAAATAAATAGTACATACAGTATACTAAAAATTTTCTTCCAAAGTTAAGGCCAGGTAAAATTAATCTTTAGATTCTCATCCTAATTTGCAAAAAAATTGGGGCGGGTGGGCGGATTTTATTTTTTATTTTTTATAATTGTTAATTTATATATAGGCCTAAGTATCAACAAAACAATGGACGCCCCGTACATATTCTTTTCATTACCTTAATGCAAATATGAATAGATTTAATTCTTTTCATATTCTTTTAAATATTTAAAGAAATATTTTTCTTTAAAAGTTAAATATTTGTTAATTAACAAATTATCAAGTACACATTATACGGCACACCCTGAACAAAATGAGGTGGGGATACCAATAAATTGTGTGTGCGTGACTTCTTATTTTGCAAAATCTATATAAATGTTCTACCGAAAAATCTAGGCCTTCTCTTAAGTCTGTCTACGATGTTGTAGATTTTTTTTTTATTTCAAAGCTAACGGTAAGTCACACAGCTGGAGATCGTTATATATAACTTGACTTTCCTCGTCTATTTTTACTTAGTTACAATCTCTATACATACTTGCTCCTGCCAGTGATGGTATCTATATGTGTTTATGCTATTTTTTCTTCTCTGCCTTCTCTATACTGACAAATTATCTTTTCCTTACACATTTAAACTGCTTTTATTGCTGATTTTTCTCCATTCTTCACATGGCGTTTTTGCTATAAATAGCGACACGCGACTTTTAATACAGACGGGAGATAACTCTTAAACTTTGACCTAAATTCTTACTGAATAAAAATACATGAAAATACCCCAAAATCAAAATAAAAAACATCGGGGCGGGACATTTTGTGGGGGGGGGGCGGGGATGAGAATCTAAAGATTAATTTTATATGGCCTAAAGTATTTATTTAAAACCCTCAACAACTTTATTATGCTACATGTATATCAATTTATCCTTAACATTACAAAGTTACAGCCAAGTCTACTCCTAAGGGACATTTCTAGCTGAATACTAGTACGTAAAATTTCATAGTACAGTCCCACCCTTACCTCAGGGGTTATATTTAACAAATCTGATATGCATTTACTACACAATTATGAGGATGCTTGCAACTTCAGGTTAAATTTTAGACATCACAAAATCTTTTTGATGTTATATGAACTTGTCTATAGTAACTATGATTTGGGGAATTCCAGGTAAAAATGAACCCCACTTTGTACAATTTTCCAACACAGTCAATTATATGAACACATTATCAACAGACAAAATTTCTTCACTTCAGAATGGAAAGTGAATTGGAAAATTAACCCTGTACTTTTTTTCTTTTTTTGGCAGTCACACAATGTCCCTCTCAACAAATTTTAAAATTAAGAGAGACAAAGATGAACTTTGATCAGAATCTTCAGCATGTTTATTTGAGCCTCTTGATTAGTGACCTGAATATATACTAAGAGTATTCAGCTTTTAACATGTTTAAATGCTATGTCCGTACTTGTTATTTACTCTCATAGTTGCATTTTTACTGGGAAAAAAATTATTGGTACATGTAAACATCTGATTATAACAGAAACTAATTTCAAAAATCAGAAGTTTTTAGCATGAACTAATCAGTTATTATCACATTATTTTTTTATTTCTTTACTTATTCATTTTAAATTTTTAATGCACCTGCAATCGAAGACTCAGGGTTACATAAATAGTTGTTTTGTTTTGCTTTTTTTTATTTTACTTAATTAATCACTGAGAGACAAAAATTCTTCTAGATACATGCATTTATCTACTAAAAGATATATTATAATTCAACTGTCAATACTGAATGTCAGATGGGATACAATGACTTCTATGACCCTTCAATGTCTTCCTTGACTTTCACTGCTTTGATATTTTGATTCTATCATACATATCAAAGCAAAATTTAAAAGCTGAAATTGGTACAAAAAATTGTTATTCTGGAATTTCGACAGAACTTTCATTTTAATTATATGATGTATTTATGAGTCATGTATACACTATAAAATTCCTTTCCTGATTCAGGGATGGTACAAAAAAATTGTCTATAAATAGCACAATATTTTAGGAATCTGTATTTTTACACACTTTATGCTCACAGGGGAAAAAAATCTTTCTTTGAATTTTAAAGTTCTCTGAATTATGGCAATTTAAATTTGCAGTTACTAGTTAATTCACAAGATTTGAACTTTAGATGATATAATATATCTGGCATTTAACATGAAATAATTACGTTTCACATGCCTATTTTTAAAATAAATGATTACAATTTATTTGACTTATTCCTGGCATATTATGGCTACATTTCTATATTGAGTTAACAAATAATCTATGTATAAACTGTAATTTCAAAGTATGGCTGCATCTTATTTATCTATCAGGATAATGAGCTCTTTTTGGAGTTTTATATATGGTCCTAAATCCTTTAAATTGGGAAATATAAAATATATATATCTGGTAACAGGTGTATTTATGAAATAGGATAAGTTTTTCTTAAACATCTTGTATCAGATAAAATTTAACAAAGCTTTATTATTCAGACAAGATTAAATCTACCCAGTTATTAATAGGTTTACAGGTAGCTCTGTGAATGAGCAGCTTAATCTTTGCATCACCTCCCCCCCCCCCACCCCCCATAAACTCACTTTGGTTTAATTAATACATAGTCTTTGATAAAAAAAAAGAGTACTTTTCAGAATTCAAAATGGAGACATGTGTGAAGCTACAGTCAATAATTTACATGCCTCATGCAGTTGCAATATTTATTCAGTTAAAAGACTTAAAACACAACTGCAAGCACTTGATCCAATGGTCACAGTGACACTGTCACAGGGATTTATTTACTAGCTATTTTATTACACTAACTTTTTTATGCAACTGGAACAACTTCAGTTGAAATTGGACCAGTGTTTCTTGAAAAGAAGTCGAAAAAGTGAAAAGTTTGCAGACAGACAGGCAGATGGATGGACAGATGGAAGCCGGACAAAATGTGAACAGCTCACTCTACTACCAAAGGCCAAAGAAAGTTTTGTACATTTTGAATGTGCTTGGTGACTTTGCGCTATACCCAAGGTTCATGCTAAGCCATGCACCGGTTCTCTGAAATTGGTGTGATTTTCCCTTTTCAAAAAAATTCATATTAACGGATGATGCACTTCGTTCTTCAGTTTCATTGACATCATTGAAAAGAGTTCCAAACTTTCAATATCTATATTGAATAGTTTACTGCCCAATATGAATAAGTATATTGGCAGCTTGCATGTACTACTCCATGTCGATATTAGTAAGAAAGCATATCAGCAAAAAGAAATAGCATGAAGCAATCTGGTGATCAAGATCTAATACCCAACTGTTAATGGATGATGAAATCAGCAGTTGCAGAAAGTAGTATGAAAAAGTAATCAGATCTGAATGGAAAAAAAGTATGACCAGCCTTTACATACACAATTAATAAGCCACTAGGTCTGTTCAGAATTGAACTTATAGACCATTTCGGCAGGTAAATTTAATTTTTCATGTCATTTTGAATAGTAGCAAATGACTGCTGGTCGACAGCAAACTGAAAACGTGCAGGTGAGCTAAAAATGAGATTGGTTGCTAAACATTAGTGTTAGCAAGCCAATGGAAATATGACTATACTAAGGGAGTTCAGAGGCAAACCCCTCCGGAAATTTTTGGATAAAAGTAAAAATCTGCATCATGCAAGTTCATCTTGAGGGTTATATGATTCTCATTTGAACCACTACAAACTTAATATATATTTTAAAGCTATATATGGCATATCTAAGCTATCTAAAAAAATAAAAATAGAAAATTGAGTGTTTATATACACGATACTGATACATGTTTAAGTTATTTATGTTCATATTAAAATTTAACCGATTTCGAAGATGAATAACCTCATGTTTCCACCGATAAATTGACCTTAAACTGTGTCTGTTATTAAAATGTGGTGTCAGTAAATAAAATCGGTTAAATTTCTAATATCTTTGAAATGTGACTGATTTAAATAGTGTAATTTAAAGGAAAGTCCTTTCTTCATATAAAGTAATTATTCCAATAGATTTTTTTTTTATTTAGTCTGAACTTATAAAAAAATATGTCGTATATACTTGAAATGTTACATTACATTCCATCAGGAAATTTTTCATAACTGAAACATGTGAAAGGGGAATTTTGTCATTTTTTTCCAAAAGGAAGAGATACTGTTTACCAGCAGTTAAAACGGTCTTGATAAATCCCTGCTCCAATAAATTATTAAGTGTATCCCTATATCTTGTAGGAAGGAAAGTTAATGTGTCACAGATCTGAATTGAAAATAATCTGAGACTCATCTGATTCTGATGCTAACACCCCCTCTTTCCACGTAGAGGGTATTAAGAACTCTATGCACATTCCACAATATGAAAAAATAGTGGGGGTACCGTAAAGGAATATCAGATTGAAACTGTCAAATGACAATGAATTCAAGTAGTCATGGCCTTATAAAATATTTGAATTTTCTACAAATGTCTTCAAACTTCTTAAATTCATGAAAATATGAATGGAATGGTCTCACCATCTGGGTTGTCACTTGACATACAAATGAATTATACTCAAACTTACCTGAAAATAACATGAAGTTTATACTTTGTTCGTTTAAAACCAATTTTAATCCCAGCTACAAGTGGGAATTAAGTAATAAATACCATCTTCAACATGATCAAGTAACTTACTAACCATGCTAACTATTGTCTAACCATGCGAACAGTAACAACTGTCTATAAGTTGGACTGAGCTAATTAACACGAATAAGACTAACAAACCTATTACATAATCTTTTCTGGCATTACATACATGTTAAGTTTCGAAGAAATATATCTATTATACACAAAAAAGAAGAGAATTTCAATCCACCAACCTGAATTGTGTCAAGTCGAATTCCCTCTGTTCGGGAAGCCAACAAAATTCCTATTACCAATACAAATTTGAAATTCGTATGCATGACAGAACGTCAATTAACTTTTCCTGATTTATCAATCAGTTCTTAGTCTCTTCATATAAACCCGAAACACTTAAAGAAAGGGAAAATACTTGAGTGTTTATTTCCACTATGACTTATTATGGCTTCCGGACTATCTTGCGATTCCTCCGCGGTTTTTTGTTCCATTTTATTTTATTATCATACACACATAAGTATATATTATTATAGTTATATATGAATATAAATATTTCTTACTGAAGAAACTCTTAAAACAATTCATTTTTAAAATTATTTTTATTAAAATGCAGCACTATTTTTTCAATACGTCACTTCCGTAAAGAAGGCACACTCTCTGAACTTTCAATGAATGGGTTTTCTATTATTAGACTTAGTGCCCACTGTGCGGTGAGAACGTAGATGGAACCAATAAAAAACTTTTACATATATCTTACACTTTAAACTTTAACCCGTCTTTTGAAGAGATTTGGAATTAATGTAATATTGCATGTAAAATGCATGCTTTTTTGCGGTCAACCCTCATTCAGTTTTTGAACAATCTGCTCACACTACTTGATGAAAAATTTATAGCTAAATTAATTAGTAACATGCATTTAAATGTGGAGTTTACAGTTACTGTAAATATATATCATACAAACCATCTAAATAATTACCGATGAATGCAGGTCATGTAGAACTGGTGTGAAGGGGGGGGGGGGGCAAATTCTGCAAACTTAAGTCTGACTTGCCTAAAAATGCCTAGACGGCTAGAGTAAAAAGATGACCATGACAGATACGGTCATATTCCAATGGAAATCTTAAATTCAACAAGTAAAAGAAAAAACAAACAAAACTGCCCCAACTTGAAATTCATATTTCCTGGGCGTGGGGTAAACATATTGGAATGGTCTTTGAACCCACAGGTCCTTGAGGACAGAAACCCCCCTCCCCCGGTCATTTAGATTTTTTTTCACATAAATCATATATGGATTACACATTTGTGATATAATCTATCCTCTCATTTTAGAAAATATGCTTAAACTAACATTTTGTTAAAAAAAAAAAAAAAAAAAGAAATCAACCCCACTCTCTATATATAAATTTTATATGTAGATTAGATTTATAACACGTTTGTTTTAGGTAATTTTTCTAATTGCTTATGTAGACCCCTTTAAGAATTTCACAATCATATGAAACATTGAAAGATAATTTATGTACTAGGAAAAAGGATCACTGAAAAGGAACAAGGGTCTTTTTTCCATATGTGACATCGGGGGGAAGAACCTGTCCTCACAGCACAGTGGTCTGTGTTGTAAGGAACCTTCTTTATGAAATATGAGCATTACGATAACCACTGCGCCAACAATATTCAAAACGTAAAAACAATACAAATCAGAACCTCCCTCCCCAGAATCCTCAAACATGGACCTCCAAACATACACGTAAAAATTTGAGCCTAGTTGCGGCCTTGCCAAGCTCAAAAGTCCATGCAAACATTACAAATCAGATGCAGAGCAAACATGGACCTCCAAAATATACATTTTAGAGGTGGAATCAGCTCGCCGTGTGCTCCTTAAAGTAATCGGGATATCCCCAGAAAATTGTGCCTAGAAATAACAGAAAAAAACGTATGCTGAACAGAATATGACTGAATGATAAAGTTGATGAACAACTACAAAAATGTAAGATATGCCAAGCGAGGGCCAAACATGAAAAAGAAGACCTGTACACGTTAGAATGGATAAAATGTATCAAATGCATGTTAAAATTTCGCATCAAGTGATTGAAGGGCAAAATGAAAACCAATATATCCTTCTGTGTTCAGTAATCTAGAAGTGACAAAAGAATTGAATAGATTACATGATCAGTATGCACTGGTCCCTGCTGACAAAGCAGGTAAAAATTGGGTCAAGTATTTAAATCGTATTAAGAGGAACTGCGACTTAATTCTACAAGTGACAATCCAACTTGAACTTATACACATAACAACTGAACTCCCTTTCTAAGAAGGGAATTTTTTAAAATCATATAGCAAGTTTTGAATTTTTTTAATATTCCCAAGTTGGCAACTACTAAAATGAATTTGCATTACCATATCTATATTGGATTCCGAAACTTCATAAAAATCCATGCAAAGAAACACAGCGGGTGGATAATTAATGATTCAAAGAACTTTTGGAAAATTTTAAATCACAAATTTTTACCTATATCATCAACATAAAAACTTTTTTAATTTTATATACAACAATACCCCACGATGAATTAAAGTCCAGGCTGTCTTTTACATATCATTGGCAGCTTTTATCCAATAAAAATGGAACTCGTAAGTTTACTTACCCTGTTATTGGTCATTTGCAATATTACTTTGTTAAAAACATTCTGATTGTTCACAAAGGTACTCTGCCTGATATTAAAAAGATGGAAATTCTTGACAAAATCTATGTGGTTTTTGGTTTAAAATATTTAAAATATATCAAACAATATTGTAAAATTGAAAAACATATATATATTTAATGATCGACAAAAAGTAATAATGAAATACAAAAATCATTTTCAAAATTTATTGACAAAATGTGCAAAATGTGTTTTGTGATCCTCCATGTGTTTTATATATAACTGTCGTATAATGTTCATCAGATTCTTTTCTTTTTTCTTTATATGTTGTCTATTACTTGACCCTTTACTGTAATGTTTAGTATTATATTTTGTTAAAAACATTCTGATTGAACACACAAGTTCTCTGAAACTGATATTTAAAAGATGCTCGAAATTCTGATTGACAATATCTATGGGGTTTTTGGATAGAATGTCTTCCAACAATATTGTCAGAATTCCCATGGGTACCAATTTTGCTCCATAAGTAGCAGACCTATTTTTGTATTCAATAAAGCAGACTTTGTTCAAAATCTTAAACATGAAAAGGAGAAAACACTTGCTGTTGCCTTCAATTTGACATTTAGATATATATCCATGGTATTGTAATCCCACACTGATGTTTATTTCAATTTCTGTGTTTGCACAGTATACCGGTGATTTAAATGTTCGAAAAACTTTGAGCTTGAATATTTGAATATCCATATTAAATTATTATTATATAATATCCAAATATAGCTTGCCAAGTAAAAAAGTTTACTCCATATGTTAATGTTAAAAATTAATTGTGTATAAAATGCAGTGCTCAGTATAATACTTTATCACTTGCATATGTATATTGTATATCTCTTAATAAAAAAAAATATACACATATTTTAGGTATGTGTATATTTTTTTTTTATTGACAAAGAAGTTTCTGAAACAAGAATATCAACAGCTAGTCTCATTTAAAGTGATTTTTCATATAAAATATAGTTGTTTAATACAATTTACACAGGCGCGTAAACTGCCTATACTCAACTAATTGTTTGGTTGTTATACCGGCTGTTTGCACTTTTATAAAACAATCATTAGAAAAAAGAATAAAAGAGAAAGAGAGATTTATGGGAATAAATTTCTATATGGATATTGTATATATAATTCATTGTTCTCATTGATTTTGTTTCTTTTTTTTGCTTGACCCATATGGATGTAATATCCAGTAAAGATTATTATTATTATTATTATTATTATTATAATTTTATACACAAAATATTGTTAAATCAAAATTTTTCTGTTAATTTCCTGATAATATCAAGGAGCAATACGATGGGTATTTGATGAAGGAAAGCCACTCTCCAGTGACATTGATTTAAAGAAAAAGTTACAAGGGTTTTGGACGACTCCTGATTTATATTGTTCCGTTAAAGTGGACTTTGAATAAATATCGATATATAAAAAAATAAACAAAAAAAAAAGTCCAAATTCAAATTATCCCTTCTGTATGTGTGAACAAGGTCTTACATATAAATAATTATATTCATTAATATGAAAAATGTATGTCATAATGTTTAAATAGCTGCCAGACTTCTATTACATGTATATCATTCAGTTCTCTGAGAGTTGACTGGAAAATGTGACTGATGCATGGTTATCGTGGAGGAATTGCAAACCATGCCCAATGAAAGAGCTATACCATGTGGACTCCCGACCGGGACTTTAGAGGATGATTGTGTACATGTATTTATAAAAACATCTTCAGTATACTTATAAAACATTTTAGATCATAATTGCTCAAGGGTCAGTCACGAGTAACATTTTTCTAGTGAAATGAAAATTCATTATGTTTTCGAAATCTACTTGAATAACATGATCATGTGTTCTGATACAGATTTATCACCTTTATACTTACATGTATATATACATTTATTTTATTTTAAAGTGGTTACAAATACCCGTATTCCATATATCATTATTTAAGGAATAACTGTCTTTTTTTTTTTTTTTTTTTTTATGATGTGATCAATCAGTTTGATCGCGTGATAATTTGCATAAACGCCGAAGGCGTTATGCGTAAAATTATCACGCGAGCAAAATGATTGATCACTAAAAAAAAAAAATACAAATAAACAAACAAACAAAAAAGACAAATTTTCCTTATACATGTATTTACATTTAAACTTAATTCTTGATTCAATAAATTTTTTGTCCAATAATAAGAAATTTAAGCATGCCCTTCAGGTGAATGAGTTACTAAGCAACATACTGGGGGAAAGCGTCCAGTTCTGTCACGTGCTGAGCAAATTGCTTTATGAGGTTATAAAGCCATTATACCGAGTTTGCAATTCTATATCAGACAAAGACATTGGAAATGTAAATATTAAAATGTTTAATACTGTAGGCCAATAAAAAACATTTTGTTTCAAAAGCTTATTAATCCAAATCCACCGTGATGGTATAGATCTTTAATCGACAACAGAATTGTAATCAGTATAGACCAATGCATACTTTTTATTGAATTGTTAAAGATTTGTTCCAAATATTTCAAAAAGAGTATAGAACTAGAAGTCTGAAAAATAAGAGTTCTAGAGATTAGTCCAAAGAAGTGATAAGAACGCCGTTTTCCGTCAAAACAGCTTGGGTATTTTGTGCTCATAAGGGATACAAAAGTACATTTCACCAGTGCCCTATATACTAAGTTAGTACATAGGTCCCTGATTTCACTGGCTGTCAATGTACCATTGCCATGCCACCTATACGCTTTTATGAGGTCTGTTCGTCGATCAACGAACCCAGGAGTTCTTGCCCTGATTTGTTTTACATACTACTTCATAGTTCCCAGATTTATTACTCTTGGTCAAGAATCTCAATAGTTACTGTGCATTTCCGTACTTAGTATCGATGGGCTTGATTGGTCTATTCTGATCAATTCTATTTAACTTACACGTACAAAATGATTTTACAAAATTATAATTCAATCTACTAACAACAAAATCCAATTTGTTCTATTAAGATAATTATAGTTCGTGAACGTAAAGCCCCTTCTCCGTCACTGTATGTGGTACACTAATAATGTACATCCTTGTTCAATAAACTTTTATTATACCCCCCGCTTGAAAAGCGGGAGGGTATATAGTGATCGAGATTTCCGTCCGTCTGTTACGCTTTTTCTCTTATCCGCAACTCCTATTATACTACTGAGTGAAATTTAATGAAATTTTCACAGAATCTTTATTACATGTTGCCATTGTGACCTCCTATTTTACTTTTTTTATTCGACACGTATTTTCCCATAGCAAAACATGGACATTGCCATTTTTTGTTTACCTATGACGTCATATAATAGAATTTGATAGGACGAGTTATTCCTCTTTACACATTACCGTATAGGAAAAAGAGTACCAAAGACCCAGATTTTGACATCATTTCCTGGTTGAACAAGATGAAGCAGAGTAATAAATGGGTAGGCTTTAGCTGATTGGCTGAATTCAGGTATGTAAATATTTTCATTTTAAAGTAAAAATATTAATGTTTGAAATAAATGATGGCAAGAATATTACAGAAAATATAGAAATACCAGGGTATATGTAGGAATTGATATTTTTGGCAGGGTGTCATTTACTGCTTAGTGCAGTAAGTTCTAAATAACTGCAAATTTGACCTATAAACGCCGCGGCACGGTATATTTTTTTTGTTTTTAATAAGTGCTTATACGAACTTTCAAATGATATCAGAGATTTGTTTGAACGGGATATAGTAAATTACTGGGAGGGCATAAGGTTTGTATAGAGTTCTATGGGAAATTAATTGGTTCTTTTCCCTATAACAATATAAGCAACACATGGACATTATGTCATTTGTGAGCTCATTGCTCAATTCTAGTTTTATTTTACTGTCACTATTCGGTTCACTATTTATAACTTGGGTAAACGAGGTTAATTTCGATCACTTTTGCTGAGATTTGGCTTTCAATTTTCAAAACTTGACCAAATTATGGGGAGGGGGGCTGGTTCGTTCCAGTCTGAGTGACACATGATACTTACAAGTATATATATCAATATTCCGTATACTATAAAATAATTTTCAACAAGTTCTTAGGCATCGACCGAAACTTTTTAATTACAGATTTTTCCCGTACCTTCGCAGAAAATAATGAGGCAAATTATAATCATTGCATTAGGGCAATCGAGATGTATATATATCTTCACAAAAAAATGAAATCATACAAAAAATCCACACTTTGTGCTCGATCGATACATACATTTGTCTGTGAAGTCGAAATATCTAGACCAACCTCATGCAAAAAAAAATTACTTTCGATTTAATATCCCTGCAAAGCACTGGGGAGGGGGATTAAAGAGTTATGCCTCTTTTCTATATCCATAGGTTATGCAAGAACAAGAGGCCAATGACTAAGACCACTCTTCTGAAAAAAGGGTACAATATACTGTCACTTCTTTTCTTATCCTCTTAATCTTTCCAAAATCTAAAAGGACTCTTTGACATACTTTTTAGCTGATACACTCACTTGACTGAAAACGCTTTTTGTGACAAAATTTGAGCAGAGGTCTCTAATGTTATCAGTCTGATACAGCCAGCCCCTACTATTTCACTTCGTTCGTAGGAACGAAGTGAAATAGTAGGGGTTGCACATATTGCAGACTGCTAATGTTATAAAAATGAAATTTGAGATAATGAACAGCTTTTAGTTGATACACTTTGTTGATCAAAGATTCATCTACGATTAAAATATGAAGCTTTTAAACTTCTCATTCTTCTAGAGCTCTATATACTGAGACAAAAGGTGAAACTCCAAAATAGGTCCTGCTGACCTATTTGTTGGTTCACACTCTTCAAGAACCCAAGATGTATTAACTCGCAAATTGATGATTCTAATCTCATATCATTATATTTAAAAAATCTAAGATATTAACATATGAAATTCCAAAAGTATATAGTTATTTAATCATTATTTTTTGGTTGGCACAGGTTGTTGATAAATGTGATTCAACTTATTAAGTTTGATGATTCCAAGTCTCTTATGAAATTCCAATAGCAGGAAGTACTTTTCAGTTAATATGCTCCAAGAACTCAAAGATGCATCAACTGACAAAAAATCAATGATTCTGAGCCTCTTACACATGTACTATCCAAAATATTTCAGTAAAATCCTAAATTTCCCAAAGTGGGTCAAGCTTTCCCACTTGTTGGTTCCGAGGTCCCAAATTGCATCACTTTACAAAGTTTAATATGATTCTAAACCTCTTATGCTATCTAAAATATTAATAAAGCCATAGTCAAAAGAAGTACCTGTGACCGACATTTTGGTTTATATACTCTATAGCCTTAGAATGAAACTACTGAAAATCTTCAATTATTATGTCAGTTTTGAATATTTTTTATATCCCGAAGAACCAAAATGAATCTGAACTATTTTATATATATTGGCTTCCGAAACTTCATAAGAATCCTGACAAACAAAGATACATTGTAGGTTCCAGTAAATGTTTAACCAAGCTTATTTCTTTACTCCTTACTAAGATATTGACAGTAGTGATCGAAAAACTTCAAGAGTACTGTGCAACAATATATTTAAGAAGTGGTGTGAATCAGATGTGGATACTCAAAAATTCCAAAGAACTTTTGGACATGAAATCAACAGTTTAAAATCTTACGACTTTTCAACTTTATACACAACCATTCCCCACGAAAAAATTAAATCCAGGCTTATTGATATCATTGAAAGCTACTTTTACAATAAAAATGGAAGTCGTAAATTCACTTACCTTGTCATTGGTCATTTGCATTATTTTGTTACAACACATTCTGATTGCACAAACAAGTACTCTAAAGTTGACATCAAAGAGATGCTTGAGTTTCTGATTGACAATATCTATGTGGTTTTTGGAAACCAGGTCTTCCAACAATCTATTGGAATCCCCATGGGTACCAATTGTGATCTGTTATTAACAGACCTATTTTTGTTTTCATATGAAGCAGAATTTGTGCAAAATCTTATGCGTGAAAAGAAGAAAACACTTGCCGTGGCCGTCAACTCGACATTTAGATATATCGACGACGTATTGTCAATTAACAGGTCTGGACGATTTCCAAATATGGAAGTCAAGAACGATAACTGAAAGTTGCTATAAATGTACATCAAGTACACGTAATTATTTTTCTGTCCAATCAGACAACATCATTTTTACACACCCCAAAACATATTTTAAAAGAGCAAAAAGATAATACGTGCTTTTGTTTTTTCCTCAAAAAGATTTTTTAACAAAAAATCCAGAAGTAAATGAAAACTTTTGAAGAAAAGGTATTCCCCACATATTTACCGTGAACAACCTTGATATTTTTATCTCAGTAAAGAAAAAATATTAATGCAAGATAGAATGTAATCGTTTACGGGGGTATAGATCGCACCAGTGAGTTCTTATCAAGTTCAATTATAATATTTACCAGAATATATTATATGCTCGTTAATATAATTTTGCTTACAGCAACGTAGCATCGTTTTTGAAAGTGGGGGGGCAGCCAGAGAAAAAAAATTGACTTACCTGAAAAAGTTGACAAGCAAACAAAAAAAAGGGGGGGGGGATTGCCCAAAATCGAAAACACTATTTGTAAAAGATTCATCTACGATTAAAATATGAAGATTCTAAACTTCTCATTCTTCTAGAGCTCTATATACTGAGACAAAAGGTGAAACTCCAAAATAGGTCATGCTGACCTATTTGTTGGTTCACACTCTTCAAAACAAACATTTTTCAATGCCAACTTCTTTCGGTACCAATTTTCCTGCTTTTTATAATACATTTTCCTTGATCTTAACTTCGTGTACTAAAAAATCAACCAGCCTTTCAATGAAAATTTCCAATAGTAATAGTATTTTCAAAATTTTTTGGTTGGCACAGGTTGTTGATAAATGTGATTTTCAACGATAATGTTTGAATTCCAATGTGTATAAATCAACTCACACAAGTACTTTTCATGGACTATACACATATAGTTTTTAATTACCACGGCTTTCATGAGCGCCGAATACTTTAGCTATGCAGACTTTAAATGGGCATAAGGAAAGACGTAAATGTGGTGAAAAAAGAATACTGTATTTATACATGAATGCGTTTTATCCCAATATCTTACCTCGCATATCAGAAACTGCATGGACTATTTTGTAATAAACACTCAAAAAATAATAAAGACTGATAACTTTTCGATAAGATTTTTATCTCAGGCTCTAAAAACTGAAAATTTACTGTATTTGTTTCAAATTTTTAACGTAAGTTAAACTTTTGGGATTGCTACCTTTTTATCCGACTTAAAACGTATTCTAAGCTTTCAAGTCGTGTTTGTTTACGGTATAATTGTCATAAATATTATGTCATTCTCAAATGCGCATAAAGTTTACAAAAAGTTTGTTCTAAAAAAATCTTTTGAGCAAAAAACTTAAAAAGCATGTGTTTTATTTATTTTCTCATGGGTTTGTCTAAATGTGTTAACAGAAGGATTAGTGCCTTGTTTATTCTGTGTATTAATAACAATTCACGGTTATCGTTCTTGACTTCCTTATTTGGAAACCGTCCAGACCTGATTAACAATGGTAATTTCCATTCCTATGTCGATACGATATATCCTGGTGAGTTTGAGATAAAAGATACCACAGAGTCTGACACATCTGTTTCATACTTGGATATTTTACTTGAAAAAGACATTAATGGTAATCTAACAACCAAGCTCTATGATAAAGGTGATGACTTTAACTTTTCTATCGTCAACTTCCCTTACTTATGAAGCAATAAACCTTTATCAACTGCATTAGGAGTTTATATACAATGGATCTCAGTTGATTCGATACGCAAGAGCATGCTCTACGTATGAAAAATTTCTAAAACGAGGTAACTTATTGACAAACAAGTTGATGAAACAAGAATATCAGCAGTCTCGTTTAAAGTCATCATTTCGTAAGTTCTATGGTCGACACAATGACCTTGTCAACAAAAACAATTTATCATTGAGTCAAATGCTGACTGACGTTTTTCATACTAATGGACTTTTACGAGGAGCGCTGACTTTTACAGTTGACGCTTACTTTTACACTAGGGCTATGTATGGTAGCTTTTTTATGATATTAATAATTAGCTCAACATTTAATTAAACGGAAATTTATTTCAATACATATAAGTTGTCCTTGAAGAAAACGACGACCCTATTGTCCCGGACTTCACAAGTTAGTGCCCCTAACACCATACCTATGACCACAAGAAAGGTTTTCTTATGCATTATCAATTATGTGCTTCCGTACATGATACAAGTTTAAATGTCCAAGTAAACGTCAACTGTAGAAGTCAGTGCTTCTCGTAAAAGTCCAATTGTTACAATGAAGCGCATTGAAGTGGTAAAATTTTCCGTTTGGATGGAACGTTTTGACATATCTTTAGACACGCCCATTCTTTAGAAAGGAAAAATCGGTCAAACGATTCAATCGAATACTTGAAGAACAGGTATTCCATAAATATAATAGCCAATGTGTTATAGCCATGTGTTATGCTAACTCCAATTAACATGATAAAATCATAATTATGTACTAATTCGTTTCAATGCGTGTTTTACAGAAGCGGGGACTCTATATATAGCTTTTCCTTATTTAAAATCTTCATTTCAGTGTAACTCATGTTGCTTGTCGCGGAAAGTGGGGTGTCCTAAAACATTACGACGAATATTTCTTTCTCTTTTCTAAAGAAATGGGCGTGTCGTTATGTTATAATTGACGTTCAAAACATGACTCAGAACGTTTCATCCAAATGGAAAATTTTACCACTTCAATGCGCTTCATTGTAGTCCATTATTTATACACTGAATTTGTTATTTCCCGATCATAACAATGAGCACACGGCGGGTGTGACCGGTCGGCAGGAGATGCTCACTCCTCCATGGCACCTGATCCCACCTCTGATGTTCTGGAGGTCTGTGTTTGCTCTGCTCCTATTTTGTACTGTTTAATTGATTTTTGATATTGAATACTGTTCGTTATCTCCATATCCTCCACTGTGACCTACACTTTAGCTATACAGCTGCTATATGACAATATAAATCAAAAGCAGAGCAAACGAGAATTTCCTCAAACATCAAAGGAGGGATCATGGAAGTTCCCCTATCGACAAGACACACCTGCCTTGTATTCCTTGCCATAAGTTAGGGAAAAGAAAAAAATCCGTACACAATTCATTGGCCTTGCAATTTATATGAAAACACACAAATCTGAGTAGAATCAGATCGTTGTTACGCTCCAAAATTCTGATTGTCGCTGTACGGCAACCATCAGAATTTTGGAGCGTAACAAAGATCTGATTTTAATCAGATTGGAAAAACACCAGTCATCTTCAACTTAATGCTAGACTGTATTTGCTGACAAGGTAATTTTTCCAACCATATAATTTGTTAAGAAGATTGTTGTTATCCATGTTTCATCAACTTATTTACCAGTCCCTTGCCTCGTTTAGAAACTATTCGTAGTAATGACAGGTGTGTCTTTTTCCTTTGTAGACACACTGTAAGTCCTGTAAGAGTGTACATGTAGTAGTAGCACTCAAAAGTGTAGCTGCCTACAGCCCAAATCATAAAGCATATTTTTATTGATAAATAGAAAATATGTCAGGAAGACAATAAGACTGCGTATCTAATATTAGAAGATATGAATTCTAAACCAGCGATAATGGTGTATTGCACATTTAAAGAAGGAAAGAAGACGATAGCAAAGTTGAAATCATTACTTTTATCATGGATTCCCTACTGCAGCCCTCCCTACCCAGGGGGTTATGATTTAAAGAACTTATACTCTACACTACCTCTGGCTCAGGAAGTTTCTAAATATAGTTACAACTTTTCAGGTCCATTGGTTTTAGAGATAACGATCGAAATTTCACCCCCTTATATTTCAATGTAAAACTTGGATTTCTCATTGTAGCCCCATCCTTCATCTGAGGGCCCTGATTTGAACAAGAGGCCTATGGGCCTTATAGGTCACCTGAGCATCATGCAACAACTTTCAAATGATTGAATTTGGTTTATGTTTTAAGCTAGATGCTATGGCATTCACAATTTTGAAAGAGGCACCATTGCTAATCATAACTATACACTTAACAATTGTTTAATTTGTTTACTCAATACCCATAAGCAGGGTAGGGGAACAAAAATGTATGTCAACTAATCAGTAATATTTAGCAATAATCAGGAGTGCTCCTGCCACACATGAACTCCTGACCCTAGGTCTACACATTGCACAATTTTTGAAAAGGCACACTTGCTTATCAAAATTGCTTGATTAAGACCGCGGAACATTAACTGGCAAAATTGGAAATATACAGCTTACGTCATTTCTATCTGTTACAATCAAAACATTCAGTGATAGACAGCGTAATGGGCGGGTACAATTCGACGCGGACGTTTCGAAAACATCGGATTGAAATTGCAGATCGAAATTAATTTTCAATCCACCTCAGCTACGCTACAATTCGACGCGGACGTTTGGAAAACATCGGATTGAAATTGCAGATCGAAATTAATTTTCAATCCACCTCAACTATACGCTAGAAGCCACAGTGTTACTGACTAATCCAGAAGACAAATAATTTCAATTTTGGTACAGTTCGAATTTTTTGTCCAGTGTTTTAAAAAAAATATTAAGTGACAAATATTTCATTTCTGCTTGGTAAATATACGTTTGTTTTAGGGGAGGGAGGCTTAACAATTTTAAATAAAGTTGTCCAACATTTTTCAGTGAGAATAAGTATAAAACTCATGCACTCTAATAATCCTAGAAATAAAATCTGTTGTCATGTAAACATTACATGTAAGTCATGACCTGACTCGACAATTTTTTACCCCCCCCCCCCCCCCCCCCCCCCCAGCTTAGAATCAAATATCTCCTGAAAAATAATCTTTGTCTTCTATCATCTTTCGCGTCCCTAAAGTTATAAGCTAAAACTCGTATTTATGTGAACTTCAAACAATATCCTCTGATATGTATTCGGGAGTTGAAATTAGTTGATTTTTGGATCATATATTCACTCTTAGCTTTCAAAACAGTTCAGGTGGATTGAAAATGAATTTTGATCTGCAATTTCAATCCGATGTTTTTCCCACGTCCGCATTGAATTGTACCCGCCCATTACATTGTCTATCACTGTATGTTTTGATTGTAACAGATAGAAATGACGTAAGCTGTATATTTCCAATTTTGCCAGTTAATGTTCCGCAGTCTTAATACCAAGGAGCAGATTTCAAACAATTTATTTTCAGTATATAAGTAGAGCCCCCCCCCCCATTTTGGTATCCCTGACTCAGGGGCCTTGAAATTCACAAGTCTGGAAGAAGAGCCCATCATAACTATATAAATAGTTCATCTGCTTATTACCCAGGAGTAGAGAAAAAGATTTTAATAGATGTAATGTATTTTCACTATTTAGTCATTATAAAGCCACACCCTAACACCAGAACCCCTGACCATGGGGACATAAAATTCACAATTTTGGTAGAAACATTCTTGCTCATCATAACTATGTCCTTAATTAGTTTATTTAATACTCAGAAGCTGAGAAGAAGCTTTTCAAAGAATCAATGCATTTCCACTATATAATCAATAGAGCCCCGCCCTAACACCATAACCCTTGACCCTGGGGCCATGAATTTCACAATTTTGGTAAAGCACTCTTGCTCATCATAACTATCATGTACTTAGTTAGTTTATTTAATAGCTAGGAGTAGAGAAGAAGATTTTCAAAGATTTAATGGATTTTCACTACATAATCAATAGAGCCCCACCCTAACACCATAACCCCTGACCCTGGGGCCATGAATTTCACAATTTATGTAGAGACGCTCTTACTCATCATAACTATGTACTTAGTTAGTTTATTAAATAGCTAGGAGTAGAGAAGATTTTCAAAGATTTAATGCATTTTCACTATATAATCAATAGAGCCCCGCCCTAACACCATAACCCCTGACCCTGGGGCCATGAATTTCACAATTTATGTAGAGACGCTCTTACTCATCATAACTATGTACTTAGTTAGTTTATTTAATACTCAGGAACAGAGAAGAAGATTTTCAAAGAAATAATGCATTTTCACTACTTAATCAATAGAGCCCCGCCCTAACACCATAACCCCTGACCCTGGGGCCATAAAATTCACAATTTTGGTAGAGGCACTCTTGCACATCATAACTATGAACTAAATAAGTTTATTTAATACGCAGGAGCAGAGAAGAAGATTTTCAAAGAATTAATGCATTTCACTATATAATCAATAGAGCCCTACCCTAACACCAGAACCCCTGACCCTGGGGCCATGAATTTCATAATTTTGGTAGAGGACTCAATGCTGATTACAATCATACCAACAGTTTGACTGCTTGATGTCTGGGAGTAAAGAAGATTTTTAAAGATTGCACTAATTTCAGTGGTTTTTGCCTCACCCCCCAGGCCCCAGGGGGGCAGGGACCATTAAATTAACAATTTTTGTTCCCCTTCAACCATAGATGCTATATGCCAAATTTGGTTGAAATTGGTTCAGTGGTTTCAGAGAAGAAGCTGAAAATGTTCAAATGTTAACGCACGACGACGGACGAAAACGGATAGCAATAGGTCACCTGAGTTTACTCAGGTGACCTAACAATTGAGAATCTATACTACCTCAGAAAACTGCCATATAAGTATTAAATTAAACAGCTTTTCTGATCCATTGGTATCAAGTTTTTTAAAGATTTTTTCCATTTTACATTTTGCAAATGCTCCCATGCTTTTTCAAATTATTATTATTTTCCATAGAACGATGTGTGACTCTAATCACTGGACTTTTGCAAGAAGCACCGACTTTGACAGTTGAAGGTTTACTTTGACATGTAAACCTCTATCATGTACACACGTACAGAGTTGATAAAAGATAAGAAAACCTTTCTAGTGGTCGTAAGTATGGTGTTAGGGGTACTAACATGCGAAGGTCAGGAGTTTAGGGTAGAACTGTCATTTTCTTCTAGAGACTAGAGTAAGTTAAATTTAAAATTAATTAAATTTTGATCTAAATATTTATATTGTAAAAGAGCTTCTGTACATTGTCCTAGTGTAAAAGAAAGCCGTCAACTGTTAAAGTTAACGCTCCTCGCAAAAGTCCATCGAGATCCAAGTGACATCAACACACAAACAATTATTAAAACTTTCCCAAAATTCTTAAATTTAATAAAGCAAAAGAATAAAATCCTCTTTTTCTTTTATTTCAAGTCAGTACATCCAATATTCACAAACTTGGTCTAGTTTAAACAGTCTTTTTTGTCAGTAAAACAAATTCTTTGTTGCTTTTTTCTCTGAAGTTCAGTCAAAAATGTAGTAAATTAGAACGCAAACAAAATACCAGCTGCCAACAGGAAACAAAAGAGACCCATAGCTTCTGACAAGGCAAATCCTAGTACAGCGTATGTAAATAAATTATTTTTTAGGGATGGATTCCTGGCGTAGCCTATAATCAAACTGCCAAACACTGTTCCAATACCAGACCCTGAAAAAAAAATTAAAAGAACCATATTATATAAGCAAAAGGATATTTGAAGGTCTTTTTTCAAAAGTTTAACACACATTTCTCCTCTTCATGACCTTGTCAAAATGTTTACATGAATTAATAATAGTTGAAATAATATAGACTCTTGATAACACAGATGGACCAAGGTAAGATCAATTTTCAAAGGGTGACAAATCAGCAAGCGAGTTTTTCAGTGAACATTATCTGTGAGGGACTATGAAAAAAAATAATACATGTATAATTCAAATAGGTTTGGACTAAATCAAAACTATTTTGTATCAAGAGTTATCTTCCTTTGTTTATCTAAAACTGTGGTATACTACATATTTCATATCCAAACCAGTTAAGTTGTGGGTTACAGAGTCTACTTAATAGTAAATAACAAATTAGCAGCAAAAATACAGTTTTTTTAATTACTTGATTGATTATAAACTTAGTCCATTCATTTCAATACGTAACAACACTAAGAAATTTAATAAAATTTCAAATGATGAGGGTCAGAAAATTGCTGCTTCAGATTTCAGAATTTGCGAAATAAACAAAGAGAAAAATACTTTCAGCAGCTAGTTTACCATACTGAAAGCCCTTCTTATTCTGGGGGAAAGTAATTATCATTTACACTAATGTCAATTTTTTTTTATAAATTTTTTCATAAGAAAATGAAGAAAGTGTTTTACAGTTATTACATGTATCCATCATATTAATTAACTATCTACACAGCCAAAGATTTTGGCAAAGAATATTCCATACATTTGAAGGATTAATATGCATCAATATTCATGTTTCCCTATTTTCTTCCCACTTACCAGATCCAGCGGCTCCCACTGCAGCGGCCCCAGCACCAATATATTTGGCTGCCTGATCAATATCTTGTTGAGCTGCAGTTGTCCTGAAAGATCTTGTCTGAAAAAGTAAATGCAGAATTACTACAAAACCTTATATAACTTTTGAAATATAAAATGACGAGTTTTGTCACATCAAATATTGCAAAACAATATCTATTAAATATATCATTACACAAGGTTTACAAAAGTACAAAGTATACATAAAAATAGATTTTTTAAAATCAATAAAACTTTCACCGATATGCCTTTATTTTCTTTATATATTTAAAATCATTCAGATTTGGGCCAACTTTAAAATAGAGTTAGTTTGCCCTGTCCCCAATCAGGATGAAAAAATATGGCCAGTAAGCAGGTGGAATATTTTTCTTTCTCAAAAAAAAAAAATTAATGTCAATGCTAAATTTTTAAAAATATTTTCCAGATTACTGTGCATAAATTATTGCTTTAAATAAGCAATTTGTAGCCAGTCGGTCAGAAAGGGCAACCAAACATTTTTTTTTTAAATGAGCTTGGTATTAATTTTTTATACAAAATTTTATAAGTACAATGTAAAAGTTAAATTTAGGAATATTAATTTCAGTATTTGTTGGTTCTATTCTTTTAGGCATAGAACAAAATCTTTGCTGCCTGGTGTTCAGAAAGACTCCAGTCTCTCCAAAGATCAAATACTAAGTATTACCTCGCATTTCTGTGCTACCACTGCATTGTTCAAAGGTCTTGCTACTTGGCGCGTAACAGTTCTCTGAAAATTCAACAAAAATAAGAATATTATGAAGTCAATTCCAACTCAATACAAAGCAGAATGAAAAAAATTACTGTAAACAAATGCATTTAGCACTTGGAGGTTTGCATTTGTTATGCTCAGAATTTGTATCGTTTCATCATTGTATGTTTTTTTTTTTTGCATGATTACTTCACATTTCATGACCTTGACCATAGAAAGTGTCAACACTATATGCCTAGGCTATTTCATAGTGGGGGCATAAAAATATCAGGGTTACTTAGATACATTGTTCTAATCCTTAAAAAAGGTTTGTTCTATAGCCCTATTTTAAGCACAGTGTTCTTTGTTTTAGAAATGTAGCAAAACAACCATGCGAAAATAATTAACTCTCAGTGATTTTATTATTATGAACTTTCATCAATGTGGCATTCAAAATGTCATCATGACATGTAAAATAAAAAATTTGGAGAAAAGTAAAGTGCTGAATTTTTCCATTATTTAGATACTCTGCGGTACTTTGAATCATGAGAGCTCTGGTATGATTTATTTGGGTGTAATTTTCAATGCATCTGAAGTTCGTATCCCCAAAATTTGTTTAGGAGAGGTTCTTCAAATTTTGTGCTACATCCAGTCCAGAGAGGTATATACTACGTAGCTATTAATAGCTACGTGTGTCTGTACCCAAAATAGCTATTTTTACCTACTTTCTGCTTTGCTTGTATTTTGTGGCCAAACGGCTGGACGGCGCAAAATTGTGAGTACTGTATTTCTTGATAGAGTCACACTGATGTTGGACATGACAAAAATTTGACCAAAAAATGATTACTTCATAAATTAACAATTTTGCATAGAAATTAATGTGAAATTGAAGATTTAGGAAGTAATCATTTTTTGGGCAAAATTTCGTCGTGTTCATCATTAGTGTGATTGTTTCAAAATATATGGTATATACCATGTTGCGCCGTTTGGTCTTAGGGTCACAAAATGCAGATAATACAAAAAGTAGGTAAATATAGCTACTTTGGGTAGGTTTTAATACCTACGTAGCTATTAATAGCTACGTAGGTAGAAATAGTCTTTGGACTGGACCTGACATAGGGGGTATACTATAGGTAGGAATTCTGTGTCTGTCCCAATACACAGATTATTCCAAGGGCTACTTTGACCTTAAAAAGACGAAGTCATCTCACATTGTTTTACTCATGTTAAAAGTCACACTAACATTGCAAAATACAAACATTTCTTTTGTTTTAAAAAAAGGAAGGATGTAATATATCACTGTTTCTTTTATAATTGAACTGTGAACAAGATTTGAACACCGGCTCCGAAATGTCATTTAAATGACCTTTAGTGGTATTCTTTTCTTATTCATTTATTATAAACCAGATCTTGTCATTTCCAAAGCAATCACAAGAAACATTTTTCCTCAAAATACTGTTGCACACTTTTTCTCTTCAAATCCCTTGCTAACCATGTTTTCAATATTCTCCTAGTCTACATATGAGTCGGCATTCTTCTTTCATTTTGTTAGCCGGGTTGTCAAGGTTAACCGATAAAGCAATAAAAATTAATTAGTGCGAAAACGATGCTTAGAATATTGCATACATATAGAAAATAAACTTACCATGCACCTAGCACTGCATGTAACTAGTCTTGCACTGTACATTTTGACAGGTAGGAAAATAGATCTACTTGGATGGGTACCGACTGAAAACAGAGAAAATCCTAAAAAAAGATCCAATGACAGAATGAATATATCAATCGCGGATTTCAAGAATATTTCACAATTCTGTTCACCTGCTTAACAATAGATATGCAGATGACAGTTAACATCACACGATATACTTTTGATTGGATTCGCCCTTGAATATACTCTTACCCTCTTGACGCCTATCTTCCAAGTCCTGTACGCATGTGTCGCCAAACGGAAGAGGTTCCGAATGGTCAGGGAAGGAGTAGGAATGTATATATTTATATCCCAGAAATTAATAAGATATTTCACTTAGTCATTTTTCTTTTCATATTACTGTTTGAAAATAATAACAATATATAAAAGATACTTAGACAGGTTCTTTCGAAAGCCTAATAATTGTATCATGTGAACTGTACCTAAAATTAAAGGCGGATGTTTCACCCCAGGTTTCAAGTGGTGTACATAACGGTGGTAAAATATTTCCTTTCTCTAAAAATCTGGTGTTTTATTCGCTATAAAATTTCATTGACATTCATTTCATTAATTACATTTTATAAATAAATAATACCACACCTGACTGTGGGATGTCATTAATAACTTCTAAAATCAAAGTACTGAGAGTACTGAACGATGCTCATAGTAAGAATGTAATAATATCCCTGCCTTTCTAGGCATGTGGTCTATACAACCAAGCTATCCAGGCCAATGTTTTCAGTCCAGGCTAAATTTCTACATCCCTACCTCCTTAAAACTGAACACAATTCGTAATTTAAGGAATTTGTCAACCATATTCGATCGGTCTCTTGCTACAACCGAGGGCCCCTATAAATATAGAACCACCCACTTCGTCACTGTTCAGAGTAATCAATTGTCACCGGTGCAGAGTAAATGTGTACATGTATTACTTCTAAAGCAGGAGAGTAAAATACCACAGGTCCGTGCAGTAAACAAACAAGTAAACAAATGCAAGGTAACTTAAGTTTAATATATGCGTAACTGCAATAAAATGTGAACAAAGGTAATACAAGCGAACCAGCACAAAAACGGGTCGCCATTCCACGCCGATACCTGTGACAATAAAGCAGTCAGGTGTAACGAATGCGACTGAGTTTATACCCCGGTGCTGATACCATGGACAGTAATATCGAAAATGGTGTATGTCTATTTACCATGCAGTCTAGTTAGAATAATCTAACTGTGTCTCGGGACAAGTCCTCACCACAGTTAGAATACCTCCCATATACTCGCAATGTAGCAAATAATTGCAGAATCGCTCCGAAACGATTTTGAAGAATACAAAATGATTTGCACTGAAAATAACTTCCAAATTAATTGTAAAAAAAACAAAAAAACGTATCCGTAGGACATTTATCATTTCAACGATAGAACATTCTATCTACTTGCAGTCGTGTTCTGCTTTAAAGGATCTTCGTCCTCCCGAAGACACAACACAAGTCTACATTGTCGGGACTTAACATTAATTACATATTATACGTACTATATTGTATACCGGTATTATATGATAAAGTAATATAATTAATTTTTATTGTATTTATTGTCTTCATAATTCAAAGGTAAAAATCTATTTTTTCCTAACATATTTTACCTCTCAACTTGCAATGAGAATAATTTTAGTTTGACCCTAGACAGAAATAAATACAAGAGTGGGGAGGGGGTTGGGGCATTCAAGGCTTAAAGTTGTTGCTCCTATTTTGTTTTGTTCTATGGACTTTGATATTGAATACTGTTCGTTATCTCCATATCCTTCATGGTAATCTAAAGCAAAACTACCACGTCTATTTAAAATACCACTACCTCATTAAATTGGATTAGGGGAAGGAGAAAACCACATAGGTTGAAAACACCACGGTAAAATTCCATCATTGAAACCCAAGCTTTTTTTTCCCTCCGGTACACTGCGTTGAATGCAGTGTAACGAGAAAACCCGTGGGTTCCAAAGATTGGCAAAATTCATGCAGCGTTAATAAGGTATAAAATCTCAACATTGTATGGGCAAATACAATGTACGTGATTATTAGCAAAATAATATTCAATACCATTTGTAGATGGTAAATGAATATACAGGATAAAATTGCTTTTGATAAATATATATACAGTATATAAAATCATTTAAAGAAATATTAATGAATTAATTTTTTTTTTCGAAAGCCTACTAGAGTAAAAAAAAATACAAAAATAAAATTGCTATCATAAATAGAAAGTCAAAATAAGGAGAAATCAACTCATCTCGTTATTTTTACGTCTTACGATTGTTTTCCCTGGGAAACCTAGCTTGTTTTATCATAAAAGATTTTAATATGTTTTGTAGGGGAAAATCGTATTTACGACTTAAGAAAGCAATTAATTACACGAATCAAGGAAGATGTTATTGCGACTTAATTAGTTCTTATGGCTTATAAGTTACAAAAAAAAAAAGATTGAAAACTACCGTATCTCTTTGTAATTTGTCTTCATTATTTTTTTTTTTTTTAATTTATTTATTTATTTATTTTTTTTTTTTTTTTTTACTTTTTTTTGTTAATTGGTTATTTATTTATTTTCACAATATGATGAGTTTGAAATCATAATTTATTTATTTACCAAACTTCAAGAAGAAATAAGATAAGTTAAATTAACAGATATAAAATTTTGGTCATGAACCCAACGTTTACAAGATGAATGATAAGCTGCGTGAAAAGTGCAATTACGATACAAAAAATGTTAATTGCCAGATTATATTTGTATAAAATTAAAACAAATTTTAAACTGAAACATTTATTCAAGAAAACTAATGACATTTAAATCTTGACATAAGTTTTATTTTTCTGAAATGAAAATATCAAGTGCTGTGAGGGAGAAATTGTTTTATTGTGGTTCAGAATACCAGTAGTTATCCAGAGAAATTTATCAAATAAAAAATTAAATGTGGGTTTTCATAAACCCTCAGAATTTAAATAAACATTATTTCCTGAATCCATATCATCAAAACAACAACTTCATGCAATAAATTAAAACTCAAACTTTTTAATATAACAAAAATTATACCGCTTGTTTTCAATGTCTCACGTCTTTTTTCTAATAAAATTAATTTCTAAGAAATGAAGCCTCGCTTCATGCTTTAATTTTCTTCCATTGGACTCTAAAGTGTTTGTTGTTGATGAAAATTAATATTTGAATTTTCTTTATGAGAGACATTATTCCTTATGATATGCTGAAGTTCCTCTGGGAATTCCAATAGATAATTATAAATGCGTTCTTTTTTTAGCCGACACTCGCTTTAACTTCAGATTTATCGATGACGTTTTATCAATCTATAATAGTTATGTTTATTCGTGTGTTAAAAGGGAACTCAAAATAAACACCATAAACACTGGGGCACTTTTTCATATTAAAGTTGTTAATGGCCAACTAACAAACATGATGATTCCCTAATTATGCAGTAAAGTTCCAACATCACCTGTCCATGCATGGTGTGTCAAACGCAGCAATTAACAAATGAAAGAAAAAGTGAGCAAGCTCACATACCCCACGCTCCCCCAAAAGTCGAAGTGCTCAAATTCCCGGAAAAAAATTAATTAAGGAATCGGAATTTCCTGGTAATATGCAAATCTAAACATTGTGTCCTCAATATCTGCAAAGTTTGACGAAAATCTGTGCAGCGGTTTATGAGGAGTTGCGCTGACAAACTATTCATCTCTATATTCAGGATATGGCCAAAAATCTAAGTTGAAAAGTGCGGAAATTCTAGGAAAAAAATAAGGAATTGGAATTTCCTGGTAATATGCTCAACTATACATTGTGTCCTAAATATCTTCAAAGTTTGACAAAATTGTGTGCAGCGGTTTATGAGGAGTTGCGCAGACAAACTAATCTATATTCAAGAACAAAGTTGAAAAGTGTGGAAAGAAAAAATATAAGAATAGGAATTTCCTGGTAATATGCACATCTAAACATTGTGTCCTCAATATCTGCAAAGTTTGACGAAATTCTGTGCAGCGGTTTATGAGGAGTGTCGCTGACAAACTATTCATCTCTATATTCAAGATATGGCCAAAAATCTAAGTTGAAAAGTGCGGAAATTCTCGAAAAGAATAAGGAATCGGAATTTCCTGGTAATATGCACAACTATACATTGTGTGCTAAATATCTGCAAAGTTTGACAAAATTGTGTGCAGCGGTTTATGAGGAGTTGCGCTGACAAACTATTCATCTCTATATTCAAGATATGGCCAAAAATCTAAGTTGAAAAGTGCGGAAATTCTCGAAAAGAATAAGGAATCGGAATTTCCTGGTAATATGCACAACTATACATTGTGTGCTAAATATCTGCAAAGTTTGACAAAATTGTGTGCAGTGGTTTATGAGGAGTTGCGCTGACAAACTATTCATCTCTATATTCAAGATATGGCCAAAAATCTAAGTTAAAAGTGCGGAAAGTCCTGGAAAAAATAAAGGTATCGGAATTTCCTGGTGATACACATGTATGCACATCTACACATTGTGTCCTAAATATCTGTAAAGTTTGACGAAATTCTGTGCAGCGGTTTATGAGGAGTTGCGCAGACAAAAAAAAACATAACTGACGGACTGACTGACTGACTGACGGACAGGTCAAACACATTATACCTCACGCAACTTGTTGCGTGGGGTATATTTATATGGAACATGAAAAATAGAAATAACGAAGAGTAGTCAAACTTAAAAGTCTAGTATTCAAATAGTACAAACCAGGAGCAGAACAAGCCTCTCTAAAACATAAGGGATGGGATTAGGTACCATGGAGAAGTAAGCATCCCCCGTCGACCGTCACATCTGCCGTGTGCTCCATGTCATGATTAGACAAATGGGAAAAATCCCTAGGCAATTCAGTGTGTGACAATGTTTTGACCATTAATATGAAAAACAGTCAGCAATTGACTTAATGAAAGATTTTACTTGCTGATAAGGTAATAGTGATTGACTGTACATATTCTTGTTTGTCATTTTGTTAGTCGATTAGCTTGTCTTGTTTTATAAATTTTTTGTACGCAGGAAACGCCTTTGTGTACTGAATTAGTTGGAGGAGATAAACCCAATATGCAGGTTACAAGGGAATATTGCGAGACAAGTAAAGGGAGTTGATGGTAGAATAATCAAAGTTTTTAAAGTTTTTCACGTTTATCATTAAGTGCTGTTGTTAGCTTACCATTAACTTTTTTTTTTCTCGTAAATATACAAATATGAAAACATTCGTGTCAGAATTTATAGTATTACAAGGGAATATTGCGAGACAAGTAAAGGGAGTTGATGGTAGAATAATCAAAGTTTTTAAAGTTTTTCACTTTTATCATGAAGTGCTGTTGTTAGCTTACCATTAACTTTTTTTTCTCGTAAATATACAAATATGAAAACATTCGTGTCAGACTTTATAATATCTTTCATTTCAGTTCACTGGTATATATCGACATATGAATGGAAGCCTATTGTTAATTGATAATAAGTCGTCGATACATCTAAATGTCAATTTTCTTTTATTCCTTGTATCAACAGATACATCAGATTAACATATTAATTGCATACAATATACATAATTGCCATGTAAACATATATTACAATGTATTTACACAAGCATTGATAAATGTACATATCTATACATACATATTATTGTAAAACATGTATCATAATAGTAAATCAACATTACTCATTATTATAATAAATTTATTTTACTTTCTCGTAAATGACACGCTTCTCTTAAAAAATTCCCCAGACCTCTTAATTCCCTTACATTTTGAAGACTTAGTAATTGTATTAATTTATATACACTACTATTTTGAAACTAATATTTTTAAGTATATTTCTTCCTTAAATTTTCATATGTTGGACATTGTAAAATGAAATGAAATTCATCTTCTATTTCATTTAAAGTACACAATATGCATTTTCTGTCATTTCTATTGGTATTCGTGTATCTACCCCTTTCAATATATAAGTTGTGATCAGACATCCTAAACTTTGAAATTATTTCTCGATTTTTAACACTTAAAGGTTTGTTAAGGTAATACTGAAGGCAATGTGTATCTGTCAGATATTAGTACAAATTAGCTTTTGGCATATTGTCGATTTCTGCTCTTAATTCTTGGATGTAAATATCTTTCATTCTCTGTTCAGTAAGTTTAATAGCATATTTATCATCATAATTTGTGTGCATCAAGGAATTTAATCCTAATCTATCCAGTTCTGTTTTAATATTTACAATCCATGCGTCATTTTCCTGTCCCATTTCTTCATAACACGTCTTAAGGATACAATTTTCTGTTTTTCTTAACTTTAACCAATATTTCATAATTTTTATTTTCCTTAAAATATGACATGGAAATCTACCAAGTTCATGATAAACAAGCTTGTTACTAGCATTCTTTTTTAATCCTAAAATTTTTTTTACAGAACATTATATGGACTTTTTCTATATCAATTCCTTTGTTAAAACCCCATACTTCCGAAGCATACAAAAGTGTACTGTTGACATAGGTGTCGAAAACAGAGCATTTTGTTTGAACATTAAAGTAGTTAATGTCGAGTTGATTGCCTGAACAAGTCATTTCTTCTTTTCATGTACAATTCCCTGAATTCATCCTGCTTCATATGAATACAAAAATGAATACAAAATAGTTCTTCAAATAACGGCACCCTGATCTCCACAAACTACATATATTACAGGTATTGTCAATCAGAAACTCATGCAGCGTTTATCAAACTTCAGAGTACTTGTATGTATAATCAGATGTTTTTTAACAAAGTAATTTTCCAAATGAACTACGGCACGGTAAGGAAATTAACGAGTTCCACTTTTATTTGAAAGCAGCTGTCTTTGATATCAAAAGGCCTAGATTTTAATTTAATAATATCGTTGGGTATTGTGGTATAAAGTCTTTAAAAGTTGTATATTTTGATTAAATTAAATATAATGATTTCAAACTTTCTGAATTTTCTAAGTCCCTCGAAATTTCATGTACATGTACTAAAAGTATCTGATTTACACCACTTCTCAAATAGACAGCCTCCCCTTCGCGGCTCTTAAAATTTTAGTGAGAGGTAAAGATAAAAGAATGCGATTTAGTTGAACATTTACTGTAACCCGCTATCTTTGTTTACAAGAAATTTTACGGAGTTCAGGAAACCAGTAGAGGTACGGTGATTCAAATTCATATAAAAATATTTAAAACTTATATACAAATGACATACAAATGATTTTAAAAAATCCCATCTTTAAAAAGGGAGGGATGGGTTTAACCTAGAATACCACTTGTAGAATTAATTCCTAGTTTTTCTAAAATACAATTTAAATAGTAAACCAGCAAGACAATGTTGTTACCTGCGCTTTGTTTGGATGGTTTTCATATTGACCCTCAATCGCTTAATTTTAAACTTTTAAATTCTGATACATTTAATCTATTTTGACAAAGTTTTAAGATATTTGTTTCATGTCTGGCCTGACGTAATCTTTTAGAATTTTCATTTGTAATATGAAATTAAAACGCCGGTTGAAAGTTGAAAATTCCCTTAATTTTGGCCATGTTTTGTTTGTAATAAATGATTTACATTATTCACTTTGTTAAGAATCAGAGTTATTTTCCTTCTTCCACATTCTTTTTCCATCGCGTTATATAAACGTGACGCTTCTCATTTACATGAACTCACAATTTACCTCAGTCTGAAGATCAATAATTCCATAGGGAATTACCTGTCCTTGCTTTATTAGTGTTTTTGTCGTTATATAACATTTATTTTTTAAATTACATAAGTTCTTAGGTGATATAACTAGTATTTGTATTTACCATATTCTTATATTGAATCAAACGCCAATATGAAAATTACAACAGAAACCGAAATCAAATAAATAATTTGACAACTTTTATTGCCCATTATATAATGTTTGTTAAGCAGTTAATTATTTCTAAAATTCCTCCTGGAACACAATGCATATTTTAGAATTAAAAAAATAAAAAACTTCCAGAAGTCTAGTTCATGAAAGACTAGCCTGGAAGAAGCCTGAATTAATGTGAGCTGAAGAGCCCCATGGAAAGTCTAGAGGGAAGACTTGCTCTAGAGGTGGGCTCCGGTGATACAAGTACTATAGGTCTTCCCCCAGAGTTGTTTTACTAGTAAGGAAAGCACTTTATTGAGTGTGTTGACAAGGACAGTAGTGTTTTAAATAATTTCACGTAATTCACCAGCAAACCACAGGAGAATATTTGATAAATGAAATTACAGGAGGTCAATTTTTATGTTTATATCTACCCTTCTTTCAAATTGTGTAATTGTAGACATGTAGTTGTAATTATAATGAATCTTTCAAGTGGTACTTAAAAGTGTGACACTGTTACCTTGACCTTTAACTTTGACCTTATTAACAACGATTTAACAGTGCCATGCCATCTTCAGAAGGTGTTTTATCTTTAAATTATTATACATCCTTTCCGATGACATCCTTTATTCATTGTTTTTGATCCCGTGACTTTCAGTTGTTTAGCATGAATTATTCGAAACTTTGAGTTCACTAGAAAGGATTCTTCGTTTAGAATAAGAACTCGGGGGGTCGGCGGTGGTGAGTGTGGCTTAAGTGTGAACCTCCTCCCTACAGAAGTAGGCCTAATCTCACCCCAGAAAAAGACTTGCAGGGGTAAAGAATGACTCTACAATACCGTACATTTCTGAAAATCAGATTACATTATATTTTCTCCCATTAAGTCAAATGATGACTGACGTTTATCTAATAAATAAATCTTAAGCCATTGTTAACACCACTGAATTGTCTACAGATTTTACCGTTATTTTCTCATGACTGTTCAAATGACAAGGAGCACACGTCGGATATGACCGGTCGAAAGTGGAAACTCACACCTCCATGGCACCTGATCCCGATTCTGATGTTTTAGTGTTTTCTCTGCTCCTGATTTTATTGGAAATTTAATTATCCGATTTGTAAACAAAATTAACTATAAAAAACCCAAAGGGAGCCTTTTGGGTTTGCAATTATCAATTGTAATATCCTTCAACGTGAGAGTGTAATAACAATGTGTAGTTACTTTTATCTAGGGAGTATTTATTAACGCAAAAATCCTTGACATGTTATGATAAAAGATAAATTTGCGCAACACCTCAAATGTAATTTTTCAGGTTCATGGAAATAAGCATGTGCTCCAGTGAATAATAAATTAAAACAGAAGCAGTTTTTTTTTTCATTAAACGACCTGGATATGCGCGTGACAATGTACGCATAGTGAAACATGTTTTGCAAGAACAATCAAGTGCTACTTTTAGATCGATTACTACAGTGTTTTCTTCATAGACATCAGAAATGAAACACTCATTCCTTTCAATTAAAGATATGTAAAGTCTGGAAACAAATACAAGATCTAATTAATGAAGACCGAAAAATATTATTACTATGTATAGCGATATATTTTACATATACCGTAAATGTGTTCTATAATCTTAATGTAGCATTTGCTTGCATTTTTTGGCTAAGATCGATTGACCTTATATTGAGACTGAAAGTATAACAGAGAGAAAATTGCTAAGTATAATATCTCACATCAGTAGTTGAGCGTCCCCACGAGGTATTTAATTTTCTCGAATCGTGTATATAATAGAATATAATACCTTCAAATATCTAGGACAAATTTAATTATTTCATCTCTTAAATAACAGTCTCTCACGATGTCGCAATAATACCAATAACTTCTGTAGCGTACTTTGAAGGTTTTTTTTTCCAATTACTTAGAAGGAATATGTTGATTTAATCAAAACAATCGAAATATTTAATTGAAGGTATCATTTGACAAATACTTATGCTAAAGAAAAAAGTTATATATGTGGCCCATAACTTCCACTTACCTACATTTAAAAGGTTAAATACCTTTGCAAAAGTTTAAAATCCTTGAAAATATTGCTGACAAAGCAGCTAACAATATTGTCTTTGTTTGTAAGGCTCATTATTTAAATAGTATTTTAGAGGAACTAGGATTATTAATTCTACTAGTGGTAATCCAAGTATACCCATACCTCCCTTTCGAAGGAGGAAATTCTTAAAATCATATGTCAATTTATAACATTATTAATATTCCAAACAAGTGAAACAATCAACATGAATTTGAATTACCAAATCTATATTGGAGTCTAAAACTTACAAACAAAGATACAATGTCCAGTAAATGTTCTACAACTTTAAGCCTCTTTCTGTACTCCTCGCAATATATTAAAATTCGTAAAGGAAAAACTTCAGGAGTACTGTTCAGCAATAGAGAAGTGGTGTAAATCAGATGTGGATACTTAAAAATCCAAGGACCTTTTGGGAAATTTGAAGTAAGATTTTACTAAAATCAACAGCTTAAAAACTTAGACTTTTCGCAACCATTCCCCACGATAAATAAAAGTTCATGCTTTTTGATATCATTAACATCTGCTTTTTCAATAAAAATAGAACTCTTAAATTTACTTAACTTGTCATTTGTCATTTGCAAAATTAACTTGTTAAAAAAGATTCTGATTGTACACACAAGTACTATGAAGTTGACACAAAAAATGCTTGAGTTTCTGATTGACAATATTTATGTTGTGTTTGGAGACTATTATTAGATGAAAACTGTTATTTATTAGATGGTTCATCGGTATTTTTCTTTCAAAAGAATATAATTAATTGCTTTTGTCAATGAACATATTTATTAA
The DNA here is from genome assembly GCF_032062105.1 of Saccostrea cuccullata. Classification (NCBI taxonomy): domain Eukaryota; kingdom Metazoa; phylum Mollusca; class Bivalvia; order Ostreida; family Ostreidae; genus Saccostrea; species Saccostrea cuccullata. The sequence goes on from NW_026928561.1 coordinate 236,385, forward strand.
AATTATTTGGTCACAATATACTAATGGACCAGACAATGCACGTTTTTCTTTGAAAATAAAATATTTATACTCATTAATTTTTTGGCAGCGTAAGTCAATCTATAGTGATGAATATCGCCTGGTTTCCTATCCTTACAAACAAAGATACATAGCGGGTTCCAGTAAATGTTCAACCAAGCCTCTTTCTTTACTCCTCACCAAGATATTAACAGTAGTGAAGGAGAAACTTCAAGAGTACTGTGCAACAATATATTCGAGAAGTGGTGTAAATCAGATGTGGATACTTAAAAATTCCAAGGAACTTTTGGACAATTTGAAATCACAAGATTTCACCAAAATCAAGAGCTTAAAAACTTGCGACTTTTAAACTTTATACTAACCATTCCCCAAGATAAATTAAAGTCCAGGCTTTTTGATATCGTTGACAGCCGTTTTTTAAATAAAATGAAACACGTAAATTTACTTACCTTGTCACCGGACATTTGCAAAATAATTTTTTAAAAAACTTTCTGATTGTACACACAAGTACTCTTAAGGACATGTGCAAGGTACCTTACCTACTGATAATTTTTCAAGATATTCTTAATTTAAGATTCTAGTGCCATCAGATGTTCATAGACAAAAATCAGCATGCATTACCAGGGGTTTTTGGAAGGTATCAAATTATGAAAATTTTTGCATTTTTCAAAGAAAAATACACAAAAATAGTAAAGCATAATTCCCAGATTTTTTCCCATCAAAATTTGTTTCAGAAGAGGTGTACAAATCCAAATAAAGACATTAAAAGTATTGCGCACAGTTCCTTTATTTAGTGGAACTCTTCAACTCCAGGGAAGAGCCGAAAAAAGTTCAAACTACATTGCGTATGACCTTAAGTTGATATTAAAAAGATGCTACAGTTTGTGATGGACAATATCTCTGAGGTTATTTTAAGATCAATCTATTGGCATTCACATGGGTACAAATTACGCCTCGTTATTAGCAGACCTATTTTTGTATTCACATGAAGCAGCGTGTGTCCAAAATCTAATACATGAAAAAAGAAAACACCTGCTGTGACATTCAACTCGACATTTAGATATATCGACGACGCATTGCCAATTAACAATGGTTATTTCTACTCTTATATCGATACAGTATATCCCAGTGAGCTTGAAATAATAAATACCACGAAGTCTAACACGTCTCTTTCATATTTGGATATTTTAATTGACGTTGCTGGTAATCTAACAACCATGCTCGTGTATACGTTTTTCTTGTCTCTTTTGTATTTGGATGTTTTAATTGACGTTGCTGGTGATCTAACAACCATGCAAGCTTCTGATAAACGTGATGACTTAAACTTTTTCAATCGTCAACTTCTCTTACTCATGAAGCAATATACTTCCATCACCTTCACATGGGGCTTATTTCTCTCAGTTGATGCGATACGCAAGAGCATGCTCTACGTATTTACAATTTCTAAAACGAGGTAAATTATTGATGAACAAGTTGATGAAACAAGAGAATCAGCAGTATTGTTTAAAGTCATCATTTCGTAAGTTATATGGTCGATATAATGGTCTTGTCAGCAGATACAATCTTTCATTAAGTCAAATGCTGACAGATATTTTTTTCATACTAATTGTTAGGTCATTATTTACACACTGACTTATCGACGGATTTTTCCGTTATTTCCCAATCATGACAAGAAGCACACTGTGGTTGTCACCGTTCGGCAAAGATGCTCACTCCTCCATGGCACCTGATTCCACCTCTGATGTTTTGGAGATCCGTGTTCTTATTTTGTATTGTTTAATGGACTTTTGAGCTTGAATACTGTTCATTATCTCCATATAATATATTCATTTAATCATGCACCTGGACTGGAGTACTGTTAAACATGTTTTAAACAAATTGAAGATATTGCTTTTCAAAATTAATACTCTAGTATTAAAAAAAATGCGTATTTATCACATAAAAACACTATCAAATAGTGTACTTTCATTTTATACAAACGAAAAAAAAAATTGAGTTGGGTGATCTGGATAAAATCTAGCTATGTATTTTAAAAGTTGGTCAACTCTAAGGTCAAGGTCAAGAGGTCAAATATGGCAGAGCCCAAAAAAGGGTCTCATCACAAGGAATGCACCGGTAAAATAAGAAAACGATAGTTCAACTCACACAAAAGTTATGAATAAAGTTAAAGTTTTTGCAAACAAACAGACAGACAGACAGACGGACAGGGTAGAAACTATTTACCCCCGAATCTTCGATTACTGTCTAAATTTGTTGCCCCCCCTCCCCACTATCAAAATACGTTACTTCATATTTTTATAAACATTGACACTGCCTAATGCATTCAACATTGATGCTTTTGAAATTTCAATTAATGGATACTCAAGTTCAAATTAACACAAAAATGTTTATTTAATGGAGTTATCGACATATCCTATTTTTTTTTAATTAAAAAAATCTTTTCTCTGTGATGCAATTATATTGATTAATGGATTTATTGTAAACCGAATCATCGTTTACTTTTCTTGTACAGAAATACAAAACTAAAAATCTCGCCTTTATTAGTCTTGGTACCGGTTATCGACTGGAAATTTCGTAATGCGATATGTTCCGATATTTGCGATATGTATTGCGATATTTTAAACAACAGTTAATTTCTTTTCTATTTTATTTACTATTCTCTATTTTTAAGCAGAGTGTGCTACAAAACATTTCTTGTTGATTTCACAACATTTTTTGGAACGAAATGCAAAATACAACAAGAGCCATAAAAATACACAAATACAACAAGTAAAAAGCTTAAATTTCCATATCGTTGGGTACTGTTTGGCACGTGACAAATCAAATTTCACATTTTATTTATGAAATCGAAAGCCCAAGCAGTTTGCCGGTATATCGATACTGGGAGAAGTTCTGGGTTGCATTTCATGTGAGATTCAGGCTTAATTCCGTCTTGTGTACGGAAGTTGTGTAAAGAATGACATTTGACGGTGAATTTGTTAGTCAGTTTTTTTTTTTTTGTTTTTTTTTTTTTTTTTAATTTTTTGTCATTCTCTCCATAAACCAAGTGAAAATATTGTTTCCCATATGATAAATAAATTTCTTGGCTTAACGGAATAATTGCGTTCCAGCGAAAATACGCGCCCATTACTGACATTTTTTAAACATTCAGTGCAAGCATATTATCACCAATAATCGACTTACTATCTTTGTCACATCCGTAATAATTTGATAAAAATTCCGGCATGTTTATTCTTAGAAAAAATGACTTATTTGCACAGGACTTTTGTTTTTAGAATAAATGGCATATTTGCACTAGACTACTTAATTCTCAAAACAAAGAGCATATCTATAAATCAAGTCAGCATTCCACATCGATCCCGATGAAAAATTACGTCAATTCCGTTTCGCACAGAATTAACTTATCTGACAAATTGAATTTTACATGATCTGAGTATATAAAATAAACACCATGAAAAAGTATGATGAATTTCATAATTTTTCTTTTTTCAGGAGACAAAGTTGAAAATTCTAAAGTTCGAATATAGTTGGGCGGAGGCCACGGAGAAAAAAAACCCACATATGACAAGAGGTACTGTATCAAAAGTGAGGGTTGTTTGTTTAAGTAAATGACTCCAGGAACTTCGAGTATTACTGTAACAAATATATATTTTTAAAATTATCTAAAAAAATTCCAAAGTATGAATGATAATAAAATTTTGATCAACAACAAGTTTTGTACTTATTTTGAGCAAAATAATTTTCTTTAATTAAGGTGGAATGCCACACCAACTTTTTATTTTACAGATTTTGAGTCATCCTTTTTAAACAATGGTTTCAGCATTGAAAGGTCGATATTAGCTCTTAATTATTTTATATTGATTTTTTGTATTTTTTCAAAGAAAATGAAAAAAAAAATTATTTATATCCAAATAAGTTGTTTTCGCGTTAAAAGTTTGCTGTAAATGAATGCATCATATGAATATCTTATAAAATATGTAAAGAAAGGCTGGTTAGACTTTTTAACTTTTTTTATAAAAAAAAAAATTATGAAAATAAAACACATTGTTTGTGAATATTTTTTAAACCTATGGTTAAAAACACCATAAAACTAGTCACAACTAAGGACAACATGTTTGCCAATCATAATTTTAAAAGAAATTGAAACGAAATTGAGAAATTTTAGAGAATTTTTTTTAATATTTGGACCTAACCCGATCAAAATTAAACTGATCCCGATCAAAATTAAAACAAAATGAATAAAATGCTAATTTATTGCCTCTTCATGTATTTAAAATGAAGAAATCTTTTTATTGTCAGGTTCAATAATGTTTTAACCCTAATAACACACAATAAGACTAGTGTTCTTGGGGAAATGTTATTTATTTCCAATAATTGTACAATTATGGTTGGGATCGGTTTAATTTTGATCGGGATTGGCCAAAATTAAAAAAAATAATAATTTCTCTAAAATTTGGCTATGTTTCAATTTCTTTTATAAATACATGTATGATTAATGAACATGTTCTCCCCAGTTGTTACTGGTTTTAAGAAGATTTTAAAAAGTTTAAAAAATATTCACAAATTATGTGTTTTATTTTCATATATATTTTTTTATTTAAAAAAAATTAATATCTATACGGCTTTTCTTTACATATTTTATTAGGTATTCATGTGATGCATTCATTTACAGCAAAATTTTTACAGGAAAGCAGCTGATTTGGATGTAAATAATTTTTTGAATTTTCTTTGAAAAAACACCAAAAAATTAATATAAAAAAAAAGTTGACTCATAGTTCTATAAAATAAAAATTTGGTGTGGCATTCCTCCTTAAATAAATAATTTTCTGTGCAAAAATCATAAATATTCTTTTAGTTTATTTTTGAAAAGAGTGACATTTTTTTCAAAACAAGACATTAAACATAATTAATATCGGAATAGAACCTTTGCATTAATAGGCTACATTCTATAAAAGTTTTTGGATACGAAAAATTTGCTTGAGGGGTGAGGGGATTTTCTATATCAGAAAGAAAATCATCGAGAGCATTAAAATTTTAAACATCTCTGAAATCCTTTGATAGCTAGACGAAAATAAAAGACAGGAGCAAATAAAAGAAATACAAGGAGGTGGAAGTAGGAAGCTAAAAGTAACAAACTATGCATGTACAAAAGCGACAGAAAGCAGAAAAAAAGTTTTAATCACAAACATTACAAAAAGATAACACATTTTCATTTTTATTTAACTGATGTTAACTTAAAATGCTATTCATATTATTTTTTTTTAGAAAAAAAATCCAAGAAAAGAAAAACCAACATGAAGTCCATGTACATGAGCTGAGAATATCCATGAAGAGCTGCTGGTAAGATAAACCCTTATGCAGTTTTATATACCAAAGATTGCAGGGGAGGGTCACAAATACTAAGTAGTTGTTTCTGCTTAACCCTATTCTTCTAAAATAAAATCGCCATATCTTGTAAATTTAAAAAAATGACGCGATGTTTTTTGCAGTAAAACATATGGAGATAAGAACAGTATTCAAGATCAAAATGTCCATAAAACAATACAAAATAGGAGCAGAGCAAACACGGACCTCCAAATCATCAGAGGTGGGATCAGGTGCCATGAAAGATTAAAAATCAGGAAAAGTATGATCTTCTACAGACACTGAAAAAGGCTCATAGGGAATTACTGTTAAGAAAAAGAAAATCAGACATGTAAATTTGTATACATGCTAACAATTCTACATGTACATTTATTTATTTTGAAATTTGCTTCCCTTAAAACTTTTTTTCTACTGTGCAAGGCTAAAATGAAGGAAAATGAGGCTCGTAAATTCACAATGAGTTCCTAATGAGTAGACATAAATATATCTTTTATGTCATTGTACATAAACTATTAATTTCAATTTTATTCTTTGATCATAAAGATATCCTTTAAAACGGTAACATATTTTCTATAGATTAAAATAGAAGTGAAGAGGGCATTTCAACTGATGCTGCACAAACTGCACGACGAGCTACCGGTACAAAAATTAGATCAGACATTAAATATTTACAGATAATGATGAAAGAAATTCGATGTACATAGTAACTGGAACCCTTTTATTTGTGAATGCTTTTTAAAAGTATTATCTTTTTTCCATGACAAAATCAAAGAGAAAAAAACTGCCATCAGCTTTTGTTACAAGTTACACAAAGAGCTACTGGTAAGAAATATGAAGAAAATTGCTCCCATATAGTTATCCATTTGTATATAAATGTATATGTGTGTGTGTCAAGTAAACAAGTAAGTTTTAGTAAATGAATAAAATATTTCTAGCAGACAGACTTGGTTAATAAGGTGTGGACTTTAGAAAAATAAGGAAGCCACATGTTTGATAGGTGGAGGAAGATACCCCCATCTATGACACTTTTTGTACATACAGTTTGCTAAATTATCTTGTCTTATAACTTCAGGTTTATTCTAGTCTCAATACTGTGTGTATGACTTATCTGTATTCTTTTTTTTTTTAGGATTGTGGCATTTGTGGATGTAAAACAAGCCTTTTTGTACATACAGTTTGCTAAATTATTACCGTCTTCCTTGGAAGACGGTATTGTATAGTTGAAGTTTTTTACAGTCTTCGGACTATGCACTTCCTCTCTTTTGTGATTGGTAGAAATTGCATGATGAGAAAATTTTCAATTATTTCATTGGATGAAATGCTGTTCAAGGCAAGGGAGATAACTTTCTGATGATCTATTTTTCGTACGACTTAACAATTTTGCAACATTTCCAATCTTAAAAAAATGACAAAACGAACAACAAAATCAGCAGTAATTATTTCTTAATAACATGATATTTTTTATAGCAATAAATAAAAAGGTCTCTTTAATTTCATTATAAATAAAATTTGATAGTTATTGCTTGCAGGCTTTACAATTTGTTATTATTCTTTTCCCCTTTCTTGTTTGAAGAGTGAATGGGAATCAGCCGAGGTTTGCCGAAAGCTCTCGGCCAGTCAAAGTTTACGGAGATGACCGAGCGACAACCATGGTAGGGCTAATGCCCGTAAAAAGCTAATTTAGAAATACAAAATCAAAAAATTCAAAAGAATTATACGGCCTGTTAAGTGTAAATCTGTTTACTGTTTAAAATTGTTACTAAAGACGGTTAGCTTTTTTGAAAAGCTCTACTTGTCTTGTCTTATAACTTCAGGTTTATTCTAGTCTCAATACTGTGTGTATGACTTATCTGTATTCTTTTTTTTTTTTAGGATTGTGGCATTTTTGGATGTAAAACAAGCCACGACTCCCTCTGTTGAATTATGGGATTGTGATTTTAGTTTGTTGTATTTCAACTGTTTTATATGTTTTCTTTGCATAATACTTTGTCATTTATTTGTCAAATAAATGACCATTCCAATTCGTCAACAATTAGTTGTGTTTCTTGTGTCAAACTGAGCACCACCCTACCAGTAATCCATAAATGCATTTCATTGTACTTAAAGAAAAATAAGATTTTTTGTGGACAACGCTTCAAGAAAAGGGGAAATTCAAAGCGATTGTGAAAACAATACAAAGAGCTCCTGGTATGAAAATATTTATATCATTATAAAAATGTATTAAATTTTCTCTTTCATTGTAATCTGTAGAGAACAATAAAACAAAAAAATAAAATAAAATTTGGATTCGATTTTATATAAATTTTTGTTCTGTTCCAAGTGGAAAAATCCAAATGTCTAATATTCTGTGCGTAATAAAATTTAAAAAATGTTTGAATTCATACAGAGCTTTTACTGAGTACCTGTATCATTGTTGTAAGCATATGTATTCATGTATTTGAAATAATAATATGAAAATGGACTTGTACTTTACAGAGTTGCCATGCAAAGAAAAACAGGCCGAACGAGAACATTTTCTACCAAGAAGGCTGTTCATGTTCAATGTTGTCAAATTAACGAAAAAGGTATTTTACCTTAATCTGTAACGTTTTTACAAAGTACAAATGATTAATAATTGTGTTCGCTTAGGTTTCCTTCCTAAAAATCACGTTTATAAATCAAAATCAAAACAAAGTTACATCAACTTCCTGCAGACGATCCACTAACATTGACAACTATAAAATCAGGATTGGCAAAATAGCCAAACTCGTGTTATAATATTTTTCCTCGGTCCTATCTGGATAATGATTTATAAACAAACTTGAAAACTTAACAACAGAAAATTAAAAGAATAGAATCAACTGCTATCAAATCAAAAATCAAATCTGAAACCTATTTCTGTAGCTGCAGACTGAGTGGTATAACGATTCTGTTGTTTCCCGACATAGTCTGCAACTACCTTAATCACACCCTAACAAGTCAACGATATTCAAGCTAAAGTCATCAAGACACAATCTAAAGTCACCAAGACACTAGTCACTGAGACACTAAGGAACTAGATTCCTGAGCTGAGTGGTCTAATGAACAATTCTTATGTTTCCCGACACAGCCCAAAAACCTAGCCCAAGAGGTGTTACTCAAGCAAGCGATTACTGTATGGGTTTCTGTATTTATTACTTTTCTCCTATGCCTAATTCCTAATGATTGGTTAATAACTGGGGCACTCTGATTGGCTGTAATATAAACGTTGATTGGTTAAATATAAAATGAATCGATTGGATGATTTCAGAAACATTTGAATCCACTATGATTATTCTATTTCATTACAAATCTAATCTAAATACCTACAAATGCTTATCATTGAATGATTATCCAGGGGGATTACTTTTTCTTCTATTATGAAAGCCGATATAATTATTATCAATAAATGTTGTGTTCCTTAAAATATAGACTTATTTTTTGATTCTGTTGATGGTCACTCCTCCATGGCACCTGATTCCACCTCTGATGTTTTGGAGGTCCGTGTTTGCTCTGCTCCTATTTCGATTTTTTATGGACATTTGAGCTTGAATACAGTTCATCATCTCCACATATTTCACTATAAATGTAGAAGGCATAAATGACAGACGAAGGCAACAGAACTTGAAAGTGAAATAATTGTTATCTATTTACTAGTATTTTAATTGTCTTTTTCTTATTTGGGAGAGGGGGTGATTTTTTTATTATTATTATTTTTTTTTTTTTTTTTGGTTTATTTTTTTTAAATTCAATTTTCATTTTTTATGTGTAAAGAAAACTGAAAATAAAAGGAAAGGAGAGTGGAAAATGTAACCTGGATGACGTAAATGATGAACGAATAGAATCTGACGTCAAAGAAACAAATGAAGTATCACATAACATAGATAGCAGTGCATCACCTCATACACAAGAGATACATATTTTAAAACAACATAAGTCATATACATTTATATTATCATATTTAAACTATACTTAGTAGGATAATTTTTTGATTCTGTTTTTCTTGACCCCTTCCATTCAAACTCTGGTTTTAAAATGCGGATAATGTTGCACATCCTGAAGAGAAACCAAAAAGGACGTCGTCTATTTATTAAATTAAATTTCTTGTATTATTATTCATTATTATTCCACCAAAATACATTTCTCCAAGAGAATTGTAACTTAGTCTTCAAAAATTAAAATTATGCAAATACGCCGGAGAATTGTGGACCTTCTGTAAGCGATTTTGATTATATGTTGTTTAACATCCCTCCTGAGAATTTTTCACTCATTTGGAGACGCCGGTGGAGAGCTGCAAATCGTGTCCTATACTCGGCACTTACGGCCATTGAGCAGTGAAAGATATTTTTCGTGCCAGCACCTACTGCCACTCGCATCATCTCGGGTCTTTCCGTCAGAGGTCAAGAAACAACCTCAAATGTATTAAAATCACCGGATGTTAAAAATTTATACATTTCCTGTTTAAATAAATATAGATAGAAGGATTTCTTTGGTATATTTTAGGTAATATCGTTACATTCAATTAAGTTTAACTCTCCATGCTCCAAAAATAAGAAGTCTTCCTTTATTTCAAAGTCTGTGGAAAGGGGGGTTGTCATGGCGTCTACGTAATAAATTCGAGATTGTTTTTCCGCTAGTCGGAAAGGCCCGAGAAGTTGCGATTGCACCTCCTGCGATACGCGGTCTCAGCAGTGGTACCGGTCTCCACGTTTTTTAAAACAAATATTATTAGCGAAGAACTTTTTTTTGAATGACAAACTATGGAGGGGTTGTTTCCATTTTTACCTTTTCCTTGGTTTGAATTCTATTTTGAAATTAAAAAAATATAATGCAGTGAGATAAGAATTCACAGAGTAAGCTCGTCTATTTTTATGGCCCCTTCGCCTGGAATAAAAATTTTAGGAAAGATATAAAAGTTTTAATAAATATATATATATTTTTAACTCTGGCATACAATGCATCAACTCAAAAATTATCAGATAGTGCTTTTAAATAATGTACATATCAACTGGCAAGATGAGATCGACTGCGGGGGTTCAACTTTTAAAACAAAGATATACATCTATGCACGTCTTTTTTTTTATCTTTCCATGAAAAGGGTTGGTCTTTTGAAATCAATTTTTCCGAGTAATTTATATAAAAACTTTATCGTGCATTCATGTGCGAATGAAACATTATCCCAAAATTGAAATGAAAATAAATATTGATAGAAACAATTATTAAAATGGGTAAAATACATGTTAAATGTGTAAATGGTTAATGAATCATATAAATTTATTAAATCAATTGATCATTTGTTTTCCTCAACCATATTGCATATATCATGAGTAAATCTCTTCAGTAAATGTTACCAAAAAGCAATCCTTCATCTGGGACATTTTAAGCTAAAATTAAGTGCATTTTGATAATACTGTAGATAAAACTGTAATTTTCTGAATAATCTTTGAATTATTTAATAAATATATATAATAGGTAAAAACTCTATATCGTGTTTAGCTTCCGACAGCTCAACAGAAAAACAGTGAATAATGCAAAAGCTTGTCACTACCGTAAAGAACACTTCCTCGGTCTGAGAGGAATCATAGTATCATCATATCAGGTATATGATTAAAATCAGTCACTATGTGGCATTTGACATCTCTATTAAATAAGTAGGTCTACTTTCTTCTAGCAGTGATTTATGTAAGAACCTACCAACAACAAGCAAATTTGCATCCATGGCACCTGATCCCTGTTCTTTTTTTAGAGGTCTGTAAAATAATGTTCTTCAGTATTGTTTGAATGGACATTTGAGAATGATCAGTGTTCGTAATCTTCACATCTCCAGTGAACCGATGGTTCATCTTCATGAAAAATCTTGCTTACAAAATTGATTTGGCTTCCTACCACCACTAACAATTTCAGAGGATAAAATACAGGGGAAGAGATAAAGGCAATAGATATAGGTCTCCGAGTCAGTAGTAGGAAAAATAAAGTTCAAGATATACACAAAGAGAAAATTATGAAGCATGCGCAACGTTTGAGCTGTCACGTTATATGATATGGAAAATCCGAAAAGAATTTCAAGAAAAGAATAGTTAAAATGAAAGGATTTGGTATGCTTAGGACCGTCTTGAGAGCACATCTTGATTATTCAACTCAGACACCAAGGCCATACACTTCCAAGGCATGATACCGACTAACATACAAACAAGAGAGATATGTTTAACAGCTGCCTCTGATTTAGCTTCAAGTTTTGATGGTCAGTGAGAACACAAACTGACGATCTGTTTGAGAAGAACATCAGGTTCCGGAAGTGAAGAAATTAGAGGGTTATAACTTGTAAGGAAGGTGTTCAAAACACAAAAAGTCAACAAAGCCAAAGAATGTTCTCACTAGAGAGCGCGGAAGCCGTATGACAAGCGAAGCATATGGGGAATTTAAATGTATCTAATAGAAGAATTATTGCTACCAAACTGGAGAGAACGGATTTCAAACGGAAAGAAATAGGAGTTGCGAAGAAACAGTTAAGTAAAAGACTTTAGAGCAGGGATAATATCAGAGATGTATAGTGTATTTTGTTTTTGTCTGTTAAAAAGTCATAGTCCTTAGAGGGTGAGAATTTATTTATAATATTATTTCTTTCAACTTTAAAAAAGTTTATTTGTAAACAAGCTTAAATTATTAGACTTACAAAAGAATGAATAGAAAACGTGCAATTGGGGATATCATATAAACCCCATAGCACCGCTTTTGTAAACCACGACTCTATTTTACTTGCTTTCGAAATTGTCCTTCATGCGCAAACTTAATAGTTACAAGATCTCTAGAACTCACTAAAAAATTGTAACAATTTTGGGTGGACTGATAACAAACCTTTAAAGACCCTAATCAGAACCATCGACAGTATACATTTATTTGAAGGTTTCTTTTTTTTCTATTTTATAGTACATCCATAGCAACAACCAAGACATTTTTGAGTTATTTTTACATTATTTATTATGAAAGGATAATAGCTCGCTAAAACATGATAATACGATTTAGGAAAAGAAAAAAATATATGTTTCGGAGATTAAACCATTTCAGAAGTCACACAATAAAAAGAGATGACGTAAAATACAATGTTATTGCAAATATTGAATATATTAACAAATATATTAACAAATATATTAACAAATAGGACTTAAGAGTCGATACACTGAAATATTATAAGATAGTATGCCACAAAAATTTGCTAACAGCATATTTCCAAATCACATTAGATTACTATAACTGTCAGATTCCTCCGTTAAAGAAATAAAATTTTAAGATATAGAAAATACAAATATCAATCTAATTTACTGAAAAATGAAGAAATTTATAATTTATATTTAATGAAAAATATGAATAAAAAGGGATAATTACCTTGGTTATATCCCCATGTGACGTAAGAAGGTATTCGTGATTTCACGAATCAAATGTTACATGTATTCAACATTAGATATATTTATACGCTTTTTATTAAGTTTTTTTTCTTGAATAAATTCATATACATGACATAACATATTTCTACGAATATTACCAAACATTTCTCCATACAAGGTGTAAAAAGTTCTAAGCACTAAATTTCATTCTTGAAATCGTTATTTTACACGTATTCTTTTTTCCACTGATGTTTTCTAGTGCTGTTCAAATTATCCATATTTCAAAGTATTCTTCTTTATTTACACAGAAAAATTATTCACATCATTATCTAAAAACTACATCAAAGTCACCAAATTAAACTTTCATGAAATTATAAATCGAAAGTGGAACAATTATAAATATCACAAAATGGCTTCAATGCAACCTTTTTGGGAAACGTTGAAGAATATTTTTAATATCATAACCATAAAAAATCATGCGGTTTTTTTTTAAAGCAAATGAGAGCGTACTACTCAAAGACATGCCTTATAATTTTTTCGAATTATAGAAAACTCCACCTTATGATTTTGCAAAAGCAGATTCTTTTTTTTTTTTTTTTTTTTTTTTTTTTTTTGAAATGTATGCATTCTTACATAAAAGTGAGCAATTTTGAAAGGAAAATTAAGGTTGGAAGGCAGATAATCTTTTAAGATTTTTTTTAAAAAACGTACCTAAATCCTAGGATTTACTGTAGTCATCAATCCTGCAGACAGACATCACCATTTAACCCTTAAAATGCAAAGTTGTAGACCCAGAACCATACCTTAAGCTGCTATTTCACGCACAATCATGAATTTTGATGAATGCACGTAAAATAGTAGCTGGAGATATGGTCATTGTCGTGTGGCAAGATACATTTTCTCTATGCTTCCTTTGATAAATTACTGCGCCGTAGAATTTTTGCGGAAATTTGTCATAGTTTAAAAAGTCTTATGGGACTATTTTCATGAATATTTGCATAGATTATCTTTATAATTATTGGTCTAAATTGCTTCAGAAACATAGGTAATATTTTTTTTTAAGTTTGTGTATTATTTTTTAAATGAACTAAACCTTATAATTAACATCAAAGTAAGAAATATGGTGGTCAATATTTTCATTTGAGCTTTTATATGAATTATATGAATAAATTAGAGAAAATGTAGTGCGCCACCATAAATGAAAAAGAGCAAAGTGCATTATTTCGCAATATACACACTAACATATGTAATTTGCCTTAATGTGCAAAATACCAACCTTCATATCATTGATTTTTCTTTTTTAAATTATATCTTACTGGATTTATTGTGTATAGAAAGTTTTCATAGTTTTTCTTGTTAATTGTATTCATACGCCTTCAAGTGAAATAATATGCATATGTACATGTCATTTGAAAACCAAATCTTTCAAATTTGTTATCATGATTGTCTATAGCCAAACACGTAAAATAATTTTTTATTGAGGGTAAAAATGAGTTTTATAATTTTATTTTTTTTTAATTTCAATTGTCATTAATTTAAATCAAATTTTAATATACTATCTTAATATTGCAAGTCTATTTGAACAAATTGATTGGTTCAGTTTCAATTCGAGTCTGTACAATACATAAATATAAAGTTTGAACAATAATTACTGATTTTCTCATAAAATTCATTACAGATCTGACAGTTACTGACATTTATAGATGCATCAAATTCTCAAAAATTTAAATTAAAAAAAATCTAGGTTAGTTGTTCTAATGAAAAGTGTGCTGAAATATGGAGATAATTAACTAATTATTTTAGCTCACAAGGCCATTAAAACAATACAAATTTGGGGAAGAGCTAACACGGACCTATAACACACCAGAGGTGGGATCGAGTGACACAAGGGAGTAAATATCCCCTGTAGACCGGTCACACCATATGTGTGTTTCTTTCATGATTGGACAAAGTTGATATTCCGTAAGCAAGTCAGTATCTAAATGATAGTCTACCAATTTGTTAATTTAATTCTAGGCCATAAAGGATGAATAACTACACTGTACTTGTGCTGCATATGTTCTGTAGTAAAACAGAAAATATCACAATTAAGTCAATTACCGATTAGTAAAAAAAAAATCCATAATTCTTTCTGCAGGCTTTCCTTTAAATTCTTTAAAACTCTCTTCTTCCAGGTCCACTACATCCAAAATTCCCTTGGTATTTTAACAGGATCTGTAGAGACATTTTATTCCAAAAGAGTTAATCCTCCCATGGATTAGAGATGGAGCCACTGTCCCGCACAGTTTCAATATGAGAAAAATATGTTAGTGATGGTTTGAAGTTCATCTGAACAGGTATGATATGTGATTCCCTTTCATCGATTCGTGAACACACTGAAACCGTTTGATACGTGTCACATTCCTGAATCTGAATTCATACATTTTAACTTTTTACAAAGTTTCATGTAAATAATTCAGAAAGAAAAAAACTTACAATTCAGGGGGAAAAAATATTGTTCTTTTAAAATTTATGTTTCAACCAAAATCCTGCTAAAATAATAATATCACGTAAGGAGAGAGAAGGAAAAAGGGAGAATAAGAGAGAGAGAAGTAAAAGTAATTTGTTATACATTCCCAAACACCATGAATGAAAAAATAGTGATCAATACTTTACTACGGAGTACTTTTTATGAAAAAAAAAATTCTATTAAAATTCATGTTTCAACTAAAATAAAAATTTCACATAAGGAGAGAGAGAGAGAAGAAGAAAGAGAGAGAAGAAAAAGTAAATTGTTATACATTCCCAAGCAACATGAATGAAGAAATAGTGATCAATACTTCACTACGCTGTAATATCCACGAATTCATGAATGAAACATATTGTTGACACAGACTGGCAATATAAGCTGCTGTTCCACGCACAATGACTTTGTTTTACAATTGTACAAAGAACGTCAGCTAAAATTGTAGTCTTATTATGTCAAGGAAGATGTATCGACGTACAGAAACTGTTCACATAACCCAAACGCACACTTCAGCAACTTTTAAACGTTTTGAACTATGCGGGGGATTTCTTTTTATTTATAACTTGATTTTATTGCGTATACTACATTCCTAACCAACACCAGGAAGATCCTCAGTTATTTTTAACACACACCAAAACTGCGCATTCTCCCGAGTAATTACGAAGTAAAACGATTATTAACTTCAAGAGACAAACATGTTACATGTGATTAGGAAAGGCGTACCAGTTTCTGTCGATTTTTTTTTCTAGATCTGCAAAGAATAAGTCGAGTGACGTCATATCTCTCTCAGTACCGACCATATGGAGTATGATGCGTGGGGGTGATCTCCAATACGTAGTACAAACGTAAATTGCTCTAGAGCAAATATAGTGAAACCCAATCGATAATGCACAGGCTACGTTGTATGAATGAAATCGGTGGGAGTTGTACATTTTAAATCATGTGTTTGCTGCACTGTGGCTAAGGAGTGTCTCGTCACGCTCAGTGTTGCTTCACTCCCTTTTTTTCTTCCCGCCAAAGTGTCACGTTTATGTTTTCAGCCATTTCTTTGAGAATTCAATGGTGCATTAGTTTATTTCTTTTTTTTAATTAATTGAGCAACTTCTCCCAGTCAGCTTGAAGATTTCAAGTGAAATGAAGTATGAGATCTTATGAATTAAGCTTAATTGAATTTTTATATCGTTCTAGACAGATCTAGAATAATGTTCTAGACAGGTCTAGATATATCATAATTATTTGAATAAAAAAAATAACAAGATGTGAAATATGTACAGTATTACTTGCAGGACTTGAGGGGAAGTTAGATATTTTTAAATTTTAATGTATAAAAATGGAGAAAATGATGTACCCTTCCTGAGATATAAAAAAAGAAAACATTTATATTTCTCATCTTAATAGTATAATATATTCTAATTTTTTTTTTTACAGATTGAAGTTCAATGGCTCTTCCGACATGCTCTGAACTCCCAAATTTTAACTAATAAACCAAAATAAAAGGTTACCTAATAAAATATACATAATTAATATATGCATATTAGATTGAAATTTTTTATAAAAAAAATCACGAAGTCTGGGGGATTGTCTATAAATTTCTCTAAGAATGGAAAATGCAACGCAACATAAACAAACTGAAGCCAATCTACCCCCCTTTGACCCTTAGGAACTAAAAAAGGTCTCGACACCAGGTCACGGAAAATTCTTAAAACTGTACTTTACCAGACATTTACATTGTTATTGCTTAACATATGTGGCTTTCAGGACATTAACATTGCTGTTGCTTAACACGTAGCTTTCAGGACATTAACATTGCAACTGCTTAACATGAGCATAACTTTCAGGACATTTACATTTCTATGTCACATCGACATTGTCCATATGTAACATATGAACTCTGTGGCCTTGTCCACTGGCTTTAGGTCTTGACATCTTTTGATCTTGACCTTATTTCACATAAGTTTTGCTTATGCTATTGGAGTATTCTCTGCAAATCAGCAATCTTGTTACGAGGATGAGCTATTGATCCTCCATTGAAAAACTGTTACACCGACACAAAGAGGGACGAACATGTGGTGGGAGTCTGCTCTGAAAATAAATATATTCGCGGCCTACGTGCATGATGTCCCATTTAATCTAGTGGTATTAATGTTCGATTGTAACATTCTTTCAGTGAGGCCTGATTTCTACAGCAGATGTAAAGAGTTTCAATATAGTTTGATATAGTTTAATAGTTTTAAGATATATATATATATATATATATATATATATATATATATATATATATATATATATATATATATATATATATATATATATATATATATATATTCTTATGTCAAAGTCGAGAAGAAGTAACCAAGTTTATTTTCCAAAACTTTTGGACGTTTTGAATGGTTTTACCAGAGGCTGGTAAATGTCCACTGAAAATCTACCTAATCATAAGATCCGGACCCGGAATTTCCCTTGCTTCTGCCAAAACAGATATTTCTTTTGATACCATTGGCTGAAAGGTATCACGACAGCTTATAACTAAAGCCCCTCAGATACGGCTTAATATTTCCCTGTTTTGATACAATTATCAGGCGCTTATTCAATGATTTGACAAGTACCTCGGCTTAAATTACTTGAAAGTCATTCATTTCATATACGGAACAATTAACATTGAAAAATACTGGTTTATCGCATTATTGACAAATATTGACAAATCTACATATATTTCTATTCGTAACTTTGAACATTTTACAACTGTGAAATTCCATGATTGTATGAAAGTAAACCCAGAAATATTGAAAAAATAAATTATCCATATGTAAATGTAAGTATTTGTTTTTAATCAGTCTTTCTCTCATACGTTTACATTTAAAACTATTTTGAATACTAGCATTGTTCTAGATAGTACATCACATGTATGAGGCACCAGTTTTGAAAACTTGTGGTGGTCCTCTTCCAGTTAACTACATTGTAAATACATTTTGTTTACAATTGTCTATCTATATCATATTTAGTTTTTTAAATATCATACAATAATAGTTTTTATTAATTTTTTATATTCCTCGGGGATTTTATGTGTTATTTGTAAAGTATGATGGTACAGTATTCGAATTTTATTTTATTTTATTTTTTTTTTTGAAAGAAAAAGAGTATTTCTGCATGCTTCTCGTATATGTGTTTGTTTATGGTAAAAGTGTTTTTGGTTTAATTGTAAACAACAACATGCTTATAGCGAACACGCCTATAATAAACTAACGCTTATAACGAAGTGATTTTCATTCCCCGCGACTATAAAATATATTAGTCACTTAACGAATATTACGAATTATGCCTATAACAAAGCAAAATTTGATCGCCCCTGGGGCTTTGTTACAAGCATTTGTTTCTGTATTATCTTTTGAATTAAAGACTAAGTTCTAAATTTTCTTCCAGATTTAGTGTTGGTGGAAAATAAGATACGTTATCTCTAAGTAGTTGTCCACGAAATGTACAAGCCCAATGTAAATATAATTAATCGTAATCGTTTACAGGAAATATACTCTTTTTTAACTGAATGCTGATACAGTTCTAATTTAAAGTATAAATCAACAATTTTTATCGAGAAAGATCAGTTTTAGTAATACTGGTTTTCAGAAAAAGAATGCTTTTGTGATTACATAATTGAAATGGTCGTAAAATAACAGAAATATTTTTGCCTCTTGGTGTTAAGGCTGCTAACGATGCAACGATATTTATAAATCAGCGATGAATAATTATTTCTACTCCAAAAATACCAAAGATACAAATATTGTGTACTATAAAAAAATATTTATTGATCCATTAACTTCACATTTATGAGACAGGATCGTTTTCCTTTCTTAGATGTAAAAAAAATCAATAGCAAAAACTTGAACTTTACGTTTGACAGATGACGTATTGCAGTGTGAACAAATTTTTTATATTCACAAGTACATATACAGTAAAAAAGCCTACAAAATTTCTAAAAACATTTTATTATCATTTTTAATAAATTAAATGATAATTTGGTGTTTTGATTCTCAGTGATATCAAATTGTTCCAATCGAGATAGTTTGCTTATCGAAATGTTAAAATGTTATACTCAGTATAGGTTCATAGTCAATCGGTTTTAGAACTTCAGTTTTCCTATCATATACCAACCCCTGAGTTCTTCAATGAAGTTTTTTAAAGCAATCCAAAACATCAGTGTTTCTAGAAAGATTAATTTAAAACTTATTTTCGTATTTTCATATACAGATCTAATTTTACGAAAGTTTCTATCTTCTTGTATATCATTAACGTTTTAAAAATCATTGACTTGTAGTTCAATCAAAGTATTCACCACTTGTCTTCGACTCCTGGCTTTTCAGACTAAGAAGGTTGAAAACGATATAGAATTTCTCACTAGATGATCTCTAACGTTACGAATTTCCCAAACGATACCAGATGTAACGAGAAAAAAAACTCTTCGCTCCATTAGTTGGGTTAAATTAATAAGTTTAATTTCTCTTTTCTCTGTTAAATTATTTGACTAATTGTAGATTTTTAAGTTCCGTGTGAGAATATTTCACTTATATAGGGAGGTTACAATACACCAGAAGAGGGCTTCGGTTCTAAACCTTTACTTTAACCATTACATGAGCAGTAAGGGAGTTTGCATTACTGTACTAACGAGTCCAGTGACAGTAGTCTTGGCTTTTAAGGTTTCATACGAAGGACCTTCATTTCAATGTGAGGAGCGCCTGAAGGAATAATTGCAATATTTTTTTCATCGACTAAGGGGTTTCAAAAATATTATAATACCACTAATAAAATGGAGGACTAAATATTCAAAATACTACATGTATTTTACTTTTATCTACAATTTTATCTTTACGTGGGGAAGGATCGATCATTTCAAATAGACTGAGTGTAGATAAAAAGAATTGCATAAATTTATCATTACGTCATATCCTGGTATGTAATTGTAAAAAAGAAAAAAGAAAATATTTCAAGATTTTTAACTTTATTTTTAAGTAAAGGAACTAAACGTTTAAAATATTAACCCCTTCGTTTTAGTGATTAAATTGAATAGTTCCTTGTTTGACCCACATCTGTACATATATAGGTATACACAAACTTTGTCAGGAAGTAAAACTCCTTTCTGTATTAGCTCTTGGTAGCTTGACGTGACGTTTTACATCCTCGTCAGTTTAAACATAAGTAAATAAAACTTATTAAATGTGTCTTCCTTATAATTCCAATGAAGCAATCGTTTATTAATTCACTTGTTGTCATATATGACGTTCATCTGCGATTACCATTTATTTTGATTTTCTTCTGTTGCTTCGTCGTCAATGATGGCTATTTTTAAGGTCGTGTCTTTTTTTTCTTTTCTTTTTATTCAACAATCCGGTAACATTCCGTGACTTTGTGAATAATTCGAAAGAAAAAATACTTTTGAATATACATTGTATTTCACATTTCTATCTCTTTTTATGACAGATATGTTGAATCTTTTTTTAAAATAATACAATTCTGTGAACAGTAAAGAATTACAGACCCCTGAAATCTTAGAGGTGGGATCGGGTGTCTAGAAGGAGTAAGCATTCCCTGTTGGCCGCACACGCCATGAGCCCTATGTATTGACCGGGTAGACAGTATAATGTAGTCAAATTAAGTATCAAAACAAAGGCAAGCAATTGGTATGAAACAATATAATGTGACCCCTGAACTTCAAATTTTAAAAGAGGCTATTGTAAAAACAAAGTACAGCAAGTAACACTTATTCTTAGTGAGGTTGTTATTTGAAATGGTTAGAGATGCCAGGGGCATCTAGTGGGAAACATGATAAGTCAGTTAGCCAAAATATTTCTTATATTTCCATTTCATTGTGAAATAAAATTGTAGATTTAGACTTCAAAAATGTAGACATAGATTTAAATTACACAAGAACTCCCATGCCAATTTCAATAGTCCTCAACCACTGACGTCAATCAAAACGGCAGCCGCACGAGATTTACATGCATATTTGGTCTCCTTAGCGTCAGACACAGAGACATGTGCGCACGAGATTTTCATGCGTATTCAGTATCCATAGCCCCTGACCTAATCGACCTGCCTAATTTACATTCCGGTAGAATTATCAGGAAATCAACACCGGTAAGTTTTAAAGAGTTATCACACAGAAAAAAAATGAGAAATGGAAATATATACAGTATTATGGCATTTTTTTTCCTGCTGTCAGATGTTGGTAATGTTTGTTCAAACGATAGAGAATAATCATTACACGTGAGACCAGTCAGCGAAAGGTTAGGTCTCCATAATGTTTGCTCATTTACCAACAAGCTCTTGTAATGCACGAATTTAGTGTAGGTTTTCGTTCATATGTATTTTTATAAATTTTAAATATATCAACAACTTTTGAGAACCTCAACCACTTTGTCCAATAAATGAAGGATTACGGTACGTGGCATTTTTGTGTATTTTTATTTTATGTGTTTTTATATTTACTTTTGTATTTTATTATCATTTATTTTAAATTAGTCATAATCTGTTTCTGATATTTTTAAGTCATCCAGTTTTGTTATTCATTGTGTTATTTGTTTTTATAAATCGATACTGTAAACCAACATTTATTCGCGAGCGAAAAATATCCTCGAGTTTCGCGACAGGGTCTTCTTTGCCTCGCGAATATATCGTCGCGAAGCATTTACCAGTATTTTGCTTTGTATAAGTAGAGGATGGTTCTTTGATTTCTCAGTCGCGAAAATTAATCGTCGCGAATTTATTCAAAACTGAAGAATCGCGAATAAAAGATGATGCGAATAATAGTTGGTTGACAGTAAATATATTTTCGGAAAATATCCCATCTTTGACAATTTCTCTAGATACAATTTGCCAAATCATCTTGTCTTTGTTCATACAATTTATATATACTTTGTCAATTGAATTATCTTGTTTTTTAAATTAATGTTTATTCAAGTCGCAATACTGTTTTCAACTTTTATATCATATTTTTGGGTAGTGGTATTTTTCGAACGTTTAACAAGCCACAACTCCCTTTTTTTGATTGTGTACGTATTGTGCTTTTAGTTTGTTGTATTTTAAAACATTTTTATATGTTTTTCATGGCATAATACTGGTACTTTATCATTTATTAGTTAGATAACTGACCATTCCAATTCCTTAATAATTTATTGTGTCGCATTGCGTCAAACAGAGCACCATCCCAGCAGTTAGCCATAAATAATTTTTCGTTCATTGAATTATCTACTTTATTTAAACATTAAATGCTTTCTTTGGGTTTTTTGTACGGGAATATAAATGATGCATCTGTTGCAGATAAAAATACAAAAATCGCATTACCCTTACTAATAACTACGAAAGACATTTTATTGTTTATATTTCTGTCTGTGCAAATAATCATATAGAGTGGGCTTAAATGTACGTTAAATATTGTGATATCGATATGTATGTCATTGTATGTTATATTGATGGAAGAGCCTATGCTCAAGAAATCTATAGATGTAGTTTTCCAAGTGACGTTTATGTGTTGTTTTCTGAAGAAATAAAGAAAACAAAACCAAACGAATGTAAATAGTATTTCATAAGTAATTAAATAGCACTTAAAAATTAAGTAATCCATTTTTAATTTTTTAAGTTATTACTTTTGTTATTGTTAAGTCATCCGATTTTGTTATTTACGCAGTTGTCTTTTTTTTCATTTGTTTTACATCTTGATTTATTATTTGTTAATCATTTGTTTTGGTTACATGTTCAATCAATTATCTTGGGGTATTAAGTAATCATTTCTAAATCTACTCGAAGGGTAATCTAAGCTGGAATATCTTATGCCCATTTTAATCGATACTGTTTAATTCAATATGTTTTAATTAACTCCGTTATACTTATTCATTCAAACTTTTGTTTTTTTACTAAATATTACGTCATTTATATTTCAATTAGGTCATCAGGCACTGTTATTTATTTTAAAGAAAATTAGTGATGTCTTTCATGGTTTCAACCCTTTTGGTCATTTACTTTTGACAAGAATTATTTTCTAAATTAATTGTTTAAAACTGACTTATTTGTTAAAAAGCTCTTTTTTGACAATTATATACCGGAGTATCTGTTAAAAGTCTTATTCGACTCCTACATTGCACTTGATCCCACCTCTAATATTTGGAGGTCCATGATTGTTCTGCTAAAGATTTGTAGGGAAAATTATAATTTTAAATAGAAAAAACACAACTGAAATTATTTTTTAAACGCTGCTGGTGTCGAAGTCCTGATCTGCACTCTGTTGTAAACTTTGCCCACGCTTTTGACATCTCAGTTTCCTTGAAAGACATGGTATTTAATATGAAATTGACGTTTAACTCTGCTTTTATGACGTACTTCCGTTAGAAAAAGTTAACGATGTGTTATTCAACCGTTGTCTGGTTATACAATGTGGAAAATTCAGAAAATCCATTCTTCTCACATGTTTTTGGCAATTGAAAAGAAGTAAATAAGTTTCGAGAAAATGAAAATCGGAAAACATGTGCATTTTAAACTGACATATTATTGTCAGTTTTTAAATTATTAATGAAGAGTTCATATAGTTCCCCACCCTATCCCTTGGCACCATTATTATGATTTTTTTTTTAAATTCGAATGATTATTTTTTAAGAAATCTCATATCAATATTCATTTAGATCGGCTGAGTTATAAAGAACAAAGAACGTTGCTAGAAAGGCAGATGATAATTTGAATGAAGTCCAAGCAAGATGAGTATAATAATTAAACATATTAATGTTACATGTTATGTAATGTTCCTTTTTGAATTCTACATAAGTTAGACCATAAAATGCAAATTAAAATTTATGGTTCAGTTTGGTTATTATATCATTTATATCAAGAAATTTATCACTAAATTCAACCTAAACGACAAATTACGTACAGCAAAAGAGTTGTTAGTAAGTATAATTGCTTGACCTCGAACATCTACACTTGATACTGTTTCGATGGTGATGCGTGCTTGACGACCACGCACGTGTCGTGTAAAAACAATTTTAAAATCTTATGCGGTGTTATCCTTATATGTATATGCCGTATGTCTGCTTCTATATTTCTATATTTAGCTAGACTGCCAAATTGCATTTATTTCTTGTTTTTGTTATTAGATCCATTTGTTTTTTCAGAATCGCTATAACTTTGACTAAAAGGGAAAATACGCCCGTGCATATTACGAATATACCATTTCAAAATTCCTGTAATGGGTGAAATAATTCAATGATTGTATATCGATGTTGAAATATATTTTGAACGATTTACTATCATTATAATATTTTAATATTATTATTATGGTATATTAATATATATAATATATTGTGCAAAAATATTAACGGTGTTTTATATTAGAATATTATGATAACTATAATATTAACGGTTTAATTGTATATATAACCTTTTTTTATTTCATATAATAAAAAATTATAATTTTCCACTTGTTTTAAATATCTTTGAAATTTCAAAGTAGTATATTACATTCAATTTATGATAGCACAACATTAGACATCAACCTTTTAATTTATATCTCACAAAAATATCCTACAATAGAAATTCTTTACTTTTCTTACATTCTATTGAAATTATTAACGTGTGAAATCTTCAAGATAAAGATTTTCTCTTTTTTTTTTATTTAGATTTATGTGTCTTAAGGGATACACAGGAGCAGAGACAAACGATGCTGACGAAGAACAAATTGTCAAAAATCTTTGATTTAAAAATTGATGCGATAAAATACAAAAAATGATGATATTACCACTGTTAGGCCGTGCTTTGTGTTGGATAGATATAATGAATGAAATACTTGTATCTCAATAAGAAGAACAATTTACCAAGTATCGTATGAAAAGCTTAGATATAATTTAGTTTTTTTATAATTAAACTTTCATAGATGTACTTCAAAAACTACCGATGAAAGGGTCGTCATTTTTTTTTTGGAAAGGGGTGATGGTGTTACGGATTTTGTTCTGAATGGGTTTTATTTTGATGGGTTTTGGTCCATCCAGAAAGCAATCTTTGTTGTAATCAATATTGTACTTTAGAAAGACAAAGCAGTTTAGAACAAAAAAAACATTAGTGAAAGACAAGAAAGAGATACGAATAGGGAAGTAAATTCTGAACTTTGTTTGTTTCAAGTATAAGACTGATGTCACATATGTGTACGTAGATTTATGGATTAAAAGAAATTAATTACTGAAATCTGTGACTTGTCAGTTTATATCATTTTTATATTATAAAATTTGCTAAACTGTTTTCAATCAATGCAAAATGTTAGAGAAGGATAATTTAAAAAGAAATCTCTCTCTCTCTCTCTCTCATCATCATCATCATTATCGTTAGGGAACAGAACAAAAAAGTAAAGAGATTTTAGTCCTTTTGAATAATATATACCAAATTTTTCTTAATTGAAACATTGTTGTTCATAGATTTAAACGACTGAATAAATAATACTATTGTTATTTTTGTTCTTAACCAACATATGTAGGTCTACTTTGATGTAGAAAACTTTTTCACGTGAATGGAACATTTGGAGATAATGAATTTAATTGCATCCTTTACCTGAAAGTGTAATTTCGAGGTACTAGTAAGTTTTTAAACATAACCATCTTCTAAATGAAAACAGGAATTTCAATTCTCAAGATTGTTGAAGACTGTACCCCAAACCAAATCCAAAAATGTCTTGCTGTAGGCCATATAGTTCTTTTTTTATAAGTTATATCAAAAAATTAAGAATAGAATGTCTATCAAAAAACCAAGAAGATAAATAACGTGGAAAATTTGATTTGAACCATTCCAAGAAAAATGATCAATCTAAGATTAATTCTGTGAAATAAAGAAGTAAAACTGATAAAAAAGGAATGTAACTTTATAGCACTGGAGAATGGAGTATATTATCTTACCTCTCTTAGTCCCCTATGCCAATGCATTATGACGTGAAAGAAAACGTTAAATCTTGAAATAACTGGATTTGAATTGGGCATTTGATAAAGGTTAACTCCAACACATATCCCCCACACTAAAAGGATAATCACGGCTTTTTGTCTCCCTCCGACCTCATTTGTAAATCTATCGATACCAAACTTTGAAGGACACCCACACCTTTGTCATGATAGGAGAATCATAAAGGGATAATTAATTATCGATAGGGACAATTTATTGATGTCCTGCAATTTATAAATCCAATTTTTTTCCTTATATTTTGATATGTAACTATAATAGCAAAAATAATTGAATTTTAAATTAAAAGGAGAGGGAAATTTAACTATATTAAATTTATATGACATATTATATATATATATATATATATATATTATATATATATATATATATATATATATATATATATATATATATATATATATATATATATATATATATATATATATATATATATATATATATATATATATATGACAATATATAACTGTATAAATGTGTAGTTTTAATTTAAATATATATATATATAAGTCATCTTTTAGAAGAAAGGGAAAGTACACAAAGCATTTCTTTGTTACATAAGGTTATTTGAAGAAGCTGATAAAACAGTAGTTTGCCGGTCGCAATCAATAGACCATAAGCACGTATGTTCTTAGGCCTATCCCTCGGTCGATTTATACTGACATATACTGTGCATCCACTCCTTGCTGGCCTTTAAATCTAAAGTCACATTAAATTTTTTTCTATTATTATGTAAAGTACCATCAATTGAAATAGGCTTCATCTATTTCTCACAAAGAAGCCATCTTATTATTGGTAATGCCAAATGTTAAATTGAATTGAATGAAAATTTCCACTGAGGAAATTGTTTTCTAGATCTTGCTTGCAATTTGTCTTATCATTTTGTAATAAATTTTACATTGTAGATTTCTAAAATGAATCAGATGAAATCGTTTTCCAAATTTAAGTTGAGTACAACTGCATTTGTCATTCAAAATTGTTTTAAACGTAATGCTGTAGAATTCTTCAATGAAACAGATAAAATCGTTTTCAAAATTTAAGCTGAGAAATAGAGGAAGTTTTCGTACGAGAAAAAATTGCAGTTGTCATATGAATTTTTCTTTTTTCAAACACTATGCTGTAGAACTCAACACTTGTCGAACTAGATGATTTTTTTTTTTCAAAATTTAATCTAAGAACTAATTAAGAATGTTATTCTATAAGAAAAGGTTTCAAATTGTCAAACGATTTATTTAAACTTAATACTGTAGAATTCTACTATGAACTAGATGAAATCGTTTTCAAAATATAAGCTGTGAACAAGAGGAAGTTATCGTACAAGAAAAGGCTTGGTCTGGGCCACTCTCTATCAATCCAAGTTTTGAGGAAGAGTGACGTCACACGGCGGAAAAATGCCATTCATGGAAATAAAGTTATCTATTACGACAGGAAGCTACTTCTACAATGCACTATCACTAGGCATTTTTTTAAAGGACACGATTCCATGAATGGAATATTGATCAACTGTGGGATTTTTTTCTAGACTTGAGAGCAAACGGATCAGATTGTTCTTTGCATTGATTTTTGGATAAAACGGATATTAAGCCTATTTTTAAGAAACATTGTATAATGCAAATGACGGTGTGCAGTTTAAAATAATTGAAAGGAACTATAAATCAATAATATTTTATATATTCTATGAAACAGCTGCGATGTCGTGGTCGTGAAATTTCAATGTATTTTGAGTTCATAAGAAAAAGGTGGTGTATGTAATAATATTTACACAAGTACATCTATAAACAAAATTTATGTTGAATTACAAGCAGTTAAAGGAACAGCCTGCGTTTTTTCTACCTTAATTCTTCGTCAAAAGGACAATGGCAGAGAGTTCACTGTTATTTACAATCCTGTACGAATCATTATTATCATATTTACCAAGAGTTATGAACTCAATTTTATTTTAAGAATAAAAGTGGTCGGCTACATCGACCAATTGTAATAGCAATTACCTCATTCTGGATTTCCTGCATTTCTTGACTGATATCTGCCTCAATGTATATTTTTGACTTAAAACATAAGTTAATAGCATATTATTATCATGAAAACTTTTTAAAGCTTAAGATTGCAAAATTGAGCTAACTAGATTGGACATTATTGGCTTAATTTTGAAATTTGAATTTCAAAAGAAAACGTTGAAAAAGGTTGTAAATTAAGATTTTCTTACATATACATGTAATTTGTGCTTTAAACAACAAACTTTAAACAAAAGAAGGAATATTATTTTTGGAAAATTTTACATTTAAATATGAATTAATGAACTCGGGTAAGTAGAAATTAAGGTTAAGGATTGTTAATAAATAAATTCTCGCCAAAATCAAGAAGGCATATGAATAAATATGTATTTTACACAAGTAGACAAACATATCCTGTTTATTTATATGGTAAAACATCTCCATCTATTATTTCAGTTTTATTTATTGTCGGTAGAGCCTCAGAATCCACACGTGATACGGTTAAAAAAAATGGCACGTGCTGAATAACCACGCTTCTGTGTCACGCGAAAATAGCATGTATATCAATACTGACACGGATTTCAATCAATGTCATTATTATCATCAATATTTAACCCAATGATGCCTGATGTGTTCTCCTCACGGTCATATACGTATTGTTTTGCTTCCATATATGGCTTTGGGAATTGCAAGGTCAACAAACTGCATTTAATTTACTTTCTTCATTGAAATATGGAAACAACGCACGGATATCAAGCTTAAAAGTACATTGAAATAATACAACTCTGAAACAAGGCACGAACGGACCTTCAAAAATATTCGAGGTGGGATCAAGTGCCATGGGGGAATAATCAACCCCGTCGACCAGTCATACCCGCCGTTCCTTATCCATTTGCCTTATCATGATCGAGCAAACAGGAAGAAAGTCCATAGACCATTCAATGTCCATATCAGCCTAACATTAGTAGAAAAACATTCCTCAGCATTCGACAACGATAGTTTGTATTTGCTGACAATGTACGTCATCGTATTGACCATAGAAATTGCAAAATGATGACTTTAAGTGAGACGATTGATATCCTTGTTATATCAACTTGTTTTTCAATAGCTTGCCTAGTTTTAGAAATTATTCAAAAGTATAGCATCTTTTTGTGTATCGGGTCAACTGGGATACGTAAACCCCAGACGCATATGTTACGGGAATATTGCTACATAGGTAATGGAAGTTGACGATAGGAAAGTTTAATGCGTTTTGTTGTTAGATTACCATTAAGATCTTTTTCTTGTAAAATATTTAAATATGAAACAGATATGTGCCAGACTCTTCATGTCAACTTGACAGGGATATATATCGAGACGACATATGGTTGGAAGTACCTATTGTTAATTGATAATACGTTGAAAGTGAGATTACTTTGGCAATATACACTGTATATTTATCTCTCGTGTGTACAACTTAGTATCTCCCTTGACTTGTAGGTATCTTGTACGTACGACTTTGTAAAAAAAAATCAACAGACAGCAACGTCGCAACCATATTAAAATACGACCACTATTGAAATAATTATTTCAATAGTGGTTGAGAGTGCATTTCAATAAGAAACATAAGGTTGCAGCCACTATTGAAATAATTAAGTATTTCAATAGTGGTTGAGAGTGCATTTCAATAACAAACATAGGTTGTAACCACTATTTAAATAATGTTCACTTCTGAAATAAAGTTTTCAATAGTGATTGAAATAATGATTTCAAAGTGATTTGAATATCTATTTTGATAGTTTGTTAATTATTATTTCAAAAGAAGTTGAACATACGTTTTAAAACACCTCCACATTTTTTTTTTATTGAAATAACACCTACCATTGTAATAAACCGAATACTAACTTCCCTAGAAAGTTTGCTTTTTAATGTCTTGACGGGTAGCCTTTGGCTTTACCATCCATATTTGTAGTGTAGGGGATCCAATGAATATGAGCGACAATTTAGTTCTATTCCATATTTTTTAAAATAAAAATAACCATATTTTCATCAGAAAGTTTGTACACAAAATTGTCACTCTTCCTTCTTTTTTTCAATGTAGTCTAAATATTCTAATTTTTACATCTAGATGTATTTATGATATCCTTTCCTTTCCAAATCAATGACAAAAATGAACTTTATATAACATTATTTCAAAATTGCATACATGTATATTAATTTTTTGTTGGTTTTCGCCGATTCGACCAGATTCAGCGGGAGCTTGCTTATAACATTTGCATACAAGTTTGAATTATAGTTAGGTCAGTTTAATAAAAAGTGTCCGTGTATTAATTGAAATTTCTACAAAAAAGGAAAACATAAAACAACTTTTGTTTTCATATTTTAAACTCAATAAATTAGTTTATTGTGTTAGAAAACAGAATGCGTAATTCATCCTTATATTTATTTTAATAGCTGGGATACTTCTATAAAGCTTGAAATGTGGTTTTGGTATTGTCAGCCACTATTAAAACAATTATGTAAATATCTATTGGAATCATTGTTTGAAGCACTATTGAAATCAATATTTCAATTACTTTTGAAATCTATATTTTAATCTCTATTGAAATCTTTATTTCAAAAGTTAACATTATTTCAATAGTGGTTGCAACCTATGTTTGGCATTGAAATGCACTCAAATATTATTGAAATAATTATTTCAAAAGTGGTCGTATTTCAATAGTGGTTGCAACCTATGTTTGTTATTGAAATACACTCTCAACCACTATTGAAATAATTATTTCAGTAGTGGTCGTTATCTCTATCAAAATACAGAAAAATTTCAACAAAATATTTTTTTCCAATTTTTAGCTGTAAATTTTTATATCAATTTTTTTCGAATCGTGCCAAAAAAGAGAGAGAAAATACAATCAAAACAAAAAACAATAACTTAAGACTTAACTACAGTAAAATAATAACACAAATAATTAAACAATTAAAAGATTCAGTAGGGCTTGGAATTCATCTGAGATTATACAATAAGTAGTTTTGGGGGCAAATCCCTTCGTGTGTTTTCCTATACTATTTCTTATTTAAGCAGCTCTTTTTTTATTTTAATTTAGTTCTATAACTATATTTAGTATTTGAAAGAGTTACAATTCAGCTGCATGAACTATGCTTGAATGAATGATTATAATTTTGTTTTTATAATGACTTACAATAATTCTTTCTTAATTTTTTTTTTTAAAAAGTCTCCATTTGATTACAAGTCAAAGTATTCAAAAGCATATGCTGGTTAATGAATTTTAAACAACAACAAAAAAAAAAAATAACATAGCTTACAAACAATCATCTTCAAAACTAGTTAGATTCGGTTTTTATTGCATCTGCGAAATATTCCTTAATCAGCATTAATGTCGTGTTTCATGACTTTCCATCAGTGTAATGTGTAAAAAGTAAAGATAACGGAAAGTTATCAATCTCATAAAGCTAGTTAAGAATAAGAATGGAGAACAAGGCAAAATGATCAGACAAAATACACACTGATCTCTTGAAACCAGAGGTGAGATCAGGTACCTTGGAATAGGTATCTTCTGAAACTATAAACTCGTACCCGCCGTGGATCCCCTATACTGATCATATTAACGCATGTAGTTTAAATATTGGCATACACAATACGATCCAGCACTAGGCTGTATGTGCACGACCATAGAATTTGCAAAATACGGAATTATGCAAGATAGTAGGAAACCTGTAACATCAACTTATTTGACAGTACCTTACCTCTTTTTAAAAAATGATGAAAAATGTGCTTATGATTGTGGAATTTTACTACGTGTATATCAATGGGGAAAGATGATTATATTTAAAAAAAAAAAAAAAAAAAAAAAAAAAAAAAAAAAAAAAAAAAAAAAGAGAGATGCTTGAGTTTCTGATAAAAATACAACTTTGTAGTTTTTGGAGTTCAAGTCGAGCTACAATTTTTCGGAAATTCCATAGATATCAATGGCATTCCATTATTTGTAGACCAATTTTTTATATTTATATAAGAAAGAATTTATTCAAAAATTTCTACATGAAAGTAAGCTTCTGACAAACAAGTTGATGAAGCAAAGATATCAAAAGTTTCCTATATAATTCATCATTATGCAAATTCTATGGTAGATACTTATGGGCCCTTCATATATACCCAGCCTATGTTCTCATATTACTGAGTATTACTTTTAACAAACAATATCAGCCTTTTAAGGTCATACGCAACGTAGTTTGAACTTTTTTGGGTTCTTCCCTGGAGTTGAAGAGTTCCACTAAATGTCTATATATGGATTTGTACATCTCTTCTAAAACAATTTTTGATAAATTAAAATCTAGAATTTGTCTTTTATAATTTTTGTATATTTTTATTTGAATAATGCAAAAATTCTCAAAATTCGATATCTTTTCAAAACCTCTGGTAAGGCGTGCTGTTTTTTTGTCTATGAACATGTAATTATATTATAAGTTTAAATTTGGAATATCTTTGAAATCTATCAGTAGGTAAGGTACGTTGCGTATGTCCTTAAAAAAACTAGGAATAGTAATATAATTTAAACTGATTTTTTTTTAAATTAATTTCATAAGGTTGAAGATATTTTTCCCCCGGACTTTTCACACGTTTTTAAAGGAACATTGTAAGGCAATTATTTTCACACTGAAAATTGCCTACGGATTTTTCAGTTTGCCTGATCATGACAAGGAGCACACAACGGGTTTGACCAGTCAACATGGAATGCGTACTACCTCGATGACACCGGATGTGTTAAGAGGTCCGTGTTTGCTCTGCTCCCAGATTGTATAGTTTTATGGACTATTGAGCTTGGCTACTGTTCGTTATCTTCTTATTTCATTTAGAAATATTCAAATACTAGTATGTAGCATATATATGTGATATGCCAGACCTTTATTTCAATTTTACTGGTGTAAATCAGAACATATACCGGTGTATGAAAATGATTGTAACTATATGTCGTTACTACCTGGAAATGCAACAAGAGTGTTCTTCTGTAGTAGAAGTTTTTTTTGTATAAATTATGCTTCACAATATATATAAAAACAAGGTCGACGTAAAGGAGCAAAAAAATTAGTGACAAATTGTATTTCTTACATGAAGGATATGGAGATAAATAACGAACAGTTTTCAATATCAAAGTTCATAAAACAAACAAAATAGGAGCAGAGCAAACACGGACCTCCAAAACATCAGAGGTGGGATCAGGTGCCATGGAGGAGTGAGCATCCCCTGCCGACCAGTCACACCCGCCGTGTACTCCTTGTCATGATCGGGAAATAACGGAAAAATCCGACGTCAATTTAGTGTATAAATAATGGACTAACAGAATGAAAAAAGGCAGACAGCATTTGACTCAATGATAAATTGTATTTGCTAACAAGGTCATAGTATCGACCATAGAACTTATGAAATGATGACTTTAAACGAGACTTGTTGGATTGCCTGATCTCCAAAGATTACGTGGGTAATTTCATTGAGGAACTCCAGCATTAAAGCTGATTTTGTAACGTCAAAATACCTTTAATTAAACCTCATTCAAACGCTAAAAATTAACGTCCAAGTGGCTCTTTTTACAAAGTAATTTTGTAGATTAGCTATCACAAGATATGAAAACTTACGATTTTCATTTTTATTGAAGAAGCAATTGTCTTTGACGTCAAAAAGTCTGCTCTTATATTCGTGCCAGAACCTACTGCGACTCGGCACCTTTGTTTAATTGGTCAATCTCATTCGGAGGACCGCTCTCTAGGTCCCACAGTGGGATTCGAACCAGTGACGCCATTAGGATCAACTTACTCCGCGACTCTAGAGCAAACACTCTAAACACTGCGCTATGCGGGCGACTGCGGTGGCAGTTGAAATTGAGATTTTTCCAATTCTGCAAACTTATCTATACTTGAAAAGAGATACACAGCCCTTCTGGAAAAAAATGAAACTTCGCCATTCGATATTGCATTGATTGAAGTTTGGTGATACTGGTCAATTGGTTCTGGAATGACGAATACGAAAGTGCGAAAAGATGACAAACAGAAACAGATATCAACTTTTCACTGAACAATGGCCAGTACAGATCTCAATTTGCGGTCTTTCGCTGGCGTTTGGTGCTTTGCAGAATGAATGATATTCTTGAGAGGAATTCAAATAGATGAACTGCGTGTAATCTTTAATTAAGGAAAGGAAATTTAAAGCATGTACTTAATACTGTAGAAGTACTTTTTTCCGCGTGGTATTAATTTGAACTGCGAAATTTGTAATCTAATATAATGTAAGGCATATATAGGAAATTTAAAGCATGTACTTAATATATTATTCTACGAATGGACACGTAAGATTCCATATTTTTGCAGTGTATTTAACAATACATAAACGGTATGATGTAACAAAGACTCATGGGCCCGGCCTAGATGGTCATCTGTCATAAACGCACATTAATTCCAGATACGGGGAGGGGTATAAATTTAATAATTTTGTAGAGCATGTAGATGGATAGATGGTCGCTATCATTTTCAAACACTTTTTGGTCGCCGGAGTCAGTTCCATTGTTCACTATGATCATGCCATCGATTTGAATGATTTATGTAAAAGTAAAAGATAGCATTAAGTTCTGATAGTTCTTGATTTTGCCCAAACGTCTTCAGGAACCAGGGAGCCAAGGCCCCGAGTCTCTGGGTTCTTATAAATAATTTCAATGGTGTGTGTGTAAGAACTGTCTTTTTTTCTATGGAATCCGGATAGGGCTAATGGCATATTGTTTACTTTCGTATCAGATGATCGTCGAGGTTTGGATGGATATAGTACAATAACACGATGAGGATGATTGATTGTATGTTGTTTTACATCCCATTCGAGAATTTTTTTTACTCATGTTGAGACGTCACCATATACCAGTGAAAGGCTTCAAATTTTGACCTTTTACTTGGCATTCAGGACAATTGAGCAGTGAGGGATCTTTTTCTCGCCTGACGTGACACGTGACTTCGGTTTTTAAGGTCTCATCCGAAGACCCTTTTACTTTCACTCCAAGTGCCGAGCACATGGCGAAGGAACAGTTGCTACTCATTTCTTTTTATCGACTAGGTCAGTCGCGGCCGAGATTCGAACACACGATCTCCTGATCAGGAAGCGAGCGCCCTACCGACTGAGCTACCATGAACAGTCACGATGAGGATAAATCAATAGTCTGACGACAGGTTAAAAAATGTATATACTAAAACAAGAAAAAAGTTACCATGGACCCCCCCCTGGAAAACGCTGAAAGATTTGAGGCAATATAGGATCACGCAAAAGCGCGATGATACGAGAGCAATGACAGAAGATACAGAGCGGTGAGGCAATACTCACTATCGCTTCATCTTTCTATCGCAACCATCACCATTGCATTACGGTAGCATCGCATCCATTATCATCGCGCTATCGTCTTTGATTTCGCACCATTGTGTCATTGAACTATAGTCAATGCAATAGTGAACTTCGTTAAGCACTAAGCTCGTTTATTAGCCAAACAATTTTTACATTCTTATGCGTCACCCGCGTGGCGCAGTAGTTAGAGCATCTCTTCTAGTCGCAAAGTTAGGAGTTGATCCTTAAGTCGCGGATTTGAATCCTACTGTGGGATGTGGAGGATGGTCCTTCAGATGAGACTGTATAAACCAAGGTCCCGTGCCGTAGTATATACAGATGTAGATGCTGGCAAGAAAAAAAGATTTCTCGCTGCTTAATGGCCCTTAGTGTCGAATTTAGTTCCACCACCAGCTGCATGTGGCGTTCGTGTCTTCCTTGACTGACTTGCTACTCGAGGACATGTTTGATCAAGTACATGTATGAATATTTTTTAAAAGACAAGTTCAAGTGTCCGGGTTTTCAACTTTTTGAAGTCAGCATTTTGTAAACAAGTGGTTATATAGTTCATTGGTCTCCTTTCAAATACATTTAATATTGTTTTTCCAACCAATTATTAGGCCATATTGAATATCACTTTAACTAAGGATATTCTGTTTTCCTAATGAATATAAAGAACTCACAGCGGTTGTGACCGTTTAACAGGGGATGCTTACTTCCCTTTGGCATATGACATCTTGATTCAAGGAGTCTCTATTAACTGCCCTAAAAATGATTCATCTCCAGTTTGTGCATCTGCGCTAAAAAAAAAATCATAGCAATGGAAAAATTAACTAGCAAATGGTGATTCAGAGCCATTCCAAAGCTTCATAAACAAAATTACTTATATCGATGCATTGTGTAATACAAAAAAACACAAAATATTTTTTCCCAAATATTTATTTCATTTCATGGAATTTTCACTTAGTGTTTTGCGAAAGAAACCATCTGAAAAGTTACTATGATGACAAAATAATGAAGCACATGTCAACTATACACGATAATAAAAGCTGCGGAACTAGTCACTAGACATAATGTGTGTTTGGATATAACACAAGAATCTCGCGTATTGCAATAACAAAAGATGGGGCAGTTAAATGCTTAGTCACTGAATCATGTATATAATTCAAGTACAAAAACATCGAAAGCAAATAACCACCTCAATGTTAACAAAATCAACTTGCAAGCTTAATGAAGTGACGATAATGACACACAACATTTTATCATGATGATGATTATACTAGAAACAATATGTACATGTATTTACACTTGTTTTCAAATTTTCAAGTTTTTGTACATCTGTTATGATTATTTACAAATCTGGAAGTGCCAACTTAACAGTTTGATTCTATAAAAATAACCATTGCTTTCTGACTTCATGATACATATACAAGTAATTGCTTTTAATACCCAATTGTTTTCATATATTCATTCATTCTGCAATGGTATTTACAACTTTTTATTTTACAAGATCAGGTAGAAAAACTCAAATTTACAAAAATACTATGAAGAAAAAAATTTAATACAAATTTTACACGTTTATGAAAATATTAACAAATGTTCAAGCTAAATTTATGCAGTCACCTTTTTCATCTCTTAAATGATTTGCAGATATTTTTTCACTCCTTATTACTAAAAAAACAGCACAGTTGTTTAAAATTCAAGACATATTTAGTAATTGAAATCTGCAACCTTCAATAAGGGCAATTCTGACATTACTAAAAATGATATTCTAAGCCTCTCCTACTGTTTTATAATTAGCCCCAATTGATTATCAAAGAGTCACTAAATCCTCCAATTTTTTATTACTGAAGCAAAGCTTGCACTAGCCCTGAATAAATTTTAAATCCATAATTATCAGTTTAAATATGCTTTTTATATTAACAAGTCAGTAGCATTCAAGGATTTTCAAACAATGAACAGTGCAAGATGATAATGGACAGCACTGGGACACCTAAAATGGTGAATAAATTATAAAGAATTGCCAATCCTCAAACAGGAAACAAAATAGATTTACTTTCAAATATGTGCACTTGTATTTCATTAAATCCATCTAATGAATTTTAACCATGTAATATTTATAATATTATTTACAATACTCGAAAGCAAGTTTCTGACTGAAAAGAGAGCCTGTATTTACACTATATTTAATAATTTGCTACTTCCTGAGCTGTTAGGTAGGACTCCATACAATAATGACTAAATGTAAAAGAGACAGAGAAATATGATGATCTGTAGGAACTACAGTAGAATTCTGTATGTGATTTAAATCCCACTGTTTGCTCTGTTTGATAAATATTTATGATTATCACCCCCAAGTTAACTGTACACTGTCCCTGTGAAAACAACATGATGACAAAAAAAAACTTTTTTAAAATTCTCATAGTTGCATGAAAATTAGGTCTCACACTACAAATTATAACTACACAATTATTTGGACCCATATTGATGAGAATATACATTATATACACAAGCAGAAGCAACAGATTATGATCAAAGTACTTATGGTTAGGTGAAATTACAATACAATTATCGTACATGATACTATAAAAATTTGACAAAAAAACTAGGTATTTCTATACAAACATGATACGAAAACAAGTCTTACTACAGCACTAAAATACATGCAAGAAAAAAAAAACAAGTTATTCCACCACAATACCACAGAAAGGCAAAACCAGATTACTGACATACAAGTTCCTAGTCTACTATTTACAACAAATTACAAGTGAAACATTCAGGCACAACGCATACCATATTGATGGAATAAAGTTAATCAAGGCCTCGATTTGCCTTCAACAATGGCAACAGTTTACTTGTCTCCAACTTAACTGCAGACCACAAATACAAGTGCGAAAACTAAACACCGATTCATTTTCATCGATATTCTCCTGCTTATGTAGCATTGAGGAGTAGAAACTACCCTGAAGAATCTTCTTATGAACATAAGTCTATTTATAGTTTCAATGTTTCCCGTATAGGTTTTATTTTATGCTTTCTCTGGACATCCTGATATGCTCTGTGGAGTTGTTATAATAACAATGTTAAATTTCATAACACCACAACTTGTGATGTATTAGCACCAATCAAAGAACTGTCACCAATAGGAGTAACAATTAAACATGACTTCTTTTTTGTACAAATTTACAGGATTTTTTTTTTTTACAGTACACTTTACAATTGCTGTGGTTGGTTTCTGTACATGGTGTGATTTTTTACAATGCACTAGGATATCTGACCAGCATTAGATCCTATCATGTTCAATGATATACTATAAAAGGTACTTACAATGACTAACTCTAAAAGTTGGGGCCACTCTTTGAATTGGCATAACTATTTACAGAAAACCTGTCTACATTTTATGTAGAGAGCACTTAAAAAAAAAAAAAATCTCAAGGGCCATATATCACCCACTGGGCACTTTCAGAAAAATGTGTCATAATGGATTTTTTTTCGTCATAGGAGCTATACATCCTGACTTATTGTTAGTAATAAATGGCTCAATTTAAGAATGCTAATAAAACGTTCACCTTAGGACTCAGCTTTTGTCACTTATTCAGCTGTATTTAATTAATTGCTGTAGTATTGTGAGCTCTTAATAGTTGTTGTCCATACAAGTGTTTCTCAACAAAAAATACTGACAGTTTGTGAAAGGTATAACCAAAATAGAGAGACATATTTACATGTTTATCCTCTACTTAATCCTGCTACAAAATTAAGAGTGGAGATAAAAATAATACTTTTTCATAACTTCAATGCCAGATCAAACAAATGAAGCAATAAAAATTTACAAGAAAAATATATAGTATGTATTTAACTTCAGTACAAAAAATACATTTCAGTCTGCAACTGAAAAAACAAACTAAAGTGCACAAAAAAATTCACAGTTTTATCGTTGAATGATGCAATATGCCTATTAACATGGTACGATATTCCTCTATGATTCAAAACAACCAAGTGCTGTATAAATAAATTGATAAAAAATGATGCAGATATATAACAATATTAAGTTCATATTTGCAGTAACATTAGGTTATACTACAAATCACTGACAATTATCCAAGAAAACATGGTTTGTATGACTTCTTCCTAACAGACAGTGCATACTGCTCCAGAACAATGCCTTATCTATTGCAAATAACAAATACCTTCATTCTGGGCTGCTTTTGAAACAATTTTTTGTTATACTGCTAAAATTATCTTATTCATGTAATTTTTTCCTAAGAGAAAACAATTTAAAACGTAGACATCAAGGTAACAGCATCACCAATCCTATTAACTTTTAAAAAGTTTCGAAAAAATTGTCTGATATCAAAACCTTGCCTTGTACTGTTCCAAAAAAAATTTCTGATAAATTTCTTTTTAAAAAAATTGCTTCTCCGTAAAGATTTTAGCCTATATTGTTAGTGTGTGACTGTGTTACACCGGTATCTATAGCCACAGTAGAGAAAATGTTTACAATTTTAAACTAAAACAGTTGTTACATTTTGATCCTTATACCCTTGCCTTTTTTTGGCAATTTAAGGATAAATAACACAAACAAACTTTTTTCAGAACTCAGCATTATTTCTCATATATTTACATTTAAATTGACAACCTGAATAATATTTACCAAGTAGAGTGGGAGAATTTTAAAAGATTTTGTCATAAAGTTAAAAAATTGTGCAAAAATTTGTATGGAATTATATAGAAGGCAAAATAAAATCTGAAATCTAAGCACCAAGGAAAACCTACGATTTCTTTATATTTCAGGGATTTATTATTTATATCAATACAAATTAAAATCAGTCAAAAAATGTATATCAACCCGCGCATCCATTTTTTGTTTGTGGTAAGTACCCTTAATTATCAGAAATCTTTAATCCCCCTTTCCCTTTTTTTCCCATTTTTGTCCTTGAGGTAGAAACTAGATTTTGTTGGATTACTCATTCTCAGTGTTGTGAAAAGCTTTAGAAAAGTGGATACTTGATAAATGAATATGAAAGCCATTAGGTTTCTTACTCTATAAATGGTCCTTTCTGTTTTTATGACAAAATGATAATTGTATGGCTCAATAATTTTGTCCATCCCTTCCCAAATCTTTGAAATAAAGCTCAAAGAGTGTGCATAATGAACTAATCAAAACTAAAATATTTTTAGTGTTTTGAATGTTTGGTGTTTTTGACACAACAAATCCTATATGTTCAATCTTTAATCAAACCTTAAATATTGCTTAAGTTTGTTGTTTTTTTAATTGAACTTGATTATGTTTATATCAAAACTATGCGTGCCTTGATAGAAAAAAATACCCTTCCTTGCAAGGACATATGTACCAAATCCTCTCTGTATGCATCAGCAATTTTTCACATTGCCTTAGTTCAAAAATTTCCAAGAATAACATTTCATTTTTATCAACCTTTTTACATCATTTAAAAGACTCAGCCTTAATAAATTTCAGGAGACACTCTAACATCAGTCAGGCAGTTGACATTTTATGGTAGAGCTCCATTGGGTGGCATGCCTATTGGGCCCAGGTCTGAGTTGTTTTTCATGAAGAACTTTTCCAGTTTTGCAAGGATATGTTTGCCATATGTATACTTTCTCAGAGTTGCAATGTGGGGTCGGATTTTGTGCATCAGAATGTTGCGTTGCTTTGGCTCTGCCACGTCAATCATTTTCTGTACAACATAGTTTGCAAACTGGTCCTTCATCATGATGTAAAGTGCATTTTGTGGCCTGAAACAGAAACACCTTAAGTAGAATCAAATATTATGAATATTTTCAGTTTCTGAGCTGACACAGCAGGATTCCCATAAGATAAGAATATAATGAACATTCTTCTATCATTTTACAAATATTTTTAAATTAATGCAAGCTCATGTATTTTTTATAGCTGATATTTACATTCCATGACTGCTTTCTTTATGCAACTGAAATTACTTTTGCAACAGAATTTGCAAATGTGAGTGATACAGACATATCAGAATTAGAAATCTATGTTTGATCATTTTTTTCTTCAGTAGACAAATGAATGTTTTCTAAAAGCGTACTAAAAACGATAGTATCTTTTTTCTAGTTTGTGCACAGATCATAACATTTGTCCTTACAATGAATGGATATTTGATAAATATAAAAATGGCATACATCAGCATTCCAGACCTACCCATCAGTTAGAGAACAAACTTCCTCTATCAGCATTGCTTTCTCTGGTCTGGAGGAATAGGACACACATTTCTCCACAACATTACTACAAAACATTTGTAATCTCACATGTTAATGACATATCAATGCATGTTTTCACTTTCAAAAAAATTATAAAAGCATATTGTTAACTTAAAGTGAACAATCCCATAGGCCTATAGGGTGGAAATACTGTGAAAAATATCATTTATCATTTCAAGACATAAATTTGTGCTTTCCTGCATGTTGTTCTTTCCTGCATGTTGTAAATTACCATAAAGGCACAAAGAATTTCAATTTAGGATTAATTTTGCTACATGTATGGAAAATTATCTATGTATATTTGTATATTTTCAAGAACATATGGTGTTATAAAGAACAATCATGAAGCCTTCCTTATTTCTTTGCAATATTTTTTTGAAGGGGGGGGGGGGGTTAAGTTGTACCTTGCAAATTTGTGCTGACTGAGAACCAGGACTTTGCCCCGTAGTTCTGACACAATTTTACTCTTGTCATCGTGGGATCCATGTTCCAACACATGCTGCACAACATAGTTTCCGTACTGATCCTGCACCAGTCTCTCTATAGCTTGATGAAGCTCATCCAGTATTGGAGTTGTCTGCTCTTTAGTGCAATGTTCCAAAATTCTCTGAATGACTCGACAACCATAAGGATGAGTAGATAATGAAAGAACCTGAAATATAACATTAACTGTAAGTAAATACTTGAATATACGATGCATGAGATTACAAAAAAATTCCTTTGGATACATAAAAAGCTTACTAAACATCAAATGAAATCCAATACAGTGGTTATAATTACAGTGAAATATCAGTATCTCGAAGTTGAGGGGACCTGGACATGACTTCGAGATATCCGGGGGTTCGAGATATCCGAAGTTATCTTCCAAAGTCGAATCAACGATGTCCCGTTTTTTCGTATATCTTCATGCGTAACACTATCCTGTATTACAAAACATGCAGTCTTTATGGTAAAGTCTCAGGCATATTCGCAATAAATAGTAAGAAAAACAATGCTGTTGTTTTCTTTATCGTGTATAATTGTAAAACAATTTAATATGCATGCCTTATTGCATATTCAGCTAATTTACATTTTCCAGGCCATGCTTACATGCTCAAACGGGATGTATCATTAGCGTTATAGTTGAAGAACCTTCTCCGTAAGAAAAGAAAAAGACGAATTTTTTAAAGACATAATTTGATGAAATTTAGTGCAAAATGTTTTTTTTTTAAAAAATAATCAGTATTCAAACTGTGTACTTGATATTAATAGCGTACATGTATAACATTACGAAGTACTACTAAGGAACACATACTTCACGAAACTAACAATGCAAATGGCGGTCAAGGTTATCTATTTATACGCAGATAAACATGAATGTAATCAATCGCCGTGCATTATGCACTGCAACTCATCTGTTTAAGTTTATTGTGAAATATATTTTTGTTTTATGAATTTAAGAATTTAATTATACAGAGCATATCATTAAATGCAATATCGGTAATTTAATTTCTGAGTTGCTAGCTGTGAAGTGGTTTGTTTTATCGGTCGTAGACTACACCAAACACCCAAGCTGTCAAACCAATTAACCTGTCACAGATACCCAGACATCAACATGAGCTTGGGATTAATTAAGATTCCCCAAGTTTGAAGGTGTTAATTAATAGCCACTGGCGAGAGTGTGTGAAGTCACGACACCAGGTGTGTTTAGTAGACCGAAAAATTCACAGCACTTCGAGATATGCCAGGTAAAAATTGGGCTTGGAACTTTGAATATACTTCGACATAAGCGGGGTATTCGAGGTTACCGTGTTCCAGATATCAGGTGTTTTTTAAATCATATATAGAGAGAAAACGGCCGGGACCGGCGTTTGACTTCGACATAAGCGGGGTATTCGAGATATCCCATGTTCGAGATACTCATATTTACCTGTATGTTCATAAAAGGTAAGGTTTGACATGCAATCCACATTTGTGACTTTTAAAACTATGTACATCATGTTAAGCTTTATTTTGTCCAAACATAATTCTGTGTTAATTGCTAATGTTTGTAAATAAACATCAGGAATTGAAGCTTGTTATTTATCTACTGACTCTTGTACAAAAATGTGATCCCCTATTGCAACTAACCTGCAGACGTGTAGCTTTCCCTGTGAGAAATTCTTGTATGTTATCTCCATCTTTCATTTTAAAAACCAAAAGAGTTAAAACAACTAAGGAATTCATTACCTACCTGACCTTTGAAAGCATCAATAATGAACTGTAAATGAATGGGATCCACACATTCTATGCATTTCTGCACCACATGGTTGCCGTTCTGATCCTTAACACACTTGATCACATGGCCATCAAGTTCTTTCACAATTTCCACTTGCAGATCTGTTGAAATTGTTTCTAAGGCCTTCTGAATAACACGACAGCCATACATCTGCAGGGCAAGTGGCAAAACATGACCCCTAAGGCGCTGAGCCAAGGTTTGCTTCTGCTCGTTACTGCCAAACTCGAAAAATTTCTGGATGACATAGTTGCCGAACACATCCGTCATCAGACTGTAAGCATGTACCAGGATTTCATTGAAGACCATGTTCTTCTCCTGTGGGGAAGCTCGCTCCAACTTCTGCTGAATAAATCTGTAAAAAGATATTATTTGGAGTAGTTATTATAACTGCATGAATGTTCAAGCAAGTTAATAAAACATCAACATTAAGTGAAGAAACTTTCAGAGAAAAGATTAACAATTAGCTCGAACTACTATAGCACTTGTACTAATTCTTTGGTATATTTTTCACATGCTGAGGACATAGGTTTTACAACTAAAATGCTGAAATCGATAAATATCCTGTTAAGAGCAGTTGTTATGATATGTGTATATTTTATATCAATATGTCAAATGAGAGCCGATATGAATAAAGTGATAAAGCATTAGAAATTGA
The DNA here is from genome assembly GCF_032062105.1 of Saccostrea cuccullata. NCBI lineage: Eukaryota > Metazoa > Mollusca > Bivalvia > Ostreida > Ostreidae > Saccostrea > Saccostrea cuccullata. Next base: position 281,114 of record NW_026928561.1, read on the forward strand.
AGACATTTTCATTTATATAAAAAATGATGGAAGGCAGCAAGGAAGAACTAGTTTATAAGCTATCAGGTGTGCAGAAGTTATAGATCTTCATGGCCCCTATTTTGCAAGACCAATAAAAATGTCCATTTTTTTGCAAAAGATACAACTCAAAGCCTGACTGGTGAGTTCTCTTAAACCTAAAGTCATTGTAATTTAAATTAACACATACAACAGACACACTACAGCACTATACAGCATACCTAGAACCATGCTGGTCCTGGGAGAATTCCACCACATGGTTATTGAGGTCCTTCAGCTGTAAGTTGGGAATTCTGTTGTTCCTAAAATCCTCCAGCATCCGACTTCTTCCAGTGGCTTCTTTTGACATGGAACTGGCAAAAACAAAAAAAAATTTTCATAAAGGTTATTCCAGCCAAAAATATTAGTTGGGTGGTCGAAATGAAGATTACATTTCACAAGCAGTAACCCATATGTTAGATGAAAGTGTATTTCTATCTTGTGTAATTTATCTTCAGCAAACACCCCAACGGAGCCATAGCAAAGCAATCATTTGATTGAGCATTTAAAGATGCACCACTTATCAATTGATGATTGCACCAATACTTGAAAGTCATATTCTTGCATGCAAGTGTTCACTAGCAAATCATTTGAAATAATCCAGCATACAGACTATTGAAACTATATCTAACTTTGAATACTGTAAAACGAGAATATTTAGTGCACTACTAATTTTAGCGCCTTTGGCGCAAGAGCCCTGAGTGCTAGAATTTATTGTGCGCTAAAGGATTTCTAAATATCATTTTTTGTGTGTGTTCAAAGCTTTTACATAAGTACATGTAAACTGGAACGCGCGATTACGTAATGTCAAGGGTCACTGGATTTTATATACACACTAGCACTGCATGCACATGTTCAGAAGACAGAAAGTTCTGCCAAATTATAATTTAATTAAACTATTGTTATCCCAGTAGTTGTTACCTGATTATTGTCATTAGCACCTTCAAAGTTTGACTTCTCGGCATGTCAATCATCTATCGCCTCGAGGTAAACAATGCAATCAAGCATGACAATTGAACTTGCAGACAATACCTGATTAAGATTACCGTTTTATCGAAGTAATTTTTTGTCGATCCACACATCGTTTTAATATGATTTAAATGAGTAAATACTCCATTTCTTTTAATTGAAAATAGAAATAAAGTAAATTTTAACACTGTGCCACGTTCATGTGATAGCAACACGTACCGCGGTAAAGTCAACGAATGTTTACTGACAAAAACTAACCAAAAAGTCAAATACAGGCGTGGATAAAAAAAACAACAAAACATCACATTTATATATTTTACTGACAAGTGCAGGCCCTAAAATTTATTTGCGCCAATGCATTCCCACTTGCGTTTGCACTAAAATACATATGCGCCAAATTTTCTCGTTTTACAGTAATTCCCCACAACTTTTTGCCAGAAGGTGACACTTGATTTTGGCATCAACATTAATGAGGCCCCACTGTACATCTGCAGTATAGTGCATGTGGGGCTTCAACATCCAAATACATGCATTCTTAACCTTCCTGGAAATACTTTAAACTTGTCTGATTTTTGAAATGAATTCTGAAAACAACTTACTTCCTTGCAGCCATATTTCTGCTTGGAAAGAGAGAAGTGCCAGAAAAGAATCCATTAGATCCCATGGGGCTGTTTCTAAATTTAGCCTCTGCTCCAGGTGCAGCACTGTACATTCTATTCCCTCCTGACATTCCAGCTGTAAATACAAGTACATAGAAAAATATCATTGAGAAAGCCTAATCAAAAGTATATAAGCATGATCAAAATGATTGTTTGAAGGTATTTTAGGTTTTCTGGGGGGGATGAACTGAACAAGATGCAACAAATTACTGAACACCTTTCTTAATGATTGTGTGATACATTTGCATTAAAATATTCAGTTTGAAAGAAATCAAAAGAATCTTGATAAAACTTATTTGTCCTACTGACAGATGGTAGAAGGGACAATGGGAATATTTAGGGTCTGGTAATTTGAGAGGGCAGGATGGAGGGGATTAAAATTCATGCAGTAGGACACGAAATATAGACTTATATGTACATGTATATTTTGTTTGTTTACAGATTTTAATAGCAGTAATTTAAAACAAACATTCAAGTGTACTGAACACTGATCTCTCACCTACTGACAGATTGGAGGAGGATCCAGAAAGGGAGGGTGGTGGAGTCATACTCTGTCCTGGTTGTACCAGTCCCATAGGGCCAGCAGGAGAGGCCGACATGTTTCCCATGGAGCCATAAAACTGATTCAAGGGTGGTAAATGCTGTCGTGTTTTGTAATCTAAAGAATCCCGTCTTTGACCTTAACAAACAAAAGCAAATCAACTATATGCTTAATGTGTCCAGAAAATAAATATTTCAAAGAACACATACATGTATAATGCCTATTAATAGTGATAAATCCTCACTTCCTCTTTTAAAAATGGTCAGTTACAATAGGAAATAAATTGACCTTATAAGTTAAATTAACAATACACACACCTCTTAAAAAAATTTACACAGCAGTACAGAACAGATATGATTAGTATAACAGCATTGCACATGCCTTTGATTCGAAACAAACAAAGAGACAAACAGAAGCTCGAGGAGATTTTGAACAGAAAAAATTTTGGTGAGCAAAAGAGATGCCAAGAGCACGTTAACTTGTGTGTCCTACCCATGTTGTTAAGACTGGAGTTGCTGTTACTGGAGAAGTTAACAGGAGGAGTTGTCTGTAACTGCTGTGACTGGGTAGTCAGAAGACGAAGAGGATTGTTTGCCCCACCTGTAGGAAAACAATTTGTTGTTTATCAAGATTTTGTTACTTTATCTAGTTTTAAAGATCCTAAATTCCAAGGATTGGTTAATCAAAGTTAACTTATACAACAAAGATTTCAAAGATGTTTTCAAGTTAGAATGAATAAAAAATTGAAAATTTAAGTTCATTTAGTAATTTTACTTGGCAAAATTGTCATGCATGAACATATATTTCTCATCTTCAGTTGAAACCCATATTAAGGAAGAGAAAAGTGGGAGGGGAAAGTGATAAAGATGAGTGACCTTACCTTGTTGACTTGCTGCCGCAGTGGCTGCACTGACTAGTACTGGGGCAGGGGAGACAAGTCGTACAGGGGTACTCAGTCCTCGAGGGTTCATTATCAGCTGGCCATTCTGGTCGTAATAGGCTGGAGCTAAAATCTGATACTGTGGATCTGTAACAAACAATGTTTAATATTATGACATTTTTAAATAGGTCCTCAGGGCAGCAATGCTCACATGGGTTTTGAATCAATTAAAAAAAAACAACTTTTTTCTCTTCATCGAAATGCTCATTCTTGCCTTCAAGACATTCTGTGAACAATTTTAAATACATACACAGTAGACAAGATTCACTCTTTACGAGTTGTTTAAGCAGCATACCATGACTTGGATATTATGTCGATAATGTTTATAACCAATAAGACAACATATAAAATACAAAATTTAACCTGCTTAGCTCTAGTTTCAATAAGACTCACTCCGATTACTATTATAAATATCTTACTAGAGGGGGTCCCCATCTGCTGATTTATATTGGGCTGCTGTGATGGCATGTTAGCTTCGTTCTGATTGGGTGTCAGCCGCCCGTTCTGCCCCCTCATTAGGTGGGGCTGCTGTGGCTGCTGCTGTTGGGCCTGTGATGTGGGCTGCGGAGTTGTCTGCCCTTGCTGCTGGATTAAGTTTGCTGGATAGATGCCCCAAGGAGCCTGAACACCATAGTACTGAGGATGAATAACTGCTGGTCCTAAAAGAATACCATATTGAATCTATAATATGTAAGGAATATGTAACTTAAGATTTTACCAAGTTTTTTTTTTCCTAATCCAGCAGATGTATAAAAGTTTACCAAATAGTGAAATATTACTTATGATCTCCCGTTAGTAACGCAACCCTTCATTTAATTAACCTACTGTCATTCAATCAGCTTTTGCAATAGAGGTATTTTTACTTTTATTGAAACTGAAGCATAGAAATTTTATGCCAGGCGCATGTTTAAATTGTAAAAGTTGTAATAATGAAGAGATGAAAGTTTGACCATTTCAGCATATTATAAAAATAGCCTGGGGATCTACTAGAATTTAACAGTGCTCTTAATAGGAAAATGAAAGATGGGGATAGGAGACTTTGACAATTAATGAATTAGGCCTAGAAAAAAAATATGTTTGTTTCCGCTTTCCCGACCGACCCTAATTTATAGTGCCGACCCTAAAAATTTTTTTAATGCTTTTGTCCCATGCAGGGTTTCAGATTGGCGTTGGCCATCGGCCATTTGCCGATAAAAATTAAAAATGGCAGGAAAAAAATAAAATTTACCTGCCAAAATGGCCTATAGGTTTAACATTGAACGGACATAATGGCCGATTAACTTCTGTATGTAAAGGCAAGTCGTATAGATAGTTTTCCCCCGTTCAGATCTGAGTACATGTATTTTTTTTACTACTTTATCAATATGCAACTGCAGATTTCATCAGCCAATGACAATTGGGTGTAAGATCTTGACAAAAAATACTTTCATTTCATTTCAAAATTCAAGTGCAAAGAGCCAAAAAGTAGTGATGAATGTTTAAAACATCGAAGGAATCCATGCCATGTTGATATTTTTACCGCCATGATTGAATGTGGGGTCAGACTAATAACAGGAAATGGACAATATTGCAAGGTTTTTTATACAAAGGAAAACATTTTTAGTCTAGGCAATCTGTAAACGTTATCATACTTGTAATCAGAAATACAAATCTCATTTCTGGATATTAAACTACTTTTAAAACTTGAAATCCCAAGAAATAAATACATCTACATGTAATGAAAGGTGGGACTAATATCAGTAAAATACCCATTGAATGGAATTTTAAAAAAAAATAAATCCCCCTTCTGTTTCAATATATTGATTTTGTTTAAAGTAAACAAACTATTATTTTCCATTTTATTAAAAGGAAAATTCATATATACTTTTGATTATTTTAAGTAATTAAATGAATTTTTTTTTGTAAAAGTCTGACACAAATGTGAGTAAGTTTAACTTTTCTATATTTATTTCATTTCTGATAAAAAATTTCAATTATAATTAATTAAGCCCAGCCGATTATTAATGATAATCGATTCTAATTTTTTTAAAATTTCCCTTGACTTTCATGCAATGAGAGTCCAGTGAAAAGATGACTTGTAAATGTTTAAAAAAAATGAAATGAAAACGATTGAGTTACACAGTATATTTTACTTCTTAAGGTAGGATTCTTCTCTGGTTTCTGACAAGATGAAACATTCAAAGTATATTTGCTTATATGTCTTATATATTGAAGTGTAAGGAATTTAAAAGACCATATTTTTCTTTCCTCATCACAATTGTACAACTTTAAATAGAAATGGTAAACTGCGTTTGAAAACTAGCAGGGACTATATTTTTGGCGGAATGATGGCGTATGAAAATATCTTCTTTTCGGCCTCTCAAGATTATAATAGAACAATGAATTTAGTTATAATTTTTACACAATCGAAGACTTGGAGAAATTTCTAAATGCAAGTTAGATTAATAATGAGGGACTAAACTTTTAAAATATATCAAATAAATATGATTTTTCAAACAAACTGGAACTTTATTCGCTTTTAAACGCTTCCTATCAAAGTGCAGATTTGAGCCAAAAATACATAAAAAGTATTTTTTCTCTCTTAGTAAATGATGAAAACTTATAGTTTTTGTATTATTTTGTACATTTATAAGACTACTTTATTATTTGTGAAAATAAGAAAAAGTTAAATATAAGAAGCATATGAAAATAACTAATATATCCTAAAAAATTACGAAAAACAGAGAAAATTCGGATTAGCCAATATACAGTTTAGTTAAATTATCTACGCAAATTTGGTAATATCATGCTATAGATCCAATATAGTAATATGTTTTTATGCAAAAAGAACAATCATTAAACTTTTGAAATAGAAGTAGGTATCACATGATTGGCAACAGTTATTTTTTACTCTTAATGTCAAGGAAAAGGATTATGACCTTGACCTGACCTTGCCTCTGATATAAAACGGTCAAATTTAATTTCACTGATACTATCACTTACTGATATTGTCTTCTTGATTCTGTGACAATTTCATTAATTTTTAAATATTAGAAATGTGAGAAGAATCCTACCTTAAGTTATTTACCTGAATTTATTTAAGTATACTATGAAAGAATTCTCAAAAGAATTGTATACTTTCAACTATCACTCAGCTAGATAGAATGTTTTATAATTTATTGTTAACACTGGTTAAAATGATAAATGTCCAACGGACCCGACACTTCTAATGGGCCTATAATTTTAGGATGTTTAGAACAGAATGGCCTTTAACTTTTCTGGTAAATACTCGTATGCCATATGTCCTATAGTTACTCATTTCAATCTGAAACCCTGCCCATGAAGTGCAAGATTTCACCCAGGGAATTATAGTCTCCAACTTTGCAAGCTTTTCAAGACATAAAGAAGTTTGAGTCACCTTTCTATTGTAAGTTTAAGTCATAGAAATGCTTGAAAACACCATTTCTTTTGTCATTAATGTTACTTCTATACACGTTTTGATTAAAGAAGTAAAAAAAAAAAAATTTCAAAAAAAAAAAAATTTGCCTACCTACCTACCCTATATTTTTTCAGCCTGAAAGCGGAAACAAACATATTTTTTTTCTAGGCCTTATTACAAACTGACTATTTCTTCCATACTTATCATCAAAGTTTCCTTTTTTACAAAAGCTATACTTAATGCAAAAAGTTTGCAATAATTTAATGCAAATTTCCCTAAATAATCACTTCACATTTAAACAATTCTGATAATACGAAAGAGACAGCAAGAAATCTAAAAATAGCAAGGGCCTATGAGCCACAGTGCTCACCAGTCATTTAACACTGCCTTTGAGACAGGTCTAAACTTCAAATAGGAAGTTTTTAAAATCAATCCAACCCTATTTTACCACTTATTTTACATCCCCTTTGTGTTGGGGTCAGCTCTTTACTTTACAGAATGTTTTGTGTCTAAGTTTGGTTACAACTTGCCTAAGAAGGAATACAAAGTATGACAAGAGACTTTTAATTCCAAAATACAAGCAACTTGGTCTTATCCTTGGGCTTGATCCCTGGACCCATAAAGCACTTATATAATTATTTTTGAAGAGGGGGCTAATTTGCTTCTTATAATCATGCAAACAACCCCCCTCCTAGATGTCCATTAGTAAATCAAAAATGTTCAAAGATGTGCTTGTTAGACCCATTTGGACCATTTTAACTGCTGCAGTGAAACGTTTGCAGACGACATATAAAAGCTATTGAATAACTTTGATCAGAAAAACTCACGTGAGCCAGAGCAAAATGTTTCCCTTGCCAAATTTGAAAAAGTTTGTTTGGCAACAAGCCTAATGCTGACCTGCTATAGGAATGCCCACAGCATAAGGATCCTGGCTGATAACATAAGGGGTCGGCGTAATGGCCGCCGCAGTCATCCCTAAATACATAAAATCACTTAAGCCATGCAAATAATGACCACAATATCAGGATAATAATATAAATCCTGATCAAAATCAGGAGGAGAAATAGAGATAAATGTGCATATTACAAAAGTTGATTTCATTTATTTAAAAAAATAAAAAGCATCCAAAACCATAGTAATCTTATCAAATTGTTGAAGCCTGATTTTGTGAAGAAGAAAAAAATAAGCATTGCTTCCATAGTCTTGAATTGATTTTGTCATCAATGTCCTTTAAAGCTTTCTATAACTTCTACTGGTTTGAAAACATACCAATCATGCAATACAAAAAAAAAATCAAAGGATCACTGGTTTTGTCTCTAGTTTAAACACTCGACACAGAAAGCATTCTGTCAAACCTAAGACTGCACGAAGCAGCTAAGAGCAATCATTTGTTTGCTTATTTCGGAAAAAACAATTTAACCACCATATTCACGAATTTAAATATGATTTAAATAAATTAAGTAAATAAAGCCTTGTAAAATATGTGTTTCTGCTTTCTAGACCAGTCCTAATTAATAGCATTGACACAATTTTTTAAAAAAATGCATTTCAGTGAAATTCGAACTGTCAATTTTTCTTTCACATATTAAAATTTCTTCAACTCACAGAACTCTGAAACAGTATATCCTTTGTCATTAGTAGTATGTAGATGTTTTGTTTGAAGAAGTCGAGGTATTATTTTTTTAAGATGCTTACCTACCTACCAAATTTTCATGTATACATGTATGTGAATATACATGAAATAGTCCTTATATAAAACTTCTCTTTCACACTATTTATATGTATGTACAGTAAAACTTGTTTAGTACGAACACAGATATAACGAATTACAGATATAGAAAATTAATTTCATAGGTCCCAGCGACTGCGTTCTAACCAGGTTTTACTGTAATACCGTAAATCTGGAAATTTTTGCTGTAGATAAATTTTTAGCAAATTTGCAAGTTCATTGCATTCGCAAAAATATTTTTCTTAAAAATAAATTACCAATAAGAAAATGTAAACAAAGCAGTGGTCATTCGCAAAATTTTGAAACGTAAAAATTAATCAACAGCATTTTGACCTGAATTCGCAAAATAAAATCGACGTAAAATTTTCCAGATTTACGGTATAAAATCACCAGTGATCCCTTTTAAGGCAACAGTATAAGAAACAAGACTTTCACATTTCAAAAGAAAAAAAAGAGACTATATAAAAGCAATGCTACACAAAATAAAGCTTTAATGAAAGTATTTTAAAATAAACTCTGGACTTTCATTTCCGATTATTTAGCAGAATACATTTCTTCCCAACTATACAGAAAAAAGTTATCAAATCTTTAAATAGCTATACACAACAATTTACCAATCCATTAATGCAAATACAATCAACAGTGTCACAATAGGAATACAAAACATGAACATACCACATAAAAATAAAAATAGTGATAAAATTTGAAAGAGCTGAGAGTGTATAATGGCACCTACCCATCTGCTGTTGTTGTGAAGCTAGGAACTGCTGCTGAGTTAACACGGCAATAGGCTGTTGTCTCTGTAATAACTGGAAATGTAAAGATCTAAATGTGACAATCCGACCAAAAAAATTATCTGGTTTTCCGAGCTACTTCTAAATCTAATTACAGTATTCTTTCAAGGTATAAATGTTACTTTCTTATTCATGTAATTAAAATTAAAGTGTAGTTCAAAATTGTGTTATTTTTGCCCTTTCACACTTGCAAACAATTTTGTCTCATTTCAATTTCGCCCAGTCACAAGAAATTATTCTGTATTCTTTGAATTCACCCCGTTTTAAATTTGCCCAAATGATGTTAGGGCGAAAGGGGCGAAAATTTCCCTGTATATAGTAAACATTACTTGGTCAAAATATATTTAACTTGCAGCTATGATCATAAATAGTTCTGTTAGAAGTAACCCTTAAGGATTATATTGTTCAAAAGTACAGTGAGATCTGAACTTGGAAAGTGATCAAATCTGTCACCAAGCTTTTTGGTCCTTAAAGGATTTTAATCATAAAACCAACCAAGTTCATTCCCACTGAACTAGAAAGAAACTCTCCAAGAGAGGTAACAATTAAATACTTATTTACTTACTTGATTGTAATCCATGTTGAAATTTGGGCTGTCCATTGAGGAAGGCATTCCCATCTGGTTACTGTAGTCAAACTGTACCGGATCAATTCCCACGGGATCAAAGGGAGGGGGGTCTAGCTGGAACCCTGGCTGTGGGAAGTGGGGCTGCTGATTGTGGTCTAGATATTCCCCACCTTCTGGCTTAACACTCAGTTTTGTCATGTCCATTCCAGGTATGGCATTCTCAGCATTGGGTGAGTTTTGGTGACTGTTTCTTCTGTTACTACAATAAATACATGTAGTTTCATGGGGGTTTAATTTCCAACAAAAATTCTAATCAAATAGCAACATATCATTCAAATTATGACCATCACTGGGGTCGGGTTAAAATAGGTTAAGGTTTCCTACTGATGCCTTTTTTTTTTAATCTTTGCATTTCTTTCTTAAAATTTCCACGTGCAAGACATGGCACTTATATAGTACTACCACGCAAAATGATATGTACCTGTAGTCTTCATCAATGCCATTCTGAAGCAAGCCATTAGCTGGTAAATTGTCTTGTTTTTCGTCTACTCTCTCCCCATCATGGCCCTCAAATGGGGAAGGGGTCTTACTCTTCTTATCTCCTTGTGGATCCATTCCTGGCTCTTGTGGTGGTCCATGCATCTGCAAAATATACACGCATATATACCATTATCAATATATTTCGCTGCTTTTTATTTATTTTCAATTTACAATTTGATGTACAATGTACATATTGTGCACCTCCTAGTGCACATTAGATTATGCTTATGTGAAAAAGCTTCTGTATCATAATTCCGTCATTGAAATGCATGATACTGTAGATTCTTTTTTCTTGAGCACTCCCTAACCAGTGTACATATAAACTGATGCTTTGGTATCAATCATCCAAATTACAGTATTACTGAAACTTGTGGAAGACATTTTTTTTTTAACTTGGAGGTCTTGCTTAGTTACACAATGATTTTACAAGCACAAATACATATGTACTAATTTAACTTTCATAATGTACTCACCTTGAACTTCCTCATCTGAAAAAAAGTCAAATATTTCATTTCAGTGTTTGATGAAAAGGCAGATACAATCAAATAAAAGAAATTATCCTAACATGATTAATATTCCAAATGTATGTGTATAAATTCACGTTTCCTTAAATTTCCTCATTTAATGCAATATTATAAATTATATGAAAAAGACACAGTTTATGATTGCAAGATGACTATGCTTGATTGTTTTCTTAAAGTATATTGCGAGTGACCTAATAGCCAATAGGGAAAATGTGTTAATGGCACAACTTTTCCTTGAAAAAGTGAAAACCCAATACTCACATTCTGCATAAATGGGCCGGGTGGCGGTCCTCCCTTTCCGCGGAGTCGGGCATCCAGCTCTTTACTGGTGGGGGATCCACCCAAGACATACTCCACCATGTCTACTCCTAATGCTCCTGGCTCTGTATACAACACAGTTACTTCTAGTCAATCTTCATCCATAATAAATACATTTTATATACAAGTGATTTTTAAATGTGAATATCTTTCAAACAGTATTCTCCAGGAATACTGAATACCAGGTTATTTTCACCCTGCATTATTTTCGCCCTTTTATCTGTTTATACATGCAAACATTTTTGCCCAGTTTAAATTCGCCCAGTTATAATTTTGTTTAAGAAATAATACCATATTTTTTTAAATTCACCCCATTTTAAATTCATCCAAGTAAGGGTAGGGCGAATGGGGCGAAAATAAAATGGGGGAGAGGGGGGGTTTCCCTGTGTACAGTATATCCTTGTATCTTTTAATATGTACAATTAGAACATTTTAAATCATTGCACTACAAAAATAATATCAACAATTTCAACCTATGGTTTTGATACTTGATCAATTGACCTAGAAAATCTCCTCAGTGTCCAATCATTCTCCAATACATAATACAACCAAAGCAATACAATGGTTACATCAATTATCTTATCCTTTGATCTAGACATCTGAACAAGAAACCTCAAAAACTTTCAATATCGAAATAAATACATGTAAAATGTTTTTCAAGCCAATAAGAAACATCTGTTTATCAGCCATTACCTGTTGGATTCCCCCAAGTATCTTCCCTGGTGGTCCACGGATTTCCTGGAAACATTCCTTTCCCTTGATCCCCTCCCTGCTTCGGCCCATCTCCAATCTCCCAGAGCTTTTTGGCAGTGTTAGGCATCTAACAGGAAAAAAATCAAAGATGTACGTAAAACTGTACAGCATAAAGATCCCTATCGTATTCCTCAAGTGGTCCACATCATTTTTTATGGTGGTTGCAACATAGTAGAAATATGCATGAACTTAAGGATTTGGGTGTGCTTTTTTTCATGTCTGAATCAGAGGACAAAATATTGTTGATAGAATTTTTCTCTCACTTATACCTGTCAGAAAAATGTGAACACAAGAATCTGAGTATCCATGAATTAACCAAATTAACATACTTCTCTACCAATAGACATCCCATGGAAATCTCTCTCTATATCCTGCACGGTTGCAATGTTTCGAGACTGAAATGAGGAAGAAATGATAAACTTTAATTCTTTAACTATGAACAAAATAGTTATATAAGAAAAGTCATTAAGAAGAAGGACACTGGGGAATATGAAGTCCATCTGCAAGCACATTTTTGAATGAATGAAAAAGGCAGCCTTAAAAATTTGAATCACTTTGCCGTTATTATCAAATGAGTAATTAAATATGAAACTCACATTTCATTTGGGAAAATATACAAGATATTCACACATGCAGTGATCATGGTGATGACTTCATGAACATATATATTCAAGAAAATTTTGTCTTTTATAATTATACACTGACGTGCTCTATGATGCTGTCGTCCCCGATAGCCCATCTCTTATTGCTGTAACTGTTCAGTTCCAAGTCAGTCTGCGGGCGCTGGAAAAAATACCCGACCGTGGCATCGTCTTGTGACCGACTTCCAGGAACACTGTTATTGTTTTGTCGACCTGCAATATCATGGGGTCCATTTGCCATCATTCGCGGTCCGTTCTGCCAAGACACGTCGTTCATTCTGAGTTCTTGGAACCACAGCTCATACTATACGTTTTCCTCCTACAAAAATATTACTAGTTTGCGTCATGACATCCTTTTGTTATCATTGTACACAGCATTTCACACTATCAGTGTCTTGCAACAGTCATAACAATGGCGGGAGACGACAGACAGGAAGCTAATCTACATATTAAACAATGAGCTAAATGAATAAATTTCTGCAAGAACTAAATTTTTGCATTTATAAATAAATTATTCATCTATGCTTTGCGTATGTAATTTTACCCAGACAATCTAGAAACAAACCGTGATGACATCAGATTTCGATGTCCCCTTTAACGTAAACATCACAACATGGCGATTGACAATGTTTTGGTTGAACAAGGAATTTTGGGTAATATGTATGCATTTGTAGTGACGTCATATGGTGGGAAAAGCGAACCATTTCAGCAAAGAAAAAAATTGATATTTAACGTTATGCCCCCGGATCGAAAGATCCCGGGGGTATATTGTTTTTTGTCCTGTCTGTCTGAATGTCTGTTTGTCTTTCTGTCAAAGCCAAATCAATGGTAAGAGAAACTTTACTAAAAATGAACTTTTCAGAAAATTTTGCGGAGCGGAAAAAAGGGTACATATGTGTATTATGCAATTTCATCTGGACTCAAGAAAATTGAACATAAAACTTTTTATGCAGAAAAATAGGATATTATCACATACCTCTGGAGTTAATTCAGTATACAAATACATTAAGCTCTCTATATATATGCACGCAAACAATTTTAGTTCAAACGAGTTTAAGTAGTTATTGACAAATAAGTTGAGGAGACAAGGATTAACAGTCAATATTTAAGAAATTATTTTGTCGATACAAAGACCTTGAACTATGAACTATTAATTAAATTTAATCTATCGTAAAACTGAACGTTGACTGGTGTTTTGCATACAAGCTATTATAGGCCACTAGTATTTTTCCCCACCGAAATGCATACTTTTTACGTTTGTCCGATAAGAAAAAGGAGCCGGCATACAATGGGTGCATATGACCACATGTGCTTGAGGACAGGAACCCCCCCCCCCCCCATATATAGACCCCCGGGCCTTTTCGATTTTTTTTCTTAACCTATCCGTAAGTAACACATTTGTGATGTAATCCATACCATCAAACCGAAATTACGAAAAACAAACAGTTTATAAAAATTCGTAACCCACTCTATATATAAAAATAACACTTGTCCTGTCCTCAAGCACCTGTGCATATGACCGGTCGAAATGGGATGCTTATCTTCCCTACATGCATGACTGTCATCAGATCCCACCTCTGATGCTTTGATTGGTTGCGTTTGCTCTACTACAAATTTGTATTATTTCATGTTATCTGAGCTAAACTGTATCTCTTACCTCAAAAGTCACAGAACCCGGGGTGGGTGTGGGGCATCTTGAAATCAAACAGAAAAAGAATTTAATGCAACCCCCGCCCTTTTAGCGTTCTACTATTTTGCTCAAAGGCGGATCCAGGGCCGGGGCGTGCCCCCCCCCCCCTTTGAATTTTTTGTATGTAAAATTTATATGTCCATTATCCTAAAATCAAGGAAAAAAATCTCTTATTTGTAAGAACATGTCAGCTTCTGAGGGCTTCGCCCTTGGACCCCCCAAAAGGACCTTGCCTAAGAGCCATTGGGGGCTTCAGTACAGCCACCTTCAGCCACGTAGCATCGTTTTTGAAAGCGGGGGGGGGGGGGGGTGGCAGCCTGAGAAAAATTTTTTTTGACTTACCTGAAAAAGTTGACAAGCAAAAAAAAAATACAAAAAATACAAACAAACAAACAAAAAAAAAAAAAAAAAAATATTTGACCAAACTCGAAAATCCTATCAGAAGTTGACAAATAGAAAAAATTTCGAAAATTTCGTTTTTTTTTATTAATTCAGTTTTAACCACCTCCTCCTCTTTAGCGTTCTGCGATTCTGCTTTCATCCTTATTTTTAAATCAGAAGTTGACAAATAGAAGAAATTTCGAAAATTTCTTCTTTTTTTTTATTAATTCAGTTTGAACAGTTGAAGTGTACGTAATAAGCCGCAAAAGCTAGGGGACATAAAACATGCATGCACATGCACATGCACATATATCTCGTTGGACAAAAATACACCATGCCCGTATACATAGTATTATTTTTGAAAAGTGGACAACGGGGGGGGGGGGGGGATTCAACATAGATTATTTCTAACCCAAAAAATTTCAAAAAATTCGAAAATCCTTTCCTATTTTCGATGAGGGGTGGGTGAAGTAACTAAAATATTTACTTTTTCCTTAATAATCCATACGAAAGAGGGATAATGTGGCTCTATATTTGAACAAACCTGCATTAATTCCTACCTTACACCGAATTTGGTTAAAACTAACCCGGTGGTTATTGAGAGTGGTTATTGCCGGGTGAGCTAAAACAATTTCTGCTAGATTTTCAAAGTCATTCCTCCACTATTTCATTCTTTAATTTTTCAAAAATTCTTTTGGAACTTAGCAGAGGGAATTTGTCTAAATACCTTCTTTTTTTTTATCGAGAACCCCCCCCCCCTTTTTTTTTAAATAAATTTACTGCAGACCTGCATTTGCTGCGGAATACCTGTCAAGTGTTTTGGTTGGACACCAGTCAGAAAAGGTATTTTTCCTTATATGTAATTTCTAACGTATGTACACATCTGCTATATCGTGTAGGATTTTATAAAAATATTTGTTAATTTAATTTACATACATTTCTTGAAGCCTTTTCTCCTGTTTTAACCACCGTAAAATGCATTTGTTAATTTGAATTTCCTCTGTTTACATATTTTCATTTGAAATAAATGAAGACTCTTTCATGAGTCAGATTGATTTTTTTTTCTTCAGTTTTGTCAACGCCAGAGACAAACAGTGAATAATTGGCTTAACTTTCACGAGTGCTAATATGTTTTACTTTTTAGCAATTCTAAAATGTTTCATAACATTAGTCTCTGTTCCATTCTATAAAGAAAGTTAGATCATATCACAACAAATGTAGAGTTTGGCAGCAATATATATGCACAAAAAAAATCTGTTATCACACATTCTCTTTTTCTAGATCAGAATGATATATATGTATAAACATTTGCTAAATATTTACTTATTTAGGAAGAAGATGCTGGTGCCAATCTTCACCCTGAAAATTAACCATCGTGTGAATCCACACATGGTAACAGTGGGTAGATATGATGGGAAACATACAGCTCTGACATGTGCCACAGCAGCAGGAAAGGTAAGTTTGATTTTACAAATTATTATTATTAGTAGAATAAGCTCCAATTAGTACTGGAGCACAGTAAATACTGTACTTTCGTATTTTCAGTAAGAGCAAAATGTGGCTCAGGTGAGCTGATTGCCCTCTAAGTAAACAGAGATATGGCTTTTGTTTTATTCATTTGTTAACTCTCTAAATGCATATTTGTCAATTTTTCAGGTGTTGATTCATAATCCCCATGTGAAATCTCAGAGAGGGGGTCGGGTGGATTCAACTTCCGACAGCGATGTCAATCTTCTCAGTATTAACCAGCAGGTTTCGTCAATCTGCGCTGGGAGACTCAATCCTAATGCTGCTAACGACATACTGGCCGTGGGGACACAAACAAACCTCCTGGCCTACGATATCGATAACAACAGTGATCTTTTCTACAAAGATGTAAGTCTTTCTTTTTACAAACTGCAGTGATCATATACTAAGTAAATGTATAGAACTGTTTATTTATATGTCATGATAATATACAAATTAATGTAGCAAGAACATAATGTTAATAGAGTATCTTAGTAATAACTTTTATTCAACTGATTTCGCTACTAATAAAAATTTATTTAAAAAAGCATAAATATCAACATTAACCAAAAAGGTCAAATGGAGCACATTCTATTTAGTACCATACTTGTATTTTGGGAATATGACATTGGTAGAATTTTTTTACTGTCATTAAAACTACTTAAATTTCACCACTGTTCATCAGCTGTTTTTTCTTTATCTTTGTAAGCATCATCAATATTGTGTTTGATTTATTACATGTATAGACACCAGATGGAGCTAATTCCCTGATTATTGGAGAACTTGGTGAGATACAGGGGCCTATGGTTATCTTAGGAGGAAACTGCTCCCTGCAAGGATATGATCTGGAGGGAAATGAAAATTTCTGGACGGTAATAAAAATTTTTTAAGAAGACAATTCATGAAAATATTCACATTCATGCTTGCTTATTCAACCTGAAATCCTGAATCCTCGATTGTTTTTTATGTAATTTCCTAGTTGAGCTTTTTTGTGCAGAATATTGTCTTGCATCTAAAAAATCATGCCCTTAGACTTTGATAAAGATCACAATGAGCAGTTTCTTTTCAAATTCTTTGATAGCAAAAACAAAATGAATCAGGTGAGAATTGTTGCCAATGAACATCTTCATTTTTTAGGTGACTGGAGATAATGTATGTTCTTTGACCTTATTGGACTTCACTGGAAATGGACAGAATGAGGTGAATACATTCAAATCAATGCCTTTTACAACTCAATGTTCTTTAAAAAGTATTTGTTGCAGTATTGAATTAGAATTTCAACAAAACTGATTTTTTTATTGCCTTCAGCTGATAGTTGGGTCAGAGGATTTTGACATTCGAGTTTTTAGGGAGGATGAAATACTGGCAGAAATGACAGAAACTGAGGTAATACATGTATATGTTAATCATTTATACTCAAGATGCACAATAGCCATACTGCATATTAAGTATTTTCTCATCCCCCAGAGCTGTGGATTTCAAACACCTTGATTTTTTTATGCTGAAGATAAATTGTGATTCATGAAGTTTATTTCTTGCAATGCCCAATGACAAAATTAGACAAAATGTTTCTCCTGATTATGTTCTTGGGTGTTAATGATTTTTCATATATTCCTTCAAGCTTAATTAGATTTGTAATTTTTATTTCAGGCCATTACCTGCCTTTGTCCTATGAATCACACTCGTTTTGGATATGCTCTGGCTAACGGAACAGTTGGTGTCTATGATCGTACATCAAGATACTGGAGAATAAAGGTTTGTTAATTAAAGTAACTGTTGGGAATCATATAATGAAATTCATAGAGTATGAAGGAAATATGTTTTGTGTTTATTTGTCATGTAAATTCCATTTAAAGAGGGAGAGGGGGTCAATGTTACATTAGAGTGGGGTCATTGCTACTTTAGTCCTCAGCTATCCATCAAGTTTTGGTTCCAGGCCCCAATTCTTTTAATAGCTTGTGAGGGGTTGAGATCTTTATATCTGCATAATTGGTTGTGGTGATAATATACTGTAGCTGAGCAGTTCATTCAAAAGAACAAGATACATGTATGTAGGACCTAGTTAAGTGGCTAATTTAGAAACTATTATCCTGAACATAGCCCCTAACTTTGAGTGCTCTGGCAGGATCAAAAGCCATGAACACTCTTGCTAGATCTATGTTTTATGTGGAGAAATATGTTTTTTGAACAGTTTTTCAGTATTTGTGCATTTTTAAGTAATATGAACTGTGTAGTTAATGAACTTTTTTAATTTGCAGTCCAAAAATCAAGCATACACCATACACAGTTTTGACCTTGACTCCGATGGTGTACCAGAATTAATCACGGGTTGGAGCAATGGAAAGGTGAGTTTGATTTACACTTAATGTACTGTGTATGTGGTATATCAAAGATTTCATACGAATTCAAGTTAAAAATAATAATAAATATTTTGTCTATCATCTGTATATATTTGATAACTTTCCACCTTTTCAAATTTTTCTTCAGAAAAAGAGATTTTTTTTTTAAATCAAGCTACCGGTATATTAAGTGTGATCAGGTCATGTAACTTTTATAAATTATGCATTTAAGGATAAATAACACAAACAAACTTTTTTTCATTATTTCTCATAGATTTAGATTTAAAGACAAGATAATGTTTATGAAGTTTGGGAGAATTTTATAAGATTTTGTCATAAATAAAAAATTGCAAAATTTTGTGAATTATATGATCAGGAAAACCTCATGTATACAGGATTTATTATTTATATCAATTCAAAATGCAAAAAATATATATCAACCCGCGCATCCATTTTTTGTTTGTGGTAAGTACCCTTAATGCAGCATTTGGATATTAGGCATCCATTTTGTGTGAGGATGAGGTATTTTACAATAATGATAGTGGATAAGGTCATCTTTGATTATCAATGTTTCCTTTTACAGATTGATGCCAGAAGTGATAGAACAGGGGAAGTCATCTTTAAAGATAATTTTACCAGTGCAGTTGCAGGCATTGTTCAGGTAACATTGCTCTTTTATATTCATCTTTATTATTATGAACATTTGTTAAAACGAAAGAGGTTTGATTTCTACTTTCATTCCATACAGCAAAAAATATGAAGGGAAGAGTGGAATTTAGAGTTTAAATTTCAGTTTGCACTGAAATCACCAGAAGAGTAGAGTTGTTGCTTATACGATTGTGTGTGTATGTTTTTTTGTTTGTTTGCTTTTATGAAATTCATTATTTTTCTTGACATTTTCAATGTAGGCTGATTACAGACTGGATGGATCCCAGCAACTGTTGTGTGTGTCCACAGATGGAGAAGGTTTCTCAACTGAACTATTGTTTTTATTAAGTAGCCAATGTCAATTTTTTTGTTCATTTGAAATATTTCTACAGCTTAATTGACTTTCTTCTAAAAAATTGTGAATTTTGTACATTTCTATCTGTTATTCTTAATCATGCATGTAGTCTGTGGTTATTTATCAAAATCAATAGCATGTTCTAAGTGAATATCTTTAAATACAGACTTCAGAGTATTTTTGTAGTCAAAGGATACAATCCAGCACCAAGAGAAATGAGAGGCAATTTAATGGACTCAAACCTGGAACAAGACACAGTCAGAGAGCTAGGAATGAGAAAACAGGTACTGTGCAATTTCAATGTCAAGGGCATTAACACAATTCCATAATGAAGTATGCAAATAAATTCTAGAAATAATCCTAATATTGAATTTATTTAAGAATTTGTTGATGGAGCTGAAAAATTACGACCAGAATGAAAAAGCAGGGGTAGTTGCAGCAGCAGCCATGCAGGGAGCTATGCAGTCTGGTGCCAAGTTCTCAGCGGAACGGCCATTCCCCGTGGGGGAGGAGTATGACAAGGAGAAAATGGGGGTCATACCAGTATGTACTTATACACATGTAGCTGTAATTAATTCATCTGAAGTTTGCTTTTTGGATATGAAAGTGTGTGTTAAATAAGATTGGATATGAGAGGGGAGATTTTTTTTTTAAGAGAAACTTGTCAAACATAGAAGCTACAGTTTTGGTTTTGATTATACAATGTTGTATGATTCTACACATTGATTTCTAGTTTTGATGTAAGTTAAAGTAGATTAGATTGCTTGTTAAATTGTTTAGAAATGAAATTCCCCTCAAAGATTTTAGAGGATTAAATGAAATATGGTTTGAATGTAGACTTAATCAATATTCTAAAGTCAGGTCTTGTTGCAAACTCTGAAAAATTCTTCTAGGATGATTCTGGGATGATTTACCCATTTTAATTTTCTTTTGAAAGGCTGCTACCCAGTTACAAACAACTTTAACTGTGAACCCTGGAGATGACACCAAACCAGTAAGTTTGGCTTTACAGCCAGTGGAATTTATATACAATACTTGGACTGTTTCAAAGTAATGTAGTCATCTTAGTTTTTGCGACAAAGATCACATTAAAGTTGAATTTTAATGAAGTTCAGAAATCTTTTGTATCCAATTGCTGTACAGAAAGTCATTTTTTGTAATACATTTGTACATGTAAATCTTACAGTATGGTTTATTTACTGTAAACCAACTTTTATTCGCAACGACTTTATTTCGCGATTTACCAGGGATAAACTAGTTTGCAGAAATTAATTTTCGCGATCAAGCCTTTTTGGATCTGTTGTTAATAGACACATACACTTTAAGTACCGGTTCTCGGCGAAAAATATTCGTGTCATCGAGTCTCTCGCGAACCTTGCGAAAATTTCTCACACGTGAATAAACGTTGGTTTACAGTAATTTACCGGTAATTCTATTTTTATTTCAGCCACTTTAAGTACCGGTTCGCGGCGAGAAATATTCGTGACAACGAGTCTGTCGCGAACCTCGCGAAAATTTCTCGCACGTGAATAAACGTGTATGGTTTACAGTAATTTACCGGTAATTCTGTTTTTATTTCAGCCACATGTGGAGCTTTTTATTGGAACAACAAACGGTATGTTAGAATTCTTTCTAAACATGTATAGCAAATTGACCAATAACATGTTTTCTTTGATTTTAGTATATGAATTAATAGTTCCAGCTATTACAGGAAAAAAAGTTGTCAGATGAAAAAATACAAAGAATTTAGAAATGACATCCATTGCTACAGTACACTTGTTTGTGTAGTGAAGTAACATCTTTAGTGTTGAAAAGTATTTACAAGTAACTGTTAATCTTTTTGAAATCATAGGAAATTGAGCCAGTAAAAAACTACATGTAGTGCAAATGGTTTCAATTTAATTGTTTGCCTTCTTTACTTTAATTACAGACACCTTGGTTCGAGCTGCTTTGATATTTGCAGAGGGAATCTTTGAAGGAGAAAGCCATGTTGTGTAAGATCAACTTTCAGTCCTTTGAATTTAAGTGGTTTTTATTAAAACGGTTGATAATCATGGATTATTCTTATAGAAATTTAGTATTTAAAATGAAAATTCTATTGGCCACAGTGCATACAAGTGTGGCAACAACTTACAAAGTACTTGATTCAGTATTGTAATATAGTTACAAAATATTTTTCTATTTTTACAGACATCCTCATCCAAATGCTTTGTCTAACTGTGTCCGTGTTCCAATCATTCCACCTAAAGATGTTCCAGTGGATTTACATATAAAAGCTTTCATCGGTTACAAATCAAGGTACCAGCTAGAAGAATTAACCAATTCATTAAAAAGCATATATGTCTTTAAAAATCACCTTTGCCACTCTAGGACTTCTTAACTTTTTGTATGATCATTTTCAGCATCCAATTCCATGTGTTTGAATTGACCAGACAACTACCAAGGTTTTCAATGTATGCTCCATGCCGAAAAGATTGCCCAGAGCCCAAGAGCAGTTGTACATTCCAAGTCAATGAAAGAATGCAAAGAGTAAGGGAAATTTGAAAGTCAAAGTTATTATATGCACTTTACCCAACTGCCATAGGATGATAAACTTAGATAAATGTATGTTGATATTTTATTGTAGGTGCTATTGTGGGTTAACCAGAGTTTCCTCTTACAAGATGACATTGATGCTGAGGGTGTTCTTAATGTTGCTTTCATGTCTCTTAGAGGATCTGGACCACTGTTTCTTAAAATGGAAGCACAGGGTTTGGTAAGATCTTTAACACTTATAGTATATCAATTTTCATTGGAGACCCATTAGAAACACAGTTTAAGTTTGGTATAAACTTGAACACATATATCTCAAATACATACCATTAATATATTGAAGAGAATAAGAAGTCCCAACCCCTTATTCTTTAAGTATTTATCCTAGGATATCTCAAGTCCTCTGATATCTCGAAGTTTTCATAGACTTCTAGATAACAAGGTTTGACTGTATATTCCTTTGAAAGCTGTTATTTTATACAGATTTGAATGTTCATTAAAAGCTACTTATAATTTACTTTGCAGATGACAATTAAGACAGAGGATATGGATTTAGCAGGAGACATCATTCAATCTCTGTGTCAGTTTTTGAACATTGATGACATGCAGGTCACAGCAGACTTTCCAGAGGAAATGGAAAAACTAAGGCAGATCCTGGTTAAAGTACGACTTTAAAAGCCAAAATAGTGAAATTCCACTCAGGGCTCTAAATGGTCAAACTATATGTTATATCTTTAATAGTTTACACATAACAGTTCACAGCCTTTATAAAATAGTTTCATTGAAATATTATTATTTACTGTTGAGGCACCTAGCTGCATACATTTTCATGAGTGTGCTGAGTAAAACCTTACTTGTCTAAATGGATACTAAAATGATGTCAGTTTAAACAGACAGTCTTGATCACATGGAACACAAAACAATGTACATGTGGTACTATTTTTAAGCATTCCTGCAAAATGTTTTTTTTTTGTATTTTTGCTAGTTCTTTACCCACATATATCAGATCTCTTCTTTATTTTTTTCAAAAGGTTGATGAATTCCATGCAGTAAGACAGAAATTGACAGCTGAAATGGCTGACCATTCCAATCTGATAAGAAGTATGGTTGTCAGAGCAGAAGATGCCAGACTTATGGGCGATATGTAAGTGTATTCTATGTCAGCTTCCACACTAGGTATTTCAAAGTATGCTTTGTCAAGGCTATGCTAAGCATATACCGGTACAAAAAACATGAATCTATAGAGTGGAAAGTACATGTATTTATACATGTATTTATAAGAGTATTTATCCCTTGTATTCCATCTAAATAGTGTAGATTTAAATGGTTATAGGGCCATTAGTACCTTGCATCATTCATGGATTTTTAAAACTTTTTAAACATCTTTGTTTTTGTTATTTTAACAGGAAGAATATGAGAAAAGGCTACATGGAGTTATACAACATGAATAGAGACTTAATCAATGGTTATAAAATTCGCTGTGGAAATCATCAGGAATTATTAGCTTGTCTGAAACAGCTGAATCAAATGATACAGAAAGCAGGCAGGCTTAGAGGTATTGCTAACTGACTCAAGATGAATACTTGAATGACGTTTTTTCGTAGTTTATTTTTCATTCATTTATTATTTCTTTTGGGGGGGGGCATACTTTGTCTATATAGGTATGAAATAAATTGTCGAATTATATGTAAAGAATTAAAATATTTACTAGAGATAAGTTGCACGTGATATACATCTTGTGAAAACAAGCTAATTCAGAGAATTCGTGTCCCCCGCAAGGGGAAAAATCAAGAAAAGACAAAACTGAATTTGTAGAATTATTAAATGTATACATGTATACTGAGGCAAATAAAATACATGTATGTCAATATGCATATACAGATTTGATTGCTTATTCTTTATTATGTGTATAGAAGATTCTTTTTATATGGAATATTTATTACACTGTAATGATGATTTTATAACCTCATAAATTTTTCAATTCACATGCTGAATACTATCATTTATTAAAAAAAAAAAAAAAAAAAAAAAATAAAAGTACATGTATTTAAAAAAAAAAAGAAAAGAAAAAAGAAAGGATCGACCGGGGCCACAATGAGGAATCAAAGCATGTGAAGTGAGAGATATAACCACTAAATCCATGGAATCGCTTTACTCCGCGTGAAGTATATGCAGAACTGAAGTCACATACATGTATATATTCATGTTTGGTATTCTCAAAATTTTACACAATCCATGGTGTTTGATTTATTTAGCCTTTATTAAACAGTTCTAATAGATGTAACAAGAACATAAAGTCCGCCGATAACCTGTTTCATACGCAATAACTCGCCTCATGCCCCTGCGCTAAAAATAGCGACATATAAATACTAATAAAACAAACGGGGCGGGGCACTTTGAGAGGGGCGAGAGAGGAATCAGGGAGTTTTGGTATAAAATATACATTGCATAAGCTCAAAATCTTCCTGAAATATCGCCCGGAAATGATAGTGTTACACACAGACAGAATGTATAAATTTTCGACCTTGAACTTTGACCTTTTGACCTCAAAATCAATAGGGGTCTTCACTAGGCCACAGGGAGTTGTTATGTAAAATTTCATTGCAATAGCTCAAATGGTTCCAGAGATATCGTGTGGAAACGAAAGGGTTTTCACAGACAGAATTTGCTTATTTATGACCTTGACCTTTACTTTTTGACCTCAAAATCAATAGGGGTCTTCTTTAGTCCATAGGGAGTTGCTATGCTAAATTTCATTGCAAAAGCTCAAAGGGTTCTCGAGATATCCTGTGGAAACCAAAGCGTTACAGATTTTTCATTTATTAAAGACGGACGGACGTCTACATAGGTATCAAATAAACCCAAATTAATATCCCCCACTTTTCAAGCGGGGGACAAAAAAAATGGGTGTTACTCTGACAAAGGGAAATAATTCTTGCAAATACAAAATTATTTTTTTAAATCTTGTTAAATGTCCAATCCGTACATTAGATGAAAATCATCTTTTTCTCTTTCAGTGGGAAAATATAAAACACAGGTGGTATCAGCATGCAGAGCAGCAATCAAGAGTAATAATGTCAGTGCTTTGTTCAAAATTATCAAGACAGGGGCATCATAGAAGTGACATGATGTTGTTCAATGGTTTGAAGCACCTTAAAACTGAATAATGGAATGGAACACCTTAAATCTCAATAAAGGACTAGAGCACCCTTAAACCTTAAAATCAACAGGAACACCTTAAAATTGATTAATGGACAGGAGCACCTTAAAACTGAATAAAGGAGATGAGCAATGCCATTCATTGTGATCCTAACACTCTATTTGTAAACCAGTCTACTTTGAACTTAAAAGTGAACTCCCCATTTCTCTCTCACTATCTGCCATGTGTATTATATTCATATGTCTATTACATTTGGTGAAGGTCTCTTACAGGATATGAAAGAAAAGTGATGAAAATATTTTCTCAAAGATTATCCTTTGTGCATGTATTTCTATTTTTAATACTACAACAGAGTTGTGGTGAAATTAAACTACATGTATATATGTTAGCACATTCTAAACAGTGAGGAATTTGTGTATGAACTAAAGAAAGAATACATACCATGAAAGTATTCAGTAACTAATGATACAAAGTTTACCAATGATATGGTGTATTTATTTAATGACTTTTCATCCATCCATTAATGATGAATTTGTACAGACATGTACATATATATATAAGTTAATATAAGAAAGTGTATAATTTGAAAATACACATAGCATAATTTGATAGCATCTATAAGGAACTGAAGTTATTTGTGTCATGAGTGGACCTTGTATCATTATCGGTTAATATAGTGCTTGATTTATGATAAAGTACATCTTATACCTACAGGTGATCTTGTCTTTACTCATCACCTATTGATGCTTGGAAGATAAGTTCACCAGTGGGTATCCAACCTTGGAAAAAGTAATAGCATTAATGGATCCAAATATTTAATATCACTAAAGTTACATAAAATAGGTGAATTTTGATTCATTAGTGATAATGTACAACTGGAAAATGTACCGTATAGATTTTTATTCTTACATGTGTGATCTGATTTTTTCATTTATTTATTGTAAGTTTCATTTTTGTTTTTACTATGTCTACTGATTTATATACATAATCCGTCCTTAATATTGTGCTCTTTTTTTTTTACTGTCAAGATAAAAAGAAAATGTTTTATATTAAATTAACACTTAAAATTCATTTATGACCCTGTTGGAACATGACACATACATTATTTTGAAATAAAGTCATATGAAAACAGTATCTTGATGAGTTTGCAGATTTTTACCAAAAAAAAAAACAAACAAAACAACAGCACTGATGAAGTCCTCTATGGTTTTATTTTTTTTAAATGGAAAATTTAGCAGCAGGTGTCATAAAACTATATTTCAGTGTTACTGGTTTATCTATTGATATCACTCAGTAATATCAGGCTCTGTAAGTGCGGGTTAACAAAATTTACAATACAATATGTCAAAATAAAATTAAAGTAAAATGTATAACATATGGCAAGCCAAATTCACAAAAATGAGTAAATCATAGTTTCACAATCGATAAACTAGGTTTATCGGTTGTAAACTATAGTTTACAAACCTTAAACTATAGTTAACAACGTTAATCTATATTTCACATCTGTAAACCATAGTTAACGCGATAATCTATGTTTCACAACCGTAAACTATACTTAACACCGAAAGCAATCATTTGTGATTGCGAAACATAGATTATCTGATAAATACAGTTTCACGATTTGTAAACTATAGTTTACAAACCGTTAACTATAGTTAACGATCTGATAAATATAGTTTCACAATTTGTGAAACTATGATTAACAACTCTTATCTATAGTTTACGATTGTAAACTATAGTTTACAAACGTGAATCTATGTTTATCAACAAAATCTATTGTAAACGTTTTATTACAGACAGATAAACTTAAATTAACATTCGTAAACTATTGTTAACAACCGTTAAATATAGTTTTACAGATGAAAACTATACTTAACGAATCGTTAACTATAGTTTACGGTTTGTAAACTATAGTTTACAGTCGATAAACCTAGTTTATCAATTGTGAAACTAGGTTTATCTCATTTTTGTGAATTTGGCGTGCCATAATAACATTTTAAAACATTAATTGACTGTGTTCTCAGGCAAAATGCATTTTTTCAACCTTGTACCAAACTGGTTCTTGGATCCAACAAAACATGTACGTCATGCTGCTTGAACACAGTCAATAATTATATTTTATAAAGCACAATGTTCATTTCAGAAACTCCAAAAAGATGTTGCACTTACAAATCCATCCAGTTTAACAAGGAGTCTTAACTTACCTACAAACAGAAAAGTTCCGTTCATTAGAGGGTTGAACATTATAAGATACATAGGCGTTGGAAGCAAATTGAAAGGGGGGGGGGCTAATTGAAAGCAAGGGGGGGGGGGGGCTAAACCAACAAAAAAGGTAACCCCCTATTCTCAATGCCTATATTATGTATATATTTGCAAAAAAGCGGGAGGGGGGCTAAGCCCCTTCTGTTCCGACGCCTATGAGATATTCCTGAAATATTTTTTGTCCATTGAAAAAAAGCCACATGTTTTTTGTCTTGCTGGTATAATTGCCAAAACAAGAGAAACCAGAGATACTGGGACAAATGAAATTGATGGACAATGAAAACATAGTGGGCTCACTATCCAACAACCCCCCCCTCCCCCCCCCCCCATAAGAGAAATGGACAAAAGAGAAAATGATTAGCTGGAAGTAGCATATACAATTACCCAGTTTCCAACCCTTGTTTATTAAAATTTTGTAGTTGGCTTTCAAAAAGTCATGAAAATATTTTTTAAGCAATTTGTGGGTACATAGGCCTTTAAAATTACATTTGTTTCCAAAACGTAACAGGGGCGTAGCAACAGGGGGGGGGGGGGGGGGGGAGGGGGGGGGGGCTGCCCACTTTTTTTCCCAAAAAGTTTACCTACCCCCTAAAAAAGAAAATTTTCTCTGGCTGCCCCCCCCCCCCTCCCCCCCACTTTCAAAAACGATGCTACGCGCCTGCGTAAAAAAATTATCTTTAATTAATCGAATGTATGTAGCTTAATAATAAAAAGCTTTGGGCAAGACCAATTTTGTTTTACAAGAAATACAACTTCGTCGTATTTATTGTATTGAAAAATGCATAAGAGCCGAGGTGTTTTAAATTTTCCCGCCATCGACATTGCCGCCATTGACTATTTTACGACAACATTTTTCTTTTGTAATATAGTAATTGAAGTTGAACGATGGGATTCGTTAAGTATCGTCATTATTTGTTTGAATTTAAGGTTCTTTGAATGCAAATTACTATGATATGTTCCCCTCGATTTTTTTTTTAATTTTTCATATAACGACACTTGAAGTGTCAAAAGAGCGGAAGTGGGATGAGTGAAAAAGTGATAACAAAACTGAAACAAACATGTGAAGAAAGAAACTACTTTGATTCATCTATTAACAACGTTGTGGAGGAAAACCACTAGTGGTAATTTCCTGGTTTTGATTCCCTATTCAACTAAGGTTATGTCACAATATTTTATACCGTTATAGGCTTAGAATGCAAATATTGTTACCAACTTTCTGACAACATTGAACTTGAAGATTTTTGCAAACACATGACGTATTATATCATACGTTGAATATGAAACACATTTTGTACAGTAATGAATATAAAAAAGGTTTAACGTAATAAATAGGTCTCTGCTTCAACATGTAAACTAAAGTCATTTTTTCTAAGTACAAATTAAGTTAACTATGGGTGGTAGTAAAACTTTAGAATAATTTAACTGTGTCTTGGGAAAGCCCTCACCACAGTTAGAATACCTCCCATAGACTCACAATGTAGCAAATAATTGCAGAATCACTCCGAAACGATTTTGAAGAATACGTAAGGATTTGCACTGAAAGTAATTTTCAAATTAATTTATATATATAAAAAAAAAAACTTTTTGAGGTTGTGTATGCCTTTAAACCTAAAGTGTTATCCAAATTAAGACGAAAATTCAACTAACTTTCTCAACATTTTATCTTGCTTCAAATTTAAACACCATATTTAATTCTGAACTTTCTGTATCGTTCGTAGTAAGTGCACTGAGTTTGAGTTATGGTCCGTGTCTATTTTGCAACATTGAATGAATTCTATCGTTAAACTGGGTCTGTAGGACTTTTGTCATTAAACAATAGAACATTCTATCTATGTGGGTGGATGAATGGGTTTTAATTAGCTTTATAATGTCCGTACAGGTGTATTTGCATAAGTTTTAACTTTTTTTTTTTTCAAAAATACCAAGTTATAGCACAAAAAACTACAAATTTATTTAGTGAGATCTATACCACTATACATACAAAAGGGGTGCAATGTCAACCTGAATTGTCACAGGGTCAATCTTGGAACTCCTGTGTGTCAGTAAAATTCCTTGCAGTTAGTAGAATAATGCCTGGAATCATTCAGCAATAATTCCTCTTTAATAAAAATATTGTCACAGTCATTTAAGAATCAATTAACAAGTGTTTTGCAAATCTGATATCCTGTCATGTTGTCCACTAAATTCGCTCAAAATTGCACCCAAGATTTAATGCGGAATGTGTTAGATCAACATTGTTTTTCTATATTAATAGATTTGACCAATCACTTTCCACCTTCTAACTTGCATGGGGTTTTCCAAAATGTTGTCTGCTCTCAGATAGGGCCTTGTTTTGAACGGTAAAAGCCACAGTATTTATTTAAATTTTAAATTTGTGTTTGTTTTTAATTTCATTACCTCTGTCCATGGACGTTAAACACAGGAAACACTTGAAATGGTCTCATAATGAATTGATGATTACAGCAAAAATGATTTTCATTCCCCATTACTTAAAAATATATTTGACACTTGATGAATTACCCTTATACTGAAGCAAAATTTTCCATTCCTGGCACTTAATTTGTTATAAGAGTGTTTTACTGTGTATACTAATATGTTTAACCAAATAATCTTAAGCATGTTAAGTGTAGTACAAAAAAGTTCAGCTATTAAAGAGGAGGACAGTTGCAAGTAGGTCCTATAATCCTTGGTCAATTTATCAAATTCCAAGGTCAAATATTGAAGTTATTGATATGTCGAAGATGCTTTGAAAACATAGTTCATTAACTTCATTTATGATTCAGAATCTTTAAGTTGAAGGTCAACATGGTCAGGGTTTGTTGTCAGGATATGAGAATTGTAATGAATTTCCCTTAGCATGAGTTTTAAAGAAGCTAAATAAAGACTGGTTGGTAGAAGACATTAAGGTTTCAAAATTTGACATAGAACTTAAAAAGGAAAATAAGAATAAAATCAAAAACAAGGAGTATGAACCTGGAAAGGTGCGTGCATCATCAGGTGTATACATTGACCATCCATGTCTGCTCACATTTTGATGCTAGGGCAGAGTACATTTGCTATGAAAAAAAGTATTGGCCATGTCATAACTGAATTGTATGAGTCACAATAATTGAACAATATGAGAAAAACAACTGATTAGCATCCTAGCCATGGGCCCATATTACTTAGTCTGTTCAATTTTAACTGCAAATAATCAATGTTTTCATACAGGTGACTGTATTTTCAGTAAATTAATTTTGTTTTATATCAATTATAAGTCGTAAATCATATTCATGGCTGCAGTCAGTTGGCTCATCTAAAATTACCTCTGGTAAATAATTTTTTTATATTGAATTATTGTTTAATTTATATACATTTTTAGATATTTGTAACAGCATAAACAACACTTATTTTTATTATCTGGTTTAATTCATGAAGAGTGAGAAAATTGAATGCCCATATCTTCCTGATCATGTTACATCATTATGAACTATGATTTATCTAGTACTAAGAGTGTGGTATTCACGATATATCCTGCTTTATTTACTGAGTTATATAAAAAAAGACAATAACACACACAGACACAAACACATGTCTCTCACTTGTATTCAAAAATAGACTACAATTGTGAAGGGTTGTATTTTAGTTTTATTTAGATATGCAATTCTCTTTCAGTAATATAGTTGTTTCTGTATTAATTATTAAATTAATTAGAAATTTCTGGCAAAGCCAAGCGAAACACCAAAGGGTGAAAGAACAGGTTTACTGGTCCTATTGTCAACTAGCCAAGGTTTCTGTCTCAAAAGAGAGTTGTGTGAACCATACTCGGACATAAAATTCTGGTGCGAAGCAGGTACTACCATAAAAAACGAGACACATTGGCTTCACAGAAACTTATCAAGAAAATTAAAACAGCCAGAGTTTTCAGATTGTCAGAATATATATATATACATCTGGCTGGGAGTTTGTGATCTAACAGTAAAGACGCATGGTGGCTATATAAACTTACGTGAGGAAAACACCGACAAGGCTGTGGAAAATATTCTTGGGGCACTTAGAGAGCTGGTAGAACTCATAAAAAGGCATAAAAGGGTCACCCCCATATTATTGGAGATCACATATTACTCAATAGCCTTATATAACAAATCTAAAGGACACCCAAATCCACACGAATTCGAAGACCAAGACAGAGTGCTCTTCTCTCAAATAAACCTTATAAACAAGGGCATTGGGGACATAAACACTGAACTTGGTGTCCCTCTACGCCATATTCCGAAACTTAACGTGGACCTTCAGAAAAGGAGAAAGGACGCAGGGAGTGACCATAGAAAATACTATAACTACAACTTACTTAAAGACGGCCTACATCCAAGCACACTGCTAGCCAAAGTTTGGCTCAAGAAGCTACAAAGTAAAGCCAGCATTTTATGCCACCAAGCTCCAGACAGCTCGGAAACAGAATAAGACAGAATAGTATCGAAAATCCAGGCAGCTGATAGGAGCTAGGGTATTGTTGGAAAGGGATTGTCCTGGCCACTCTACCCTGGTTCTGCACTCGTACAATGGACATCTATCCAGGGACCGCCATGCGCACCCCCAGGCCAAGGCGCAACAGACAGCCCCCAGTACTATATACCCCAAGTGGTGGAACGGGTAGGACAGCAAACAGATTGACTAAAGAATATCTAAACTAATGATAAATGGGAAAAGCAGAGAGCTCTTCTATAACAATTTTCATGTCAAACTCTCAAACATACTCCATTCTCAACCATCTATTCCCACAAGCTCCCTGCATTTTCTGGATGAAATATCCGGCAGTATTCTAAATCAAATCCAAAGTAAGGAAAAAACAAAACAAAACATAGCTGTGAAAACTCAAGTCAGATCCACATTGCAGGTAGATGATCCCCAGCCATCCTGCCTCTCTAATCCTCAGAGCCACCAAACTAGAAATACAGATATGGAAAGTGACTACAGTTTATCAGATGAAACAATACTTAAAACTGTAGAAGGAACTACTCATCTAACACCCAGGAACGACTATAGCCTTTCAGATGAAACAACCCTAAAGACTGTAGAAGGTACTATCCAGCAAAAATCTATGACCGACTGTACTGAAATGTTACTAAAGGAACAAATAGACAATTCCAGTCAGGCTAGCGAAACATGCCAAAAGCAACTATTTACGCAGTCAATTACGGGAAGAGGAGATAGCATGTACGTCAAAACCCCACATAGATCCTTAAACCCACCATACTACTGTGAGTCCATGAGTCCTACAAATGAAATTATTGAGATATCCAACTCCACATGCAGCTCATGGACAGTGAGCTGTCCACTCTGTGATGGGCCTGCAACAGAGGATAGCATCGAATGCACCAAATGTGAATCGTGGATACACACCTACTGCGAAAATATGACAGATGAAGAGTGTCGAATATATAACCAATTCGAAGCTGAAGTATACATGTGCTCCACATGTTTTATCCTAACACTATCAGAGGCTGACATAGCTCCCACTCAAACAGAAGCTAGCAGACTTATTAATGACCAGAAAAAAAAGGACAAAAAGAGCAAGAAAAAGAACGTAAAGCAACAAGCAGACAAGTTAACAGATAGAGAGAAGACAGAATTTGAAAAGAAGTTTATTGAAATGAGATCAGAAATAATCAGGCTGGAAAATAAGATCACTGAACAAAATGACATAATAAGGAACTTGAGAATTAAAGCTGCAGGCCAAATATCAATAGATGGTAATACCGATTACATCGAGAATGTCACTGCTAGGCTCCAGGCGCTGGAGAACGAAAACATTAAAAGAAGAATGGATATCTTGGAAATGCAAATGAGAAATCTGCAAGCCAAAGACAGTAACCCATCATGCTACTTAAATACAACTGCAGAAAATAAAGAAGGTCATTTTTTGTGCCCCGGCCGAGCCTCAACCAAGACGTCAATATGCAATTCCCAGAACCAGGAAACAAGTGTGGCAAACACGGAAAAGTCGGAACCAACTTATATGGGAATCTCTCAAGAAACAATGCACCCAGTGAAGTCATTCTCAAAGAAAGAACAGACAACATCATTACCTACAACACGGTCTCAGAATGCAGAACAGAGAAAGAGTCCAGGGATAGTCCAGGCACCACCCATTGTACCAGGGGAACACATATCAGAAACCCATGGAAACCAAGCAACACGAACTCTGAATCAAGATATTCAAATACCTCATCAAGTCAGACAAGGCGCCCCAATAAATGGCATGCTCCAGCAGCACAAGTTCCAGCACGTAAGATATCCACCTACTCTCCCCCTAAACAGGCAGCCAATATCCACGGGGACATGGGGACAGCCACCACAGAAACAAGTACTGCAAACAATACCACCACAGAGGGAAAACCAGACTCTCCCAACTCCAAATCTGTATACCAACCATATAGTGCCAATGCACTCAGCACCTTACCGCCAAATACCTTTGGGGACACCACATCGGACCCCATACAAGTTCTTAGACCAACACCTATCAACATACAAAATGGTCCACCCACATCTGACCCCACTACAGATGACAAATTACACCCTTCCAGGACAGCAACTCAAGGTGAAAACCTATTACCCAACAAACACTGTGGCACAACAAGCGGTCCATCCAATAAACAAAGGGCTTATCAGAAAGACACCCCACCTGACCACCGGGACTTGGTAATAGGAACCTTGAACGTCCAAAATGTAAAGACTAATACAGAATACTTGTGTGAGGAGCTAAAAAAGTGTGATATATTATGTGTGCAGGAACATTGGTTATATACTTTTGAAGAATCTTGGCTTAATACAGTTACAGAAGAGCACTTCTACACTAGCAAATCTGTGGACATGAATGACCCCTTACCACCAACTGAAAGAAAGAGAGGATATGGTGGAGTGGCTATATTCTGGAAGAAAAAGCTGGATAGACTTATACGAGTACTGCCAGACGGAGGAAAGCGAACGGTAGCATTAACAATAGAAGATACCCCTAAACCAATCGCCTTAATCAATGTATACATGCCATCAAGGAACAGTAAAAGTGACGACGACTATGAGGAAGTATTGGCAGAATTGGCTGAGATCATCTATAAATTCGATCAAACGCATGATATCATACTTGTAGGGGATATGAATGCCTCACTACACAGGACTGATCCAAACAAACAAGATAAGCAATTTAGGCAATTTTGTGATACACACAGCATTCAGCTGAGAAATGATTACCCAAACCAAGCGACATTTTACCATCACAATGGAAAAGACTCCGCAACGCTAGACTACATACTTGCAGTGGATAACCAAAACAGGATAAATGAAATCAAAATACGAAGTGACGATCAAGCAAATTTATCAGATCACAAACTGGTCTTTGCCAAACTTCCCATCGCCACTAACATACGTGGAGATACAATAGACTGCCAAAAGATCAACAACAGAAAACTAAAAAGAAACTGGGAAAAATGTGATATAGAAGCTTACAAATCGGAATTATCAAGGAGAATCCCACATAACAACATCAAACTAGAATCATCCTTTGATATTACAGAAGCTATAAATACACTGACTAGTAACATCATACAGGCAGAGAAGAAGGCTTTTAAAACATCTAAAAAGAAAAAATGCTACAAAACAAAAGTCAGATGGTCCGTGAATGTTGCTATGGCAAGTAAGGAATCAAAGATTGCCCACAAGCGGTGGAAAGATGCAGGAAGACCGCAAGACCATAATCATCCCCTCAATTTACTAAGGAAAAATGCTAAACGGACCTTCCGTAAAATTCAGAGGCAAGAATCGGCCCTCGAAAGGGTTAAACTATACAGCAAGATAACAGAAGCAAACATCAATAAAGACCAAAAGTTATTTTTTAAACTAGTCAACAAGCAGAGAAACAAACCAACAGATAAAACTGATCATATCATTGTGGAGGGAGAAGCGTACCATGAATATGACAACATAATTACAGGATGGCAGCTCCATTTTGAAGATTTAGCAAGACCAAAGGAAAAGGAATCCTTCGATGAGGACTATAAACAGACAATAGGCCATAATCTACTTATTATTGAAAATATATGTAAAGCCAATAAATCTCCAACCGAAAAGATATCTGAGGAAAAAATTAGAGATATTATTAAGAACCTTAAAAACAACAAAGCGCCCGATGCAACAGGCCTTACAGCAGAACACCTTAAGATGGGCATTGACCAGATATCCCCAATGCTTACTGACATTATTAATGCCATACTGCATACAGCTGAGGTACCGACAGGACTAAAAACGGGCATTCTGACACCAATTCTTAAAAAGGGAAAAGATAAGACAAAGCCGGGAAACTACAGAGGAATAACAGTGACACCTCTAATTGGGAAGGTCCTAGAAACATGCTTGAGAGACCAACTGGAACCTATTTTAGATCCATCACAAAATGCCCTTCAAAGAGGGTTCACATCCGGAACCTCCCCACTGATGGCCGGACTAATAATCTCTGAAGCCTTCTGCGACGCAAAGGACAATAAAGAACAATTAATCCTGCAGACTTTCGATGCAGAAAAGGCATTTGATGTAGTGTGGCACGAAAATTTACTATGTAAACTATATAAAGATGGCATTGAAGGCGACCTTTGGAACTTGGTGAAATCTCTACACACAGATGCACATACAATAGTGAAATGGAATGAAAATCTATCACAGGAAATAAAACTAGAACAAGGTATAAGGCAAGGAGCTAAATTATCTACCTTAATGTATAAAAGATTCAACAATGACCTCCTAAATGCACTACAGACTGTACCTGAGGGAGTAAAGATTGGAACTCTTGACATCACCGCGCCAACATGCGCGGATGACATTGCCCTATTAACAAAAAACCAAAGAGACGCGCAGATTCTGACAAATTTAGTGAATACTGCTTCAAATAAAGATAGATTTACTATAAATTCAGCAAAATGTGAAATCCTAACGTTTAATACTCATCAGAAAAAATATCAGCAAGAAATTGAAGTGAAGTTGGGGAATGAAACTATCAATCATGTATCTTCCCTAAAACACCTAGGCATTGAAAGAAATTCAACAAATACTCCTGATGTCAGTCAGCGAATAGAAACTGCCCGACGAACATTGTACGCTCTACTTGGAAGTGGAATGCATGGAAAAAATGGTCTATCTCCTGTTATAACTCTAAATATGTGGACTACATTCGTTATACCTAGATTATTACATGGAATTGAGCTCTTAAACATAAGGAAAATTGACTTAGAGAAACTCGAAAAATATCAAAGAAAGGTACTGAAACAACTTCAAAGTCTCCCTGACAGGACTGCATCAATTGCAACTCTATCCCTTATTGGAGCCAAAACGATAGAAGCCCACATTGATGCTAGAATTATCACAACATTTTTGAATATTGCTAAAGATCCTGCAACAATAGAGCACCAAATGGCAGTACGACAGTTATTGACAAAATCTGATAACAGTGCCAGTTGGTTTATTAGAGCAAAAAGTACCCTGGAAAAATACGATCTTCCAGACCCATTATACCTGTTAAAAAATATAAAAAGCAATGAAGAGGCAAAACACTGGAAACAGAAAGTAAAGAAACAAATATCTGACTACTGGCAAATCAAAAATGAAATTGAAATCTCAGAAAAAGTTTCCCTACAACATCTGAAATTACAGACCAACTCATGCAGACGACCTCATCCATTATGGCAGTCAAGTACGTTTTCACCGAAGGCATCAAATAAGGCCATTGTCAAAGCTCAACTCGTAACAAATACCTACCGCTTACAGGACAATATTAATAAATTTAACCAACACAAAGTGAAAAATGACTGCCTGTTATGTAGAGAGACCACAGAGGACAGATTACATTTTTTACTAAAATGTCCCACCTTAGATTCTATTAGACAGCCATATCTGATGAAAATATGTCATTACCTGCAAGAAAAAATTGGCACACAGGAATCAAATTCATACTTATTGGAGGACACTAGATTGCTACAGATTATTATCGACCCCTCCTACTTCACATTTTCAGAGATTCCATCCAGAAACAACAAAATTCAGATATTTATTGAGAACCTGAGCCGCAACATGATATTTGCTCTACATTGCCATAGAGCTCAAATTATTAAAAAAATTAGTACACAGTCTACAACCAACAGACCTTAATATTTTTCCTTTTTTTTTTTTTTTTTTTTTTTTTTGATAAAGAGGACTACAAAATTATTTTTAGAGTTAAAATAATTTTTTTAATTAGAAACAGTCATGGAAACGGTGTAAGGTTCTTTTTAATTGTGGCTTTTTTTTTTTTTTTTTTTTTTAAAGAACTTTTAGGGCCGAAACAATTTTACTTTAGGAGTTAAGCTACTGTATAGTATGTAAATTCTTGTTTTATTTTTAATTGGTCTTTCACCTCTAACTTTATTTTACAGCACTACATAGAATAGATTTTACTAACTGTCTTTTCCTCACTTTATCTCTTTTATTTTTTAATTTTTATGCCTTTTATGAACCAACCTTCTCGGGTGCTCCTTACACATAGGAGGGAAATCCACAACTGAACTGAACTGAACTATGCATTAATTAATTTTTGTAAAAAATATTGTAGGAGGTTGTGTGTACAGCTTACCATCAGAATGCAGTTTAATCCAACCCCGGGGCAGAATAACATTGGGTACCCCCAGCAGGTCCCACAGAATAACATAGGGTACCCCCGACAGGTCCCAGCCAGGCAGGGAGGGGGCATTCCAGCCCCCCATCAATCAAATTGTCAGAGGTAAGATATAATTAAATAAACATAGATATCAATTCTTTCCTCTCAAAGGAAGAATGGGAAAATAAGTGACAAATCAGGTGGACGTATGTATAAAACCTTAACATGTAGCTTTACCAGGAAGTATGTCGTTAGTATATAATTCTCATCTGCCAAGTGTTTTGTCAGTTCATATCTAGAATTCGCACTTAAAAATGTTATAAAACTGTGGATTTGAACATAAATTTTGTATTAGTTTTGAAAAAATAATTCTTTTTATGAGTGCTTGGATTAATTTTTCTGTATTTGCTTGAAAGGTAATTTTGTTTGAAAGTCATAGATTATGATAAGATTAAGCTGATATTATCCCAATGTCAGGACAATTAAAATGCACTGATGATATGGTTATGTAATACATACTATAATACTATGATGATATATGTTTCAGATCCAGTGGACATGGAACTGTCTTTTCCCACAATGCCTTGGCTCCACCAGGAATAGGATGGAATATCTCCGGATTCAACCAACAGCAATCACCATGGGGACAGAGAAGTGTCTCACCTTTCTCGAACCAAACCAATCCATTCAATGATAATTTTGTTCCAAATAGTACATCTGTGAGTGCATCAAGCAGCACTCAAAGCTTCAATAGCAGAAGTGCTACACAGTTGCAAAGGCATTTACCGACGGGGCTTAAAACTTCTGCCAAGGATACAGGTTTCAGTTCCCCATTAATAACTCTCTCACCTGAAAATACTCTACAGCGTAATAAGGATGGTAAAGCGGAGACTTCCACTTACAGCATGGATCTTGAGGGACTAGATTTTACCGCCCCGAGTTCAAATTTAGGTGCTCAAAAACCTCTTAGTTCTTCAACTGAGGAAATGTCATCTAGCACTCAAAAGTCAGTGTACCCAGATTATAGCCATGTGTTTAATGAAATTCGAAGGGAACAAAATGTAAATAATGTGACACAGTTAAATTCTTGTTACAATATGAACCCCCCTAAAACTTCAAATGTTAATTATTTGAATCCCACTAAAACACAAACTGTGACTTCCACTGTTAACTATGGATGGCATACGTCATATCTGTCGGGAAATGGTCAGCAAAATTCTGGGAATAAATTGGAGTTGTCATGGCAAGGGAATTCAGGGACTCAGTCCAAGAGCCGCTTTTCTAGTTATCAGCCTACGTTTAGGTCCAACTGGACTTACCAGAGTCCACGTCCAACGTACAATGCGTGGGGATATAATCCAAGCTTTATCATGCCAGCAGCATCACCAACATTGTTTCCATCTTTATCCCAAGTCTCTAGTAGCAGTGACTTTGATGATTTGCGTTCTCGTAAAGAAGAAGAAACCGAAGAGGAGGAGTCCGATATTTTTGAAAATGAAATCATACCACAGAGAGATTTTGTGGAAGAGAACCAGTCTCGTTCTAGGACTTCTAGTGATTTAATCGAATTCGAAGAGCCAGAAGAACAGGAGTACATGTCATTGGATTTATTTGATCCTCTATATTCTAGAACTCGTAGGGAGTCGATTATTTATCGGAGAAACTCTATCTCAGGGGAAAACGATGTGTTAAAAAATACTGAAGGTCACGTGGATTTTTCTGAATTGGAGCGTCCACAGACAGGACTGTATCCCGCTATTCCAGAGGAAGCCAAAGATTCGGAAACTTCTCGGGAAAGTGTTTATAGACCTGAGCGTAGTGATACGTTGTCTAGCACTGATGCTCTGGAACTATTTTTGAGATCTAGTCATGTGGAGGAACAGGTAGAAGAAACCAAGCCCGACATCCCAGAACGTCCACCTCCAGTATTGCCAAGAACAGCATCGACTCATGAGGTGATATTTGTTTTCTTTTTCTGATTATAGGTATACTTTAACTTTTTGTGACACCCATAAAGTGAGACGCTATAGGTATAAAGAAAGATCATATATTAATTAAATTTCTAATAAGTTACTACATTTACTTTATACATTACCTGCCAGGCTGGTACTATAAATTTACAGGCTATCAAGGTCAGTTGAGTAATTTTTCAAGGTCAGTTGGGTAATTTTTCAAGGGCAGTTTGGATAGTTTTTCAAGGTCAGTTGGGTAATTTTTCAAGGGCAGTTTGGGTACTTTTTCAAGGGCTCTACACATCATTGAAGATATGAAGATTTATTTCTTGTGCATAATTTGAAATGAGAAAAATGTTACTGATCAGAGGAATGATCCTGGATGAGTTTTGGAGCCCATATTCATTAGCTTAAGGTCAAGTCTCAGATAATAAATCTAAGCATTTACACAAAAAAGAATCTATAAGTGGAAAATTGACATTGGCTCCAAATCAAAGTTATTTGAAAATGCTGAAGTTCACAGAAAATTGTTCTTTACATTGGGTACATACAGTTTTTCAAACATGCACTATTTGGAGGGTTCTTTTCTGGATAATCATTTTGGGTCTGTTATGACAGATTAAGCTACCCATATTTCATAAATAAAGCCATACTTTGTTGCCATTTAAGTTTCACATCTTATTGTTTTAAATTTCTAGGGACCATATGAGAAACTTCATAAACGAGTGTTTGTTGATGAAGAGTCCGAGACATTTAGTCAGATGGTGTCCAAGTAAGTAACATTACAACAAATGCTGGGTTAACCGGTTTGAATGTTATAAGCTCTTAAGAAGTCATCAATTAATTTAGGACAAAAACATTAAAACACTAAAAATTACACAGAAATTATACAAGGAAAAAACTGGTATTACAAGTACTACAAAGAGTTGATGTTTGTTAATTGTTTGGAATAATTGATGTGCTTAAGAGTTGTTATTTGATATTGGCAATTCACACTAATACATGTAACTTGTCAAAAATAGTTCATGTCTGGTTCATAATATCTAATGCAGAAACAATGGAAGTTCATACATTTATGATTACCTATGACCAGATTCTTTGTAAACAGTTTTGCTAGAAGATTCAAATTATTTAATGCCTCTTTTCAGATTGAAGTCAAAATTTAGTTCCAAAGACCCCTCGGTCAACAGAGGTTATGTCGTAAGTGCGTTTTGTGAAATACAGCAGCCCTCCATGTCTGTCAAGATTTCCATTCATTCTGATTACTCGGTGGATCCTGTCATCTTTACATGTGATGGTAAGAAAGTTGGATATCCGAAAAATACAAGTACAGGTAAAGTTCGGTATCTCGACATCGGATATGTCGACAACCTGGGATATGTCGACGTCCGTCCGCGGTCCCGGCATTATTTACTATATAAATGATTTGCAAAAACTGTGATATGTCGACCTCGGTAATGTCGACTACCCCGCTTATCTCGATGTATATTCACAGTCCCAAGAGCAAAATTCACCTGGTATATGTCGACATTGGGGCAATTTTCTGCTCTACTTAACCTAATTGTTTGTCAGCTAGTCGCTCGTCACGCACGGACGACTCCGTGTGTCTCGACGTCGTCAGAAATTCACACCTTTCACACCCATGTTTTGACTACATACTGCACCGTAGAAATTTGTTTGTAGAGGAATCCCAAGCCCCCTCGGCATCTCTAATACGTTAATTGTTTAATGTTCAGCATGGGTTATATCATTGATAAATCTTCTCGATTCTGCGTTAATGTACAACCGTTTATTTATATCGAAATCTAACAAAACTTCAACATTTTATTAAAAAAGTAACTGAATAACAATGAACAATACACATTGAATTAAATTTAACTTAAAAATTGTAAAAATGCATTCAACAGGAATCAATCAAAACAACGACATGCACGACTATTGCATCAGCCGTTATATGGATGCATATGTAACAACATGAAGTTTGTTAAATGCGCAATTCCATTTAAATTTTGGTTTGAAAATGTAATGAAAATTAAAGATGAATGATTATGAAATAAAAAAGAAGTGAAATGAAATAATTTTAAAAATATACGCATTATATTTTTTTCGTATCTTGGAAGTCGACTTTGTACTGTTCCGGTTTGGAGTTTATAGAGCGCATTTCATATCCTGTTCTGACAGAGCTAGTGGCACGCGGATCGAATGCTGGGTGGAAAACGGTTTTTAGTCAAATGAAAAGATGTCGATAAAAAAGAAAGCATTTCATAAATAACATTTGTGAATATATAACTTCTTAGATTTTCTAATAAAGATAGAGGGGTAGCTGAAGCAGTCTAATAAAGACTTGTAGGTATACCTGTAATTACACGTCTGTGCAGTTTAGATCTGTGGTTTTACTTTGCAATGAAATTAAAGACATCGAGTCCCAACTCTGATATCTCGACACCTCGGATATCTCGACATTTTCCGACTGTCCCGTCGATGTCGAGATAACGAAGTTTACCTGTACATGTAGCTGATTGTATTCACTAGGTCAATTTTGCTAAGTAAATTAAACTAGTAATTTTAGGGGCATGGACACAGTTTCAACTTAAATTTCAAAATTTATTTCCATTTTTATATTGAACAAGGGTCTTTCTAATGATTATCAAAAATTTGAATGTCAGTTGTCGAGATACAAGACAGATTTTGAGCTCCAAACCCTTGTGATGTTAACAAAGTCCGTGTCATGCTTTTGTTTACATAGGTTAATATACTAATATATGTTCGTTCAGAGTAGATAATTTCAATAAACAAGTTAATTGTAAATACGATTTGACAGTTTTTATT
Organism: Saccostrea cuccullata; assembly: GCF_032062105.1. Taxonomy (NCBI): domain Eukaryota; kingdom Metazoa; phylum Mollusca; class Bivalvia; order Ostreida; family Ostreidae; genus Saccostrea; species Saccostrea cuccullata. Next base: position 323,876 of record NW_026928561.1, read on the forward strand.
GCTTTGCTGAATTTCATTTTGTTATAAATATGATATTTTCATTATGTAAACAAAAACAAGGCACGGGCATTGTTTACCTTATGAAGAACTATAAAGTCTGTATCTTCTTTATAAATCAACAAATGATGTTCAAATTTTTGCTAATCATTAGATGATGCCTTAGGTAGGAATTGTAAAAATTAAAATTGGTTTTTCAAAAAATCAGTTGAAACTGTGTCCATGCCCCTTTATCAATTTGTTCCTAACAATATCATCAGAGCCTGAGTTTTCCATTAGCAATCACATGCATTAATTGACAGACCAAATATTTCTATCAGTCATTCGGACTGATGACTTAATGCGTTCTACCAGTCCGAAGCATATTCTATCAGTCCGAATAAATTTTAAAATATACAGTGTATATTTCATGTCAGATGTAATTCAAAGAAAATGGCATTGAATATGTAAAAAATTTGTGGCTATAATTAATTCAAGCATGGCACCAGCTCACATAGGCTTGTGGCAGCAATAAAGTCACTAGCCCCAGGTAAATGTTGGAGGAAAGAAACAACTAATTATAAAAAAAGTTAATTCTTGAAAAAGAAAACTTCTCAAAGTTTCTAGAATTCTTTTTAAAATTTAAAGTTTAATACTCACAGTGACACTTGTATAATTGAATCATATATAAATAGCAGTTATGATAGAAATTCAAAATAAAAATAAATTTTAAATTATCTTTACGTTTTCTCAGTGGGCATTGCACTTCATGACCTATATGACCTATATGCTGCTTGTGTTTACCAACAGAGGAAGGGGGGAAAATTCGGATTAGGAAAAAACGATCGTTTTTGGAAGTAAATAAGTCAAGTAGAACTTGAATAAGATTATGGATATTTACGGAGAATAGGAGCTTGCTGCATTGAAAATTTTCATTTATGAAGATATTGCAATAGATTAGAGTACAATAAATTAATCAGGACAAGCCCTTACCACAATCGGTCACGGACCAGCACTGTAGCGAATTTCATCGGACATTTCGATTTTCTATCGGTTTTGCCGGTGGACCGATAGTTTTTGGAAACTCTGGTATGCTGTATATTTCATGTAAGCACAGGAAAAATAGTGAATTTCACAAATCTAAGCCAACATGTACATTGTTTTTCTATGATTAGAAGGTGAAGTCTTTTTTTATGGTCTTAACATTTAATTTCAAATTATTGATAAGATGATTGATATTTATTGGAGGTAATGGTTTTGGTGGTAAATGCAAATAATGTATCCTTGTACTTTATTTCAGTTCATTGTAATGTAGAGCATGTGATTGGTAATGTCCTGTATAATCATATACAGTCCGAGGGCTGCAGTGCGGAAGACTTTGTCCTTAAAGTTTATGATAAATCGGAGTATCTACTCAAGTAAGTTTTGGCATACTGTAAACCGGCTACTATATTTGATAACCCTTATAAAGAATTTGACAGTTTGAATTCATCCACGAGTATTCATTTTTATGACTTCAGAAACACTACAAAAAAACACAATAATATTAAAGAAATGCATGTATGAGTAAAAGTCATAAGAATGATTATTTCTTGCATGTAAATGAAATTTGACTTAAAGAATGTATTTAGGCATTGTATTCTTTCAGAGCACATATGTTAAAATTGTGAATATTTAGACAATTGTGTTAAAGAGTCTCAGTTGTCATGGTGATGTTACAGTTGTCATGGTCATGTTACCATGGTTACAAGCATCATGGTTATATTTTTTCCCCTTTCAGTGATCACCCCCTGTCAGAATATGAGTATGTCCACAATTGTCTGAAGCTTGATAAAGACATCAGATTTATCATGCTGAGAAAACAGGATATTCCTTTACCATTCCTTAGAACAGTATGTAAACAGTTTTTTGCTGATATCGATTCAAAAATTTTATTTAATAAAATTGAACAGTGAGAGTTGTGTCCTGTTTCTTGCTACAACTGGGTCAACTTATCGAGTTCCAATAATTAATTTTGCTTTTCACAAATTTAATTACACAAATAGATCAGGTTCATGCCACTAAAATGTTGAGATGGTATGAAGTATTTCATATGATAAAAACAAGACAGTAAATGCTGGTACATTTCCTTGAGAAGAAATTCATTGGACAATTATTTTTACATGATAAAGAAATGAGAAAGTAAAAACTGGTACATTTATAAGTGACAATTTGTTTTTATAGACAGATGATGATGATCAGTTTCTGGTGTTTCCTAAAGACTATGTGTCAGCTTCAGAAGGAGTGGTATCACAGTAAGTCACTACAGGCTACTGTCTTAACTTGTATAGATTTATATACAGGTTCAAAGTCATTTACAGAGCCGCCCTTCCCCTTTCCTTTTGGTTTCCAATTATAAATGTGAACTTTTCAAATGTCAGACCAGAAATTGCAAATGACAGTTCTGCAAATGTACATGCACATGTCAGTGCTCCTTTGTTTTAGTATTATGGGTATCTATTTTCAAACTGGAAGTATTGTGAAAATAGATAAGGAAGATGCAACCAGTTTGGTATTAGATTATCAGGATGTAGTGCATGTGTTAATATTCTCAAACATATGCTGTGCACATGGTACAATGACAAAACCCCAATACAAAGTGTTCCGTTGAAAAATCAACTACTTGTGTCTGGGCCAAACAAATTAAAACAATATGTGTCTACTATGTAAATCATGAAATACTGGGGGATTGCTGATCTAAATCTACATGATTTATTTTTTCAAAGTATTTTACTAAAATAAAGATGTAAAAATAAAGAAATTTTGGTGGTTTACGTTTATGTATTTAGTTTAAACAGAATTCATTTCTTTTTCTTTCTTTTTTTCTTTTATTGCAAAGATTGACCTTTGTTTTCTTTTTTGTTTAGGATACAGCTAGAGACTCTTATGAACACTTTCTATAGAGAATTAGAAAGCCTAATGGATCATATATTAAAGGTAAGGGACTTTGATTGTATTGGTGCTTGTGTGTCCCAGGAATGACTTGAGGAACCATTTATTAATACTGTATCAATTTCACAAGTGTAACTCCATCTGATGTTGATCAAGGTTCGAAAATCCCTCTTTGTACCAGTTGATTCCAAAGGAGAGTTGTTGGAACTATCACAGACATATTAGATTATAATTTAATTCTGACAGTTAGCACATTGCATATGATAAATGTTTGTACATGTATGCATAAATGGAAAGACGGCCAAAAATTTGTGAAATATACAGTTTAACAAAGAGAAAAGAATCTCAAAGGATATGAATTTAAAAGCTGTAAATAAATTTTAACTTAGGCTCTAACTATTGATCAGGACATTCAGTTGTATTGTTGTCAAATTGTACTCTGCAGTGTTCTAGACATGTTATTATCCACTGAGATATCTGAATACTGTTAAACTTACAGAACAGTATAGCCCAGATTCACACCACAGGATTAAGCCAGTCTGTGAAGGCTATCTGTACCATACTAGCTAACATTCAGACTATTGAGGTCACCAGGTGTCTGAAGAGGGCAGAGGACATATTTCAACAAATGCTAGAGGTAGGGCCTCAATTCATGTATATACGAGGGTTGTCCGTAAAGTTCGTGGACAAGCTAAGAATTAAATAAAAGTTGTGTCATCGATATTTATTATCAGCTTATTTCTAATCCTTAACTAAATATGAATTGAAAAATGTTTAAAAATTTTTATTCAATTTCAAATGTTTAATTACAATTATGGTTTCATAATTAGATTTGGAATGGAGACCTGGAGCACCGCAAAAATTTAATTAAAAAATTATTTATCACTTTATAAATTACATTTGTATTTTATAAAATTCTGCGGAAATCTGGATGACTTGTACATTATGAGGTTGACAAAAGTTATCACGTCAAACCTGCCAAATTTGAACGTTTAAAGTTGTAAAGTGGCTGAGCAATCAAAGTTAGAACATATAAAGATGGATCGGAATTGTTAAAAAAAGGACGTTTTCAGAATAGATGGAGCAGTGAGAATTGATAAAATCCTGTGCAGACATTGGATAAACACCTACAGAGACCATTACATTTTGTAAACAATTGGGAAAACATAGTGAAAGAAGCCATACATTAGTATTTAAGTGACATAAAATATTTTCCGACAGAAGGAACAGTTTACAGGATGACATGCTTGAAGGAAAACGATCATTCCAAGATTGCAGTGCTGTAAAAAATGAATTTCGTAACATGACTTTACTGTATATCCATGAATAAAATTGTTTTACGCGGACAGAGGTTGGATGATAGCAGGATATGAAACAAGCATTGTTAAATATTATTTTATGCATGAAACCTGAACATTTTGTGCACATATTTATGACTGGATAAAGCGACATAAGAATTGTATTAAGTTAAATGTGAATATGTTGAGAAAAGTTACATGTACTCGTATTATGCTTTTGACGTCAGGTAACGTCAAGAATTTTTATTTCAGTGCTCTGGGTATAAGTGTGTGTCTTTTTTTAATCTGATAAAAATATAACTATTAGTGCTTTGTTTTTGTTGAAACTTGCATGTTAATAAATGAAACATGAATTTAATGAAAATAATAGTTTCATATATTTTATCAATGTTTGTCAGTAATTATCAATGTTGTCCACGAACTTTACGGACAACCTTCGTATAAAGGCTAGAAGTAGGTCATATATTTACAAATGCTAGTAGTAATTGCTATAAGAAATATTCCTTTGTATGAATTAACCAAAAATAAAAAGTATAAATGAAAAAATGCTTACGGAGATGTGGAAATGTTCATACCTCCTAGAATAGCACTTGATATGTATAATTTTCAGCCAGGTTTTCTATGAGACTTTATGCTTTTATGATGTTGCTAATACATGTAAAATTAATTTGGTAATGCATTCTTTAAATTCAGCATTTACTTTCTTTGTACAGAATCAGAAACAACAAGGTGAAGGCTCAGCTTACAGAGGAACCCAGGCAGCCATCAGGTTAGCTTGATTTATGATAATTTGCTCATGTAGGCCAAAGTATCTCTTGTCATTTGAAGGGTTATTGGAGTATCTTGTTAGGTGCATCATACCTCCCTCCCTCTTTTGAATTCCTTATTTTTCCAACCAAAATGAACATCAGCATACCTTATTTTTGAAGAAAGAGAATATTTCATCAAATATAAATTTAAGGTCAAGATCTAGTAAATGAAAGGTGCCTACAGATTTATCAAACTTGAGAAATGAATTCCTTTATTGATGCTTTACAACTTTAGCTTGGTCAAATAAGGTGTTTCGGGGCATAAGTTGTAGGTAAACAAGATGAAAAACTGTATTTTAAACTGTCACTTTTAATGAAAAATTATGAAAACCAGTCATGAATATGGGAGTTTTTCTCATATTCGACAAAGGAAAAGTATTCAGATTGCCTACAGTCTCTCAGAAAACGGTAATTAGTATGTTCATGCCTTCTTCTTTAACCAATATCAAATTTAATATAGGTATCCGGTTTACTTTCCATATGATTTCAAATTGAATGTCATGAAAATACCCTGTTTTCTACATAATTCTGCTAAAGCCGTAAAGTACGGGAAAAAGAGAGTTGAAACTGATTATGACGTCATAATGCATCTAGCACCAAAAAAATAGTCTCAGGTTATTTACTAGATCTTGACCTTAACCTTCCTTCCTTTGCAGCATTGCTACTCACTCGTCACTGGTACAGGAGATACAGGAAATGCTAGAACAGCTGATAAAAGCTGTCAATCAGCTGGTCAAGATGTACTGCACCGCCTTCCACACTGATTTCATGCTGGGATCACCAGTCAAAAAGAGCTATAGTAAGATATTAATCCTGTCATTATGAGAGACGTTAGTTGATCATTTGTGACGACTATATTATTGTCTCCAGTAAAAATGAGCATAAAGAGATACATGTAGCAGCAGCACCTAATGCAAATGTATATTTTAATTTTAAAGGTCTGTTAAACTTGCATCAGTTTTTAAAATGAATTCAGAGCTTATGATAAAGGTACATGTACCATTTAGAATTGCACACAGGCAGGTACTCTGATACAGAACTCGACCAATTTTATTTTTTAGGTGAGAAATATGCAACAAAAGTTGAAGACGATTTTATCCTTCATATAGCCACTGCTCATAGAATACCCACAGAATGGATTCAAAGGTTGGTACTAAAAAAGAGGGATGCATTCTTCAAAAAATTAACAGGTGTAAAGATTTCACATGTTTATCGAAGTGATATCAGTGAATGAACCATTTCAAATCAAGTATGAATGGGTTTTTATTAAGGTCAGTATATTGTTTTGTCAAATTTGAGTTCTTATTAAGACACCACATTGATTTTTTTTAGGTATGATGAATACAAGGTTGTATGCTCACTTCATCATGGAAGCAGGAAAATTGGAGATGATGTTGTATCACAAACAACAACCAATCAGAAGGACCTATGTGATTTACTCAACTGGGATCAGTGGTCAGTAGCAATGCTCTTATCGCACTGTAGCTTGTACTGTAAAACTTGTTTAATTTTGTTATCACTGGGGTTCCAAAGAAAATGACTATACTTCACAACTGTTCTGATTAGAGAACACTTTAAGCATAGACAATATTGAAAGTCTATATTGTATTAGGTAAAATTTTGGAATTCACAATATCCAGATAAGACAAGTTTCACTTTATATATTTCTAAAATTCAAATAAAAAATAGAAATCAAATATATGAGTATTACTCTAAAAAAATTAAGAAATCTTCCTTACTGATATTCATAGGTCCTGTATTTTTTATTTTTCCACCATTTTAAAGCCAGTCAGATATTGTCAGAAACGGATTTTGTGTTATGTATTGTAGGTTGAGTTTTAAGGATGTTTCTGTCAGTAAGTTACCCAGAGAGACACGACTTTGTGTGACTCTGTGTGGCATGAAAGGTATGCAGAGTACACAAAACAATGAGGCTTCTAAAGTGTTGATGGCTCTAGGCGGGGTCACCATGCAGCTGTACAACCAGAAGGGGTAAGTGGGAAAGAGGACAGGTTAAACATTATGAAAATTCATTATCCCACAATGATATGTTGTTGAGTTATTTGGGAAATTTTTGCGTAATTATATCAAAAGTAGATCATGGTGTCTTAATTTTTATTGATGTCTGTATGGAAAATTACTGCAAATCGCAATTAAATTTTGTATCATATCTTGTGATAAGGTACTTGATCCAAGGCAGTCAGCTGGTTCCTCTGAAGATGAACATGCTTGCTGATCCTTTCAGTCCTTACTGTTCAGTGTTAGATAAAGACACAGTACTATTACAAGTAAGTTCTCATCATTGGACCTTCAATATTACTGCTTTTGAAATTTGTGAAATTGAATTTATCATCATGATGACGTTTAAGAAATATAGCTCACCTGAGCCATCTACTTTCATAATTTTTTTTGTAGATAAATCTGCCAGATTGGGGAGAAAATATTGTGTTTCCAGACGTTCTTCCAAAAAGTGGAAGGTACATTTAGCAGCTTGAACAAGACAATTAACTTTGAATTACATGTTTATGTAAAAGTTTATTCCGATGTCAATTTTATTTTGTAAAAGTCAGATCATTGTTCCATTTTATAGTGATAGGAAAAGTTTTGGGCAACTTTTGCCAGAAATCCAGGATATTGTTGATGGAGTACTGGAGAAAGATTGTATATCATCGTATGTATAGGTTTTATTATTTTTAAAATTTTGATTTAATATCTATTAAATACATGCATATTCAGAAGATGAATTTGCCAACAACTTGGAAGCATCTGATACCCATAAATGCTTAAAGTTCAAATATATGAAATTTTGATAGCCCATAAAGAGAAATAGTTTTGCTTGTTTTGATGTTGTCAATATACATGTATGTTCAAACCACATTAGTTTGAATTTGAGAAAAAAAAATTGAGAATTTGAGAATCGGGGTAAAATTTGCAAAGGATTTTTTTTTAGTTTTGGGACTTCAAAATCCTATCACCATACCAGATTATCCATAATTTTTGAAATATTTGTGTTGGAGATCTCAAAATTCAACTTTATTAAATCAATAGCAACATATATTGTAATTTATTCATTTACAGCTGTCAAGCAGACGAGCTGGAGATTTTGTGGAGATATAGGCATTATTTGTACGAGCATCCTCAGTTGTTGCCATGGATAATACAGGGATCTAAGGACTGGGATTATTATCAGCTGGCTGATATCAGTGGGCTGTTACGGGATTGGACTGTCCTAGATCCCATGCAGGCTCTGGAGCTTCTCCTTCCACAGTAATAAAATTTACTGAAATTTACGTACCATTTCTTGATATTTCTACCTATTTGTACTAATATGCAGCAGTTTTAGATTTTTCTCATAATTCTTCGTCCTATCTAGACCATGTTTTCTTTGAATGAAAGAAATACATGTTTTATACATTCATCCTAATGAAAGAACTTTATTTGGTAATAACCAGTATTTGCCCCCCAAATCAAACTTTGATGGAGATATATTTAATTAAGTTGTTAAACAGAGGAGTATATGCTGACTTCAAAGCACTGAATATTTTCATAAGTAATGACGCCATATGTACGTAATGACGTCATAAACATGACGTAAATTTCAGTTTTTTATGAATTTTACAGAAAAGTGTACATATTTCGTCGATATTTTGAGTAAAAGTCACAGAGCGCATGTGTGTTCAGGATCAATATTTTGATATAATGTGTAGAATGATAATATCAATGAAATACATGTATGTCAATATTGTTCCTGAACAAACTTGCGCTCTATAAATTTTAAAGCTAAAATTGTTGAAATTTTGTCCATTTTGTCCTCTTTCTGAAAAAGGATATAAAATCGGACTAGTTTGTGACGTCATAAAAACAAAAATTGTGAATACACTGCTTTGACACTAAAATATTTTCTGTTAATTTATATTTCTCATACAATTTATTGAATTCAGCATATTTCAGGAAGTTTTCAAACTTTGACTTTTTGGGGGGCAAATATATGCAATATACCGCATATAGTTCTTTCCTGATTTTCTTTTAATGTTTGGTAAGAAAGTTAAATAACTTTTTCTACACAGAGGAGGTGCATACATCTTATATGTATGGTAAAAAATGCACATGTAAATTTGATTTATCACACTTTGAAGAATATTTTAGGTTCCCTGATAGCAGAGTTCGTGAATTTGCTGTCGATTGTCTGCATAAAATCAAATCAGATGAGATTGTGGACTTCTTACCTCAGCTTATTCAGGTAACTGTGAATATCAGTGGTAGCTGTTTGTCAGTCATTTCACTATAAAAAGACTATACAGTGAAAATCATGAATATATGAAAATCCAATGGCATATTCAGTGAAATCTTTGTTTACAGGCATTGAAATATGAAAGTTACCATGCATCTCCCTTAGCTTGGCTCCTGTTAGAACGAGCAAGTTCAAGTGTAAGATTTGCTCATCAGCTGTTCTGGTGAGTAAATTTGATATTGATAGAAGGCATTTTATTCCATTTATAGTTGGAAAATGCTTTCTTTCATAATCATCCTTGATATTTGAAGGTTACTGAAAGGTACGGCGGCCCAGGACACCACATACAAGCGTAGGTACGAGCTGATGTTTGTGGCGCTGATTAACGTGGCAGGAGATCTTCTGTACCAAGAATTCCGCAAACAGGAAGTCATGGTGAAAATTCTAACCACCATGGGGGAGAAAGTCCAAGTAGCCAAGGATAAAGAGGTAAGGTATTTCTAGTGTTGTGGAAGGTCTAAACTTATAACCTTCAATGTGCACTTTACAATTAGTAGAGATACGTATTTATTTCTTGAATAGGAAAGAGGATCCATTGATGTAAGGTTTTACACTATTCATTTTGCTTGGAGCATTTTAGGCTTACATTTTTTAACATTATATGAATACTGGTATTTTAATACATTTAGTCCAAGATGGGACATGCATATCATATGGATTCAATTTAACATAACAAGAATAACACATACATGTATTTGATAAAAGTTTTGAGGATACCCATTCTGTCTTTTAAAAAATTGTTAACTTGTACTTGTAAGTTAATGAAATGTTGTATTACTTACAGAATACTCTAAAGAGAGAATCCCAGCATTTACAGGAGTTCTTTGATGAGAGAGGCAGTTGTTTGTTACCGTATGATCCAGGTCTATGTGTCACGGGAGTGGATCTAAAGGTGAGGGAGTGTCAGCAGATTAACTTATAATTGGATTGGAAATAAAGAGCAATATTTATACTTCCATAGCATTGAAAGCATTTTTGACAAATGTGGTTTGTTCATAAATAAAGATTTATAATGTCAAACAATACAGATATCAGAAGCCTATTGATTTGATTTTTTTAATGTTTTTCAGTCATGTTCCTATTTTACATCCAATGCAGTACCATTGAAGTTGGTGTTTAGAAATCCCAACATCAGAGCAGATCCAGTCTATGTCATGTTCAAAGTGAGATAATATACTGATTATCTACTCAGTATTTTCATGGAAAGATAAATTATAATTTAAATTCTAACAAAGAAACAACTTTTTTTACAGCATTAAAAAAAATCCAATAATGATACAAAGGAAATGAATTGTTTTGTAGTGTTTGTGATTACGAAAACATATTTTCTCTATGTTAGGTTGGAGATGATTTAAGACAGGACATGTTAACAATGCAGATGATCAAAATAATGGATAGACTTTGGCTGAAGGCTGGGTTGGATCTTAAAATCATTACATTTGCTTGTTTGGCCACTGGACCTAAAAAAGGTCAGAACATTTTAGCACAATCTTCAGAATATTTTTTCACATGTGATGATATTATTTTTTATGTCATGTTGTACATGCTATTTCATTTGCTTATTGAATATTTGCATGGCCTTATTTAAAAATTACATTACAGTGTTATGTTCTGGACTTGGTTTCTAAATGGGGATTCCATTGTATTTTTCTTCAGGTTTGGTAGAACTGATCACAGAGTCAGAAACTCTTAGGAAAATACAAGTACAGGCAGGAGTTACAGGTTCATTCAAGGATCGACCAATCAAAGAGTGGTTACAAGGTCATAACCCCACAGAATTAGAATATCAAAAAGTAAGTTCACTGTTTTGAGAATGTCTAAGGATAATTATAATCATGCGAAATCTGTTCTTCTTGTACTTGTAAAACATAGATGGCTTATGTCTTAGAAAGAATGGATGTGTGGAAATGATAATGCTTTCCATTTATTTCTAACATGCTTTTGGTTTCTCCTTGCAGGCTGTTGACAACTTTACCAGGTCCTGCGCTGGATATTGTGTGGCTACATATGTGTTGGGAGTGTGTGATCGTCATAATGATAACATTATGTTAAAGCAGTCTGGTCACATGTTTCACATTGACTTCAACAAATTCTTGGGAGATGCTCAAATGTTTGGCAATTTTAAAAGGTCAGTATGTCTTTTTGCATTTCATATCTTCATACAAATCACCAGAAAGTCTGGTTGATTCACACTGATTACATGATTGAACCATTTTGTATAATCTCCAAAATGGGAGTTCTGATTTTACTAGAGGTATTGTATTTGGGTTATATTATTCATTATGCCTGGGATACAGATTGACCACAGATGAGGAAAAAGGGAGTGTTTTGTACTCACTTTTAGATATTTGATGATTGGTAAAACAAAAAACATCTTGTAATGTATATTTTTTAATAATATATTCAAAGTATTACAATGGATTTGTTATGCTTCTTTTTTGTAGGGATCGTGTTCCGTTTGTTTTGACCTCTGACATGGCGTTTGTCATCAACAATGGAGAGAAACAGAGTGACAAGTTCCAGCTGTTTATTGACCTCTGTTGTCAGGGATTTAACATCCTCAGAAGGAACGCAAACCTCTTCCTCAACTTATTTGCTCTGGTAAGATTTTATGTGTATTTAAAAACTAATAAATTTTAGCACTGCAAGGCATGCTGAGGGTTGCTTATGTGAGATTTGTTGTGCTTGAAAATATTTAGACATTTTTGGGCAATTTCATTTGAAGTATTTGGACAATTAAGGTACCATGTACAAAGTATGACTATACATATATAAAAAATACGTGTTCCAACTTTCAATTGTTAACAAAAATATTACAGAAAATAAATCATTCACTCAAAACTTTAAGGCAGGCAAGTTCTTTATCAAAACTTACGTATATTTGGAAAACATTATTACTAAACTTATTGTTTTGAATACTTATATGCTATTTTTAAACAATGAGCAGTTTTGATTATAATTCTTCAAGGTATACTTCAATATTAGAGATCAAATCAATATTGGCGATGAGGTGAGATTTCTAAGTCATTCTATTTCGGTCTGTTGAAGCATTGATCTAGAGATGACTACAAAAAGTTATCTGGAAGGCATACCAGAACTAATCATTTGAAATTTAACATTAATTTTAATCTCTACTTGTTACAAAATGTTTGCAAAAATCAATGACTTTTTGACTATAGAACTTTAATACAGATAACTTTTCTTCAGTATGTTAACAATTCTCTGAATGTGGATATTAGCCCATTTAAACTAAGTTTAGAGAATCTATCCCAAACCTTTTCTGTGGATTACCACAGTTTTGGTGCAGATTTAATTCTTCAGTAGTTATGTGCATTCTCTGTCCCATATTACAATCATGCATATAGGAATTCTTACTAGGTATACCAATTATATGCTTTGGAGAGACCAGGCAAAATATTTTTAAGCAAGGTTATTCCCAAGTAATTTAGGGCCATAGTTTGGAAAAAAAAAATTACTGACAAGGGTAGTGCATCTTTAGATGTTTGATAATGCACAAGCTTTGGATGCTGCATCCACATTGTAAGTATTCATAATGAGGATAAAAATTATTGAAAAGGTCTAATCACAAATAACCCAAAGCCGTATATCATAGCAGGGAAGATGTGTCTAGATATGCATGCAATTACCTCTTAAACTTGCATCAGGCTCCGGAGCCATAAAACTTAGACTAGTTCACTTTTGATCTAAGTCTTACTTTTCCACTATATATTCCTTTTGTAAAAGTGAGACTGAGATCAAAAGTGATCTTGTCTAAGCCCAATGCTGTAATGTTGAAATTATTGACAATTAATTTATAAACTTTGTCTACCTTGAAGATGTCATTTTTTGAGGTGAGCTTTATCTTGTTTGATTTTTCTGCATTATCGAGTGAATGCATCTTTTGGGATTTGCAGACATTTTTTATGGCCTTGTACAAAAAATCATATACAGTATTTCCATACATGTTGAATCAATATCAGCAAGTAACAGATCTAAGTATGAAGTTTTAAAAAATATCTGAGTAATGTAGCACTTGAACAGATACATGTATTGATATATGTTCCTTTCCCCAAGAATATCTTTAAATATAATACAGTAAGCATCAATTAGATCTACGAAAGTACATAAAACCAACAGGTTTAATTTATTCTTGATGCAGCATAATAATTAGATGTTTAATACATTTTTAGCTCACCTCAACGAAGTTGGGGGAGCTTATGTAATACCCTCGGCGTCCCCGTCGGCGTCGGTGTCGGCGTCCCAGGTTAAGTTTTTTGGATCAGTTTTCTTTTAAAGTACTTCTGTGTCCTATATTGATTAGACATGCATGGAAGATGCTTCTAGTGTGTTTCATTGTACCAGTCAAAGTTTCAGATGCTGCAATTTCAGCAAAGGAATGACCAGGTTAAGGATTTGGAGCAGGTTAACATTTTTGGTGCAGTTTTTGGTGTTGGTGTCATTTCCAAGGAACTGTAAGTCCTATGTTGACCAAACTTGCATGGATGATACATCTAAGGATGCACACTACCAGGTTTGATTCGGATGCTGAATCTGACCTACATTTTCCGGTTGAGTGAATAGGTGAATGTTTTTAGTGCAGGTCTCATTTCCAAGTAACTATAAGTCCTAAGGATGCACACTACCAGGCTTGCTTCGGATGCTGAATCTGACCTACATTTTATGGTTGAGTGAACAGTTTAAAGTTTTTGGTGCAGGTTTCATTTCCAATTAACTATGAGCACTATAATGACCAAACTTGCATGGATGATACATCTAAGGGCGCATACTACTAGGCTTGCTTCGGATGCTGAATCTGACCTAAATTTTCCAGTTGAGAGAACAGGTGAATGTTTTTGGTGCAGGTCTCATTTCCAAGATGCTATGAACAATATAACTGACCAAACATGCAGGTTTGATACATCATAGGATGCATACTACCAGGCTTGCTTCAGATGCTGAATCTGACCTACATTTTCCAGTTGAGTGAACAGTTTAAAGTTTCAGGTGCAGTTTTCATTTCCAATATACTTTGAGCCCTATTATGACCAAACTTGAATGGATGGTATATCTATCGATGCACACTACCAGGCTTGCTTCGGATGCTGAATCTGACCTACATTTTCGAGATGAGTGAACAGGTTAAAGTTTTTGGTGCAGGTTTCATTTCCAAGTAACTATGAGCCCTATAATGAGCAAACTTGCATGGACGATACATCTTAGAATGCACACTAATGGACTTGCTTTGGATGCTGAATTAGACATACATTTTTCAGATAAAGGACCAGGTAAAAGTTATGGGTGCAGGTCTATTACCAAAAAACTGTATCAGATCAAAATTGCATAAATACATTTACATTTCATTTTGGGATGTACACTTTTTGTTGGTTAATTGTGTGACTTTGCCTTACTTGAAGACAACATTCGCTGAGGTGAGCTCTGTAATCTCTGATTACCTATGTTTTCTTATAAAAATACTGAAGAAATACATTTTCATGCATGAATTTGAAGAAAATCATATATAAGCATGGCATTTACAAGCAGTTACATGTAAATGCTTCTTACACAGTTTGAATAGTGAGGTCCAGTGGCATATTGTTCCTATCCTCTTCATTTCTTCTTGTGTAATAATTTGCTTAAATGTAATTGGGCTTTATGATGTTTATTGCATGATTCAACAATCTTCTTTATAAGCCCCAAAATCAAAACTAAGAGTGGGCACTTTGATGGTCTATCTTTTTTTTTTTTTGCTCTTTCTTTGTTAATATTTGTCTGCCTTCTCTTAGAAACTTTAACAAGTTGCTCATGTTCATGTTATGGAGGCTTTGCATATATGGGCAGTTGGAAGTATCATTGCATTAACTATTATGAGCAACAAACCAAAAATAAATGAAATACCACCCCAAATATCTCATCTTATGCATTGTAATTAAAAGTAAAAAGAAATCACTGATATATCTAGATAGATTAGTTATGTTGTAGTTTGTTCTGATATCTTTGTAGTTATCAAGGTCAGGGATTCCCGGAGTGACGGAGGGAGCAGCTCGATACATACAGAGGGCGCTGTTACCTGGCCACACAGAGGCTCAGGCAACTGCCATGTTTACAAGGTAGCAACACGTCCGAGATGTGAAATCTCGTACAATTTCAGTAAAAACAATATAAAACATTGATTTCAAAATTGTATATGAATTATGTCACATTTTTTACTAAACACATTTCGCAGATCTTGATTGGGTAGCAAATTTTATTTAGATAGTTCGATCTTTAAGGTATACTATACATGGTGCTTTCTTGAATTGCAGGATGATTGAGGACAGTTTGAAATCAGTTTTCACACAGTTTAATTTCTTTATCCACAATCTCGGTCAGATGAAGTTTTCCAGTCATCAAGAGGGTGCATTACTATCGTTTGTTCCTAAAACTTACAGGTAGGATATTTTTGTAGTAGAAACTTTTGATAGAAAAACAGAATAAATTTGAAAAAATTAGAATACTGTAACCTAATTATTGATTGCTCCAAAGGATATGTTTTGCAGGCTTATTTATTTTTCTTTCAAAATCTTGATCAAAAGTAAATAATTTGTGTAAGTAATACTCATTTCTGATGAGTTGTCTGTATGAATCTGTAAGGAATGCATCATACAAAAGTATGTACGGTACATGTACCTCATGCAAGGCATTTTTTTTTTTCAGTATAAATACAGATGGTAAAATTGAGAGTGTGGTTGTACACAGTTATCAGAAGCGTTATCAGCCTGAGAGACACTATGTAAGTCAGAGTTTTACTGCATTAACCTGTTCAGTAATTTGTGCAGTGCTGTTACCTAACTTTACAATGACGAAAAAAGATGTGTAGATACTGTATTTCAATTTCCGTTAGTTTTTCGATTCTATATGTAAACATTTATTAGTATCTTTCCTTTTTATAGATCTTTATTTTCAAAGTGGAACGTGCAAACCAGAAAGTTCCAATGTTTGTCTTTCGCCATTATTCAGAATTTCTTGAATTCCGAAACAAAATGATGGATCTGTTTCCTCTGGCTTCCTGGCCTCCACCATTAAGCAAGTGAGTTCTGTTTTTGTTGCTTTTGTTCTTTATATGGTTTGTTTTCAAAGACTTAACATGTTGACTTGCTTGAATGTGTCATAAATTGGAAGATAATTGATTTTGAAGCATATGATTGAAGAATTTTGATTTCTTCAGACACAGTGTATTATGCAATTAAAAGAAATAATGTCTGAACAGGTTCCAGATGGGGAGATCACACGTGAAGAAACTAGCTGAAGCAAGAAAGCAGGAGATGGATCGATTTGTTCATGAGTTATGGAGGAAGGCACCAGAAGTGTGTGAGGTCAGTATAGACCCCAAGTTTCGAATCTTTTATTTTCAATATTTAACATAAGTATCTTTATTGAATAGCAAAAATTCATTGTACAGTTAAGCATCAAGTGTTCCAAGACATGTACTATGATATCTAGATGGTACTGTTCCAACAATTCAAAAATTTTCTATCCTTCTTTACAGAGTGACATCGTGTACACATTCTTTCACCCTCTGTTGAGAGATGAACAGGAGGCACAGAAAGCCCGACTGAACATTCCTAAACTGAGAGGTAATCCACCAGCTGCTTTGTAAGGCATGGCAGGGCTGGACATTGATAAAGAATATGAATAAAACCATTGAACCTTAAGAATATTTGATAATACAGTCAAACCTTATTACCTCAAACTTTACTTTAACAGAGAGCCCGGTGGAACTTGTACCTAAGCGTTCACAGTTTGGGATGTTGCAGCTCTCCATTCATCATCGGAAGAATGTATTGCACATCATGATAATGCATGCCAAAGACTTAGTAAGTGTAATGTAGAATTTCAGAATATGACAATACTTTCATACATACAAGGCATAAAGCCGAAGAGTGCTATTTTGAAAAGGATGAATTGATTTTGTTTTATTGTAGCCTGCCACTTCAGAACTGCCTAGTCCCTATGTGAAAACATATCTACTGCCAGATCCTGATAAAGAGACCAAAAGGAAAACAAAGATTATCAAACATTCCACACACCCTACCTTTAATGAAGTGGTAATTATATTTCTTTCCTTAAACCTTGCGCCATAAATGAAAGGTTTTATGAAGCTTTTTATCCCCCGAGATTGAAGAGTGAGACCATGATTTATTTTGAAATCTCAACAGTGACCTTCAGTTTCAAAGGCTTCTCTGCCTTGTAATATAAACACATCATTATAAAATCTTAACAGTCTTTGAACTTTTTTTACAGATTGAGTATAAAATGAGTCTTGATGAATTGAAACAGAAAATTTTACAAGTGAGTGTCTGGGACCATGATGTGCTGAAGGAGAACAATCTCCTCGGTGCTGTTTACATAAAATTACGGGAGATGGATGTCTCGAAGGAAATACCAAAATGGTACAACCTGGAAAAAATTCAAATCACTAATTCCAGCATTGCATAGCCAGACAATGAATAAAATATGTAAGCTGTGAATTATGGTTTTACTTTCTGTATATTAAGGGCATTGGTAAGTTACATGTACAAGGGAAAAAAAAAGATAACTTTGAAACCTAAAAAATTATTAGGTTTTATGATAAACAAATTAGTGTGTTTGGCAATTGATATAAGGGTACCAGTTGTTTTACCCTTTCTTCAATATATAAATGCTGGCCTGAGGAAATTCAGTGTTATATGATTTAGATCTCAATAGTTAGGGTAGCTGATTAGATAAATGCTCAGGACATTTATATAATACTCCATATATGTACACCTGCATAAGATTCTTAAGTCAAAATTGAACTCTGTGCATAATCTTTAACAGTAGTTACCTGTACTGTAAACCAATAATTATTTGCTTTCTTTTCGTGATTTTTTAGTTTGGAATCCATCTGCAGCAAGTTATTTTCACACCAAAGCAATATTGCATAAAAGTACATACATGTAGGTGAATAATTGGTTTGCTACAAGAAATATTCTTGTGTAAATGTAGGTAACGAAACTTGTGGATATTTTTCACTCAGGAATAGAAGTTGGTTTACAGTATGTCATTTCAAATTCAGTACAATTTTTAAGTGAAATAAAACAAATATGAAGTTGCTCTAATTTTTTGGAGATTATTATTTTTTTTTAAAGTATTGTTTAATTTATACATAAAGTTCATTTTTGACTCAAGAAAATAAGCCAAAAGAAAAATTCCACCAAAATCCAGGAATCTTGCCAGTGTCCTTCATAAACTTAGAAAAAAAGAAATGATTTTATTTTATTAGCTAAGTCATTGATTTGATGGGTCTTCTTCATTAACTTGTAGTATGACTTTAGATAAACATGTTAATGTTGTGATCAAAATGGCTTCTTCCATAAGTGCTTCCTTGGGTGAACATTTTGCTCAAATCAACTGTTCAGCCACTAGTTTTTTTTAACACTTTAAGTCCACGGGTACATTAAAATTATTGTGTTGTGTTTCAAAGAACATGTATCGTATGTAGTATTTAATGTATGTATACATTTTTCTTAAATGTTTTATTTTTGATTGTGATTTAGTCTGGAATTGAATTCTATCAAAAATAATTTGGAATGGTTTCGTGTGAAAATAAAGATGTTCAAAAAAGAGCCATTTAATTTGTTTACATTCCTTTAAAATTCACGAGAAATGCCAGATATACATCAAGATGCATTTTGACTTAGAAGACATTAAAATTTAAATACATGGCAATGGTTTCCGTGTTAATCATATTTTTTTTTGGTAAATTAGAAATCACATCTTTACACATGTAAATAATTTAAAGACAAAGATTCAAAAGTAGTTTTATCTATATCTTGTATTTTTAAAGTATTAAATTTACAATATACTGTATTCATAACAAGTTTTCTGCATGAATATTGTTATACATAATTTGTGATATGGTAATTATTTATATACATGTATGTAAATGTTAATGAATGAAAGTAGTGAATAGCTAGAATATTTTGTTCATTTCATCGTGATTTTTTGTTCATTTCATTGTGATTTGTTGGTCAATTTTTTTTTCAAATGTTTTAGAAATGAAATTGTTGTTTGCACAATGCTTCATTTTTTGTTGATCATATACTGGTAACTTGTCTGTCTTTTTGTCTATTTACTATCTGTTAACAACAAGTTTCTAAATGCAATATTTTTAGAAGCACTATAGACAAAGATGTTTTAATGCTATTTTGTATAGGAAGACATGCTGTACATGTATATGACAATTTTGAATACTATCTCGGACTAAAAAAAGGGAACCTGCTGAAATTGGTGAATATTCACTAAAGAATGTTTTGTTTGTGTGGAGTCCAAAACAGTAGTGCTGTACTGAACGATTTTTCAGGGACTTTTTCCTTTTTTCGATGTGTGTCTAAATTTTGTACATAAATTTAGCATTTCTCTTGTAAAATATTTAAATGTCATGCTTGCTTTTTAACAAGCATTTGTACATGTTTATTTATTCATTTTGTTTAGCATTTTGGCTGTTGTACATTACTCTTTATTTTCTTGAGATGTGATTATTAAGTTTTTATCTAGTCTTAAATCTATATTTCTGTGCTCTGATTTCAGTAATTTAATTATTTATGTGGTAGGGGAGGGCTACAAAACAATAGTGCTGATATTAATAAGGAATTGTCAGATTCAACACTTGTGTGATAATGTAAAAATCATTATCACACAAGCCAATCCATTGATTATCTTCTTATATTTACATGCTTTGATTCCGCCAATCCACGGGCTCCAAGCCTGCTTCTCTGTAGGTGTTGACCCGCCTTCCACGTGTTTTTTTTTTTTGGAACCGCGCCAAAACATTCATGAGGAAATCAATAACATTTACAATTGGTAATTTTATCTCGGACAAAGACATTGGAAATGTAAATATTGTCATATCAACACAATGTAAAAACCATTATTAATGCATACAGATTATTATCTTTTTTTAAAACAGAATTTGTCAAGATAATATAATACTGCTTTTAGCTGCAGAGGTCAGCTACTTTAATTAAAAAAAAAAACTCAAAATTAATTTTCACTAATTCAATTATCCATGATTGTCTTTTTCACAAAATTGGGCTTACCTAGTGCAATAGATATTGGTGATATTGTAATAATGCAGATATTCGCCATAAATTAACTTTCTGTGTTTTTTTAAGGAAGTTCTTAATCATCGCAATCTCTACATATTAATAGAATCTGCTTCTGAATTATTCTTTACTGCTTTGAAGGAATGAAATCTATAAAGAAGAGTGCTCACAGTTTGTCAAAGATCATATAGCAGTGTATTTGTCTATCTGCAGTAACAAATGTCTTTCAAAACTTAGTACTATTTGTATATTTTTTATTTACATGTAGCTGAGAGGAATTCAGTTTAAGAGAAGGGATGGATAAATGGCACTCGGACTTATATATATATGTAAGTGACAGTGTTTCACAAATGCATTGCAATATGGTTTTTGGTTATTAATTGTGCATTTATTTGTAATCAATGCTTTTAATGAAATTTTCTCTTATTTGACTTTGCAGTCGATATACTCATATACAAATCTGTAGTACATGTATTGTTTAATTTTATTTAATAATTTCTTTGAGATTCATGTGCTGTATATTGACACAAACCTTGGTGATTGTGATATAGTTAAGATTGATGGTGCTTCAAAAGTAGATTAATGATTGTTTCATTTTCATGCTGTTATTTTCTGCTTTACTTTGTTATCTGTTGTATTTTTTATGAATTCATTGTGCAATTTAACCCTTCCCAACATGTAAATTGGTGAATAAAACCAATAATTAATGTCATGTAATTTATCCATGATTTTAAGTTTTTAACACAATGTATTTAATTTGAAAATAAATTGAACTCATACATTGTATATTTAATAAACTATTTCAAAAATGTGCTTCTTTTTGGACTGTGTGTATTAGCACTTAATGTAGTTGATATTGGAATTGAATTATTAAGAGCAGAGTCAGGGATTTTCTAAGGAAAATCCATTTCCAATGAGAAAGCATTTCTCATGTTAAAAAAATCTTACAAGTAAATTTTTAAAAAAAGGGGGGGGGATTGAAAAACTGGAAAAAAAGGGATTAAGCCTTTATCTAGTTCACCTGAGGCTTCAGTGAGCAGTTTTAAATAAAATGGCCTGGTGTCTATCTAGCATTTTTCACCATAATTTTCATATTTGTGACTTCTCCAGAAAACTTTGGCATTGTTAACTAAACTTTTCAAAAAGCATCCTTTGATGAAGGGAATGGAGTTCATTTGAATGAAGAGTTATATTCTCTTTTTTTGGGGGGGGGGGGGGGGAGATCCATGTAAAATTATAAAATAATTAAAATTTTGTGGTCTACACTCTACACCTTACCTAAGGTTATTTTCACAAGTTCAAAGTCACCAACAAAAATATATAACCTTTTCTGGCATATAGCTGAAGCTCATTCTTGGTAAAAAGACTGCTTGAGTCCTTTGGGTTTGTTGTAACTTGTAACTTTAAGGGGGCTGGTGGGCTGTGGCCATTTTTAGACAGCACTGATCCTCTCTAGAAGAAGAGCTCCA